>NC_092343.1:208692307-209006538 GCF_046630445.1 Rutidosis leptorrhynchoides
AATCTTGTTGATAGATCTATCGGGCCTGACAACCCCAACCGGGCTGGACGACCAGTTTTAAACGGTTGCACAGTACTTCGTTTCGTTACTACACTTGGTACGGTGTAGGGTTTATTTAAGAATATGCTGCTGTGATTTAAATGTTAAGTATGGTTACCAAGTGCTCAACGACTTTTCCATACACGAGGAGTGTATTATGTATAAATATGAAATCTTGTGGTCCATAGTTATAACACTGCTAGCATCAAACCTATATCTCACCAACTTTATGTTGACGTTTTAAAGCATGTTATTCTCAGGTCTTGAAAGAAATCTTCCGCTGTGCTTTAACTCATATTAAAGATATTATTTGGAGTCGATCATCGCAATGGGACCAACTGTTGAAGACTTCGTCCGGATGAATTAGGACCGGTCCTTTCACCAAGCTCCCTATTTATAGGCTTCGGATATCCGCAGAGTTAATGTTCGTGCAGAACCGACATATCCGCAATGTTTGTGCGGGACATCTTCGCACACTTTCTTTATGCGGGCTTCCGCAATGTTTTAGCGCACTTGGCAGTTGTTGTTTGCCTGCGCGATTTTGTTTGCACTTGCATTTAAGTTGCCTTTTCCACTTGAAATATACATTTATATGCCTATATATATGAACAAGTTCCCTAGTTTATTGTGTTATATTTACGCAGAAAATATAACATAATAAACTCTAAAAAATGTAGTTTAAAATGTGTTTCTCAAACGTTCTACAAAATTTTACCCGTTACGCATGTAAATATTGCGTCTGACAAATAATGCGTGTCCCATCAGCGTTTCTCAACGGCTCTTTTCTAGCCGTTGATATATTTCAATAGAATTACAGCCGTTGATTATAATCATTGCGAATAACCTTGATCCCTTCAATTACCACTATAAATAGGATTGGTTTTAATTCAATTTCACTTTACTCATTCGCATTCATCTGCCTTTCTATTAAAGCATTATCTACGCAAATTAAAACTCTTATCTTCCTGACGCTTATCATTCACATTCTTTCTTCATTATCTCCTTACTCATTTTTAATTTCAATCTTTGCATATATTAATAATGGCTTCTCCTTTTACTCCTTAGTCTTCTTCCGCCATTACTGCGGATAAATTTTCATCGTGTATGATAGATGAGAAGATCAAGCAATTGTAAATCAACTATCCGCTACTGGATCAGGTCATGCCAATTGCTCTTGCTGAGAATGAAAGAGCTAACAATCCACCTGAAGGGATGATTGCGGTCTATGAAACATCTATGTTTCAAGGAAATCTGAGATTTCCACCAACCGACTTCTTTTTGGGCATTTGTGATTCGTACAACATCGCCATCACCCAATTACACCCATATGCAGTTGATAAAATTGTTTTATATGAAATGTATTGCAGGACTATCAATAAGCAACCCTTACTTGATGTGTTTCGCAAATTCAATACCATCATACCAACCGACCGTGGATGGTTTACATTCAAGTCCCGCTATGGTGTAATTACAACCCCCAAACCGTCTATTGAAAATTGGCGTAAATCATTCCTTTTTATCAAGGCTGAAGCGGTTCGCGGATATAAAAGCCTTATTTGCTGGAAACTGGATCTTAATCAAAGCGCACTTGAACGCAATGAGCTTGATGAGAACGGAGAAGAACTATTGGCCGAAGTCAAAAATGTACACTTGGAAGTTCACCAATATAGCCATATTCCACTGTATTTAGGGCGAGTTTCAGTGTATTGGCCATGGAATAATTACAATGTCACTCTTCATGATGCAACCAATAGAGGTATTTATCGCAGTGTTACTTTTTGCACAAAACTTATGCATTTTTGCATATTACATTTTAACACTTTCTATTTCTTTCAGAGATCTTTCTCTCTGATTTAATGGTATTAGAAGATGTATCGCGCTGCAAAGCTGTTTGTCGTCCTAAAGAAGGTAACAGCTCTACCGTAGCTATTGAGGAGTCAATTCTGAATTTGCTAACCATTACAGAAGGTATACGGAAAAGCAGCAACGCAAGTGCTTCTTCTGCGCAAGAAAGTAGGCGCAAACTTCAACGCATTACCCCTATTGCAGAGGAAGTGTCCAGGAAGGGCAAAGACAAAAGTATGTTATATTTTTGCACTCTAAATACACGCTATTATACTTGCCTTTTAGTTTTGCACCAATTAAATTTTATATCTTTTATATTGTATCAGGTCCTGTTGATTTAACAGCGGATACGGAAGAAACAGAAGAGGAACCATTCATTAGTCATGAACTTCCTTTTGAGGAGTTTAGTGATCCTCAGTTTCAAAATATCTTCTCATCACCATATAATCCTATCAAATCAATTAATATTGATAATTTTATGGCGAGTCTGAATGTTAGTGATGATGCGGCTACAGATCAACTTAAACGCTAGGAAGATGCTATACCACATGATGTGCACAACGAGCATCGAAAACTCAGCAATCTTGCTGCGGAAAATGCAAGCATACAAAACTGCTTTAATTATGTCTGCTCTTTGGTTGATGGCGTTAGACGCCGCGAAGCTACTATAGCAGTACTTGGCGCTGAAAAAGTGTCCAATGAAATATTGCGGTCAAAAATTCGCCAACTTGAGCAAGATAAGCTGCAGCTAACTTGGGATTTTAAAAAGACTCAAACTACTTTAAAATAAATGCAAGAAGCCAACGCTTAACTTTCTGCCACAATTCAACAGCCAACCGAAGGAGCTGAGCACGCAGAAAATCAATTCAAAAAACTTGTTTCACATTTGCTTGATCTTAGTCAGAAAATTATGGATTCAGCGCCTGTTACCAAAAAATTTCGTAACTACTTACATGCTTCAAATATTGTTTCGCGATGTGAGTTTCTAGAGCTTATGCTGAAAGTTACCAATCTTACTGTGCCATTGCCTGAAGCAGTGTTAAAAGAAATATGTCCACTTAAAGATGCTCGTGAAGCACATAAGCAATGCGCATCAGAAATTGAAAAGATTGACATCCTTGTGCTATTGGAAATTAGCCACAGAGAAGATGTAATTGCAGAAGATATCATAAAATTAAAATTGTAAAACTTTCGCATTTTTTTGTTGTTAATTGCACATATGTACGCAATTATTTTGTAATTTTGCACAGATATTATGACGCAACTCTTTTGCATATTATTCAATGAAGTTTCTCTTTTATAAATCTCAGTTGCAACTGTTTCATTTATATAGCGCTTTGTTCCAATTTATATTCGTAATCGCTAGACTTGTCCTTTGCAATTTCAACATTTATTATTGTGCACATAATAAATATTTACTTCTGTGAAACAATATGCTAATTGTATAATCAATATACCTTACGAATCTTCAAAGTCCGCCGTAACGATCCTTGGGTAAAATATTGCGTTTAAGAATACGCCAAATGTGTTATAGCGAAGCATCTAAGTTGGGCAGATGTAACACCCCGAATTTTTAATACATCAGAAAGTGTCGCCAGAAAGTATCACCAGGAAGTGTTCTCAGAATGTGTTCTCAAAAAGTGTCAGGAAAAGTCTACCTATAATTATGCATTTTCAGAATTTACATCAGAATCAGAATCAGATAACTTCAGTCCCTGAACTTTTAACTTGAAGCTGGAAAAGTGGAATTGAGCTGTGAACTGGTATCAGAGCATTTTCAAGTGGTATCAGAGCATGGTCTAAGGGATTTAGGTGACTTGATATAGGTGCATAGACTTAGACTTTTGTGTGTGCTTATTTATTGCGGGACTTGTAGGAGAACGAGTCGGACGGGGATTTGGTTAGTGCCTTAGCGTGTAGGTGAACTAACTAGGATTGTGGCTTTTATCGTGATATTATTCTTGCATGTGTTTATATCGCGTAGAATTTTTGTTTATGTTGGTTTATATCATCGAGCAAGGTGGTCATTGTACTAACAAGTTGATACGGAGTGTGTGCGTAATAATGACTAGCTATCATTTTTATAGGTGCAAATCGTGTTTATCAAGTGAAGTACAATGAGTGTTGAGCAAGATGGGGCGGTGTTGTGGGTGTGGTTTTATACGTTCATGGTCTAATAGTTTTGCATATTTAGAATGACGACAAGAAATGGGGTCGAGACGAGCGACGATGAGTTTAACGCTAGAGTTGCGGCCCCCGTGGTGGAGCAAATGGGTGTGTTATGAGAAGAGTTTGATAAGAAGTATTCCAAACTTCAAGGTAGTGGTGAAATGGAGGGTTACCATAAAATCTTCATAAGGACTAAACCTCCAATGTATGACGGAGAACCGTGTAACGACCCGACAAAATCGTCATTGACGGCGCCGTTAACTTAGGTCCCGTTGCGTGGTCGTAGTCCCTATATGAGACTCGTTTGACCAAAATTATGTCGCATTCATTTGAAAGGTACATGACTTGCAAGTTTAGTTTACAAAACCGTTCGACAACAAGTCTAAGTTTACAAAAGTCATAAAGTATAAATGAAATAACTTGCGACATAATATAAGTTGAAAAACACAGTTGCTATAAATAGCATAAGTATGTAAACAAAAGTTTGAATCCAAAAGTGCTATCACTAGCGTATGTTTGTGTGTATCTTGACTCCAAGCAAATAATCAGAGTGTATGCATGTATGCTTGACCCCAAGCAAGTATGAATGTATGCGGAAGCATGTATCAAATAGCCAAGTATGAACCTGAGAAACATATAGAAAACTGTCAACGAAAAACGTTGGTGAAATCATAGATGTATTTGTAAACGTTGTTTTTGAACCACAAGATTTAGTATTCCCATAGTTGATTATCAAAATCGTTTGCATTCCAAAAGTATTGTTCGCGAGCACCCAATTATCAAGACTTAACGTTTCCTTCCATAGAACCCCATCACAATAGTGTTAGAACATACACTGTTTCTCGAAAATATATTTCATCCGTAGACGGTAGCGAACCGTCCGTAATGAGGGTTTGTCAAACCCGTATGGCCACACAATATAAGTTCTCGCTTACACCCTGCAAGTGTAACTAATGATAATCGAATTGAGGATTTTTGTTCTAACTCGCTGTGGAATGTTTGTTTTCCTTGTACTTGTGTTCAAAGTATAAAAGTAAGTAGTACAAAATGTAACAAAGTATATGTTTCTCAGCCCACAATTTAAAAGTATAAAAAGTTGTTGAAAAGGTGGGACTATGATCTCACCTCGAGTGCACGAGTATAAAAGTACTTCACAAAGTAACGTATGCATGAAAGTTGCTTAGCCTTGACCTAAACAAGTAAGTTGTATCAATTAACCGGTTACGACACAAGATCGGGTGAAATGTGTTCAATTAGTCCTATGGCTCGTTACGACTCGATTAGTATAGCATGTGAATCATGTTGTCAAGTTTCATGCAAGAATCACGTATAAAAGCATGTTAGAACATTTGCATAAAAGTTTGGTTAAGTTTGACTAAAAGTCAAACTTGGTCAAAGTCAAAGTCAACGGGGTCGGGTCGGGTATCCGACAATTTTCCCCTGATGAGAAATCATATATGAACACAATAGCCGATTTTCATGTTAATCGGGGTTACGGTTAAGCGAGAAACATTTTGAGAACATTTAAAAACACAATAGCCTGGCATGGGGGTTTTGCGCGGCGCGCAATGGGTTGCGCGGCGCGCACCCAAGTGTAAAACCATGTCAGAACTTGACTTAAAGGGCCATTCATCTGGGATTTTGGATTCGCGCGGCGCGCGGTGGTATGCGCGGCGCGCATACCTGGAAAAAATGCTGTTTGCAGAAAAATGGTCCAAGTCACGAACCAAAACATTTTCCAACCCAACTCTTGACCCGCAAACACTTATAATGCCTATCATATATCGTCGAAAATGTATTTTGACGAGGAATACAACTAACTACCTTTCACAAGCAAAAACATCAATTACAATAATCGAAAACTCGTCAATTGATCAAGAAAGGTTTATTTTCAAAGTTTCAAGTTCGTAAAACGTATTTTATGATCCGGGAATCCAATTTACACATACGATATGCCGTTTTGAAGGTAATGAAACATACATTACAACTAAACACTAACAATTAACATTTCATGGCATTCAAGCATCAAAAGTTCATGTCAAGAACTATCAACCCTAGTCAAACATCACAAAATCATTAATCAGGTTTTTGAAGTTTTCTTAATCAACCTACACATCAAAACGAAGCTAGTGATACTAGTAACACAATTAAAACATGAACTTTAACAATCTAACAACATTAACTCATCCAAAATCAAGGATTAAGCAAACCCATTTCAAAAACTCAAACTAGTTACTCAAAACAACAAATCGAGCAAGTAAATCATATATTCATGCTAGACACGAGCCATAGACACTAACTAACACCATTTCAAATCAAAAACACGAATTTAGAGAAATCAAGAGTTTTAGAAATGTTACCCAAACGAGATGAAGTTGGTATCAAATTGTAGAGGATGAAGAGAGGATCACGAATATGTAATTTGTTTTGAAGTTTGCTTCCCGATCCGAATTTAGATGATGAATGTTTGAATTGGGTGTTTGTGTGTGTGTTCTTGCTAGAGAGAAAGAGAGAGAGATGGAGGTGATTGAATGGTGAGGAAGGTGGGGAGGTGGTGACTAGTTGCCCCAATTTGGCCAAGTGACGAGATTGGTCCCTCAAGTTTCAAAGCGGGTGCGGTAATTAACCAAACGAATATTTTAAAACGCTCGAGTAAACGGGTGATGTCAAAATTAAATAGCGGGAATATAATGAACGTTACTCACGGAAACTATTAATTTAAATACGAAAGATTATGTTTTAAAAAAAAGACGGTGTTAAAATTAAATTTAACGGAAAAATGCGGGATGTTACATTATCCACGCCTCAAAAGAAATTTCGTCCCGAAATTTAGTTGGAAGTAGTAGTCGTTGAATCTTCCTCGAGATCTTGCGTTGTAAATTCTACGGATAAGTGAAGGTACGTCCTTGGGCATTTCAACGAACTTCGACGGTCGGGATTTTTACGTTGGATTGAAGTTTGGTTTCACGATTCATAATTTCAACCGGTTCTCCTAGGAAGTGGAGTGTTATCGTCGATAGTGAGTTCATCAAAGGAGATAACAAGTTCTCGTTTCGCAAAACACGTCTTTAAGTTGATACATCGAATGTAGGATAAACGGAGACTCGAAATGAGCCGGAAAATCTAAACGGCTAGCAACGGGTCTAAAACGCCCCAAGATTTCAAAAGGATAAAATATCACGGATTTAGCTTCCTACGTTTTCCCGAAACGGATTGCACCTTTCCAAGGTGCGACTCTTAACGTGACGCGGTTTCCCACGTGGAATTTGAAATGTTTACGTCTAACATCGGCGTAGCTCTTGGTGATTACGAGTCGCGTAGGGTTTTACCTGAATATGAATAAATTTTCTCGGTTGCTCATGAATAAACTCGGCCCCGGTGAATTGATCATCGTTTACTTGGTTCGTCAAAGGAGAATGACGTTTCCGGTCACATGTGGTTTCAAAAGGAGTGACGTTAAAACTCGAATGAAAATCATTGTAGTACGAGGATTCGGTTAAAGGAAAATACTTTTCTCAAGTAAATTTGAAGTTGGTAATGCAAATTCGTATTATGGTTTTCAAGACTTAAATCGTATGTTTGTTCGGTCCGTCGGGTTATGGTTGATGTGCGGTACTCATGTCTAAACGTGGTCCAGAGACTTTTTGTGAGGCACTCCAAAATCTAGAAGTGAAACGAGGATCTCGGTCCGAAACGGAGTACATTCCGTAAGGTATATTTGGACAAGTTTGTTAGGACAAGTTTCTCAAGAAAATTCGCGTCGCGAAAGATTTATCAGTTTCCAAAAATGTTCGTCGGGGCAAGTTCTCATCGGTTTCTGAAAGAAAAACGTTCGTCGGAACTATTCACCCTCGAGGTGAATACTAGTATAACGTGGAGAGTCTCTCCCCCCATTGAGAGTTTAGAGTAAAGATTTCCTGAACCGGAAGTACGAGTGTGATGAGAGAGAAGTTTTCGCCTCGGTGCGAGCATAACGAGTAAATCGTAATTAGTCAATAAGACTGTGCGAGGACGAGATAGTATACACGTGTAACATACGGTTGAAGTCGAGAGGAATCGGTAATTCATTCAGAAGCATAAGTATAGTTCGACAAAAGTCGAAGGGGTGTCCCCGGTATGGTTGTTATCAATTTTCTCGGAGTTTTCGGATGTCCAAACATGAAAGGATGAAGTCATGTACATGGCACATGGTGGTGTTTAGGTTGATCGAGTCTAACCACCATCACGTGTCACTAGAACTTTGGTATGTCTTACCGTAATATAACCACGTTGATCGAGTGTCGTTATATTACGCTAACTCATACCTCCATTCCCACATCACTCTATAGATTCAAGTTCGTGTAATCGTGAAGTTTAAAATAAACAAAGTGTAACGACGTCTCTAACGTGACTCGTATTGAATTGAAAGAATTAGTGCAACTATAAAGAAGCGTTCCCCGAGGGAAGTGTATAAATGATTGTTCACGGCAATGTGGTTCGAGTCAGACAATAAGGTATTCAGGTATGAAAAGAGTAACGAGTCATGATAACAAAAAGTACGCAACCGTAGTGATAATTAGTGATGACGATACTCACCTAGAGTAGTGATGGTAGTAACACCAAAAAGTAGATAGCAAGAAACACCAGTGGAAAACCGATAGTAAGTTGAAATGGTGGCAAATAACAATCCGGGAGACAGAGTTCCCGAACAAGTGTGACTAATGAAGTCGTCGTTATCCATACGTGTATGAATCATGAATTTACGTGTGTTACCAAAAAGTGGCGGAATACGAGTTCGTATGATGAAGGTTGGGTACCATTAAAAAGTTTGCCTAAGAATGATTCAAGTATAATGCACAAGTAGTCAAGTAAGTGCTATCTATAGCAAATGTATGTCAGAATGCAAATGCTAACTATCCGGTTGTAGTCTAGACTCACTAATGCGTCCTAACGACTCTGTTAGACACACTAATGCACGTCCTAGTTCCCTACAACCAACGCTCTGATACCATCTGTAACGACCCGACAAAATCGTCATTGACGGCGCCGTTAACTTAGGTCCCGTTGCGTGTTCGTAGTCCCTATATGAGACTCGTTTGACCAAAATTATGTCGCATTCATTTGAAAGGTACATGACTTGCAAGTTTAGTTTACAAAACCGTTCGACAACAAGTCTAAGTTTACAAAAGTCATAAAGTATAAATGAAATAACTTGCGACATAATATAAGTTGAAAAACACAGTTGCTATAAATAGCGTAAGTATGTAAACAAAAGTTTGAATCCAAAAGTGCTATCACTAGCGTATGTATGTGTGTATCTTGACTCCAAGCAAATAATCAGAGTGTATGCATGTATGCTTGACCCCAAGCAAGTATGAATGTACGCGGAAGCATGTATCAAATAGCCAAGTATGAACCTGAGAAACATATAGAAAACTGTCAACGAAAAATGTTGGTGAAATCATAGATGTATTTGTAAACGTTGTTTTTGAACCACAAGATTTAGTATTCCCATAGTTGATTATCAAAATCGTTTGCATTCCAAAAGTATTGTTCGCGAGCACCCAATTATCAAGACTTAACGTTTCCTTCCATAGAACCCCATCACAATAGTGTTAGAACATACACTGTTTCTCGAAAATATATTTCATCCGTAGACGGTAGCGAACCGTCCGTAATGAGGGTTTGTCAAACCCGTATGGCCACACAATATAAGTTCTCGCTTACACCCTGCAAGTGTAACTAATGATAATCGAATTGAGGATTTTTGTTCTAACTCGCTGTGGAATGTTTGTTTTCCTTGTACTTGTGTTCAAAGTATAAAAGTAAGTAGTACAAAATGTAACAAAGTATATGTTTCTCAGCCCACAATTTAAAAGTATAAAAAGTTGTTGAAAAGGTGGGACTATGATCTCACCTCGAGTGCACGAGTATAAAAGTACTTCACAAAGTAACGTATGCATGAAAGTTGCTTAGCCTTGACCTAAACAAGTAAGTTGTATCAATTAACCGGTTACGACACAAGGTCGGGTGAAATGTGTTCAATTAGTCCTATGGCTCGTTACGACTCGATTAGTATAGCATGTGAATCATGTTGTCAAGTTTCATGCAAGAATCACGTATAAAAGCATGTTAGAACATTTGCATAAAAGTTTGGTTAAGTTTGACTAAAAGTCAAACTTGGTCAAAGTCAAAGTCAACGGGGTCGGGTCGGGTATCCGACAATTTTCCCCTGATGAGAAATCATATATGAACACAATAGCCGATTTTCATGTTAATCGGGGTTACGGTTAAGCGAGAAACATTTTGAGAACATTTAAAAACACAATAGCCTGGCATGGGGGTTTTGCGCGGCGCGCAATGGGTTGCGCGGCGCGCACCCAAGTGTAAAACCAGGTCAGAACTTGACTTAAAGGGCCATTCATCTGGGATTTTGGATTCGCGCGGCGCGCGGTGGTATGCGCGGCGCGCATACCTGGAAAAAATGCTGTTTGCAGAAAAATGGTCCAAGTCACGAACCAAAACATTTTCCAACCCAACTCTTGACCCGCAAACACTTATAATGCCTATCATATATCGTCGAAAATGTATTTTGACGAGGAATACAACTAACTACCTTTCACAAGCAAAAACATCAATTACAATAATCGAAAACTCGTCAATTGATCAAGAAAGGTTTATTTTCAAAGTTTCAAGTTCGTAAAACGTATTTTATGATCCGGGAATCCAATTTACATATACGATATGCCGTTTTGAAGGTAATGAAACATACATTACAACTAAACACTAACAATTAACATTTCATGGCATTCAAGCATCAAAAGTTCATGTCAAGAACTATCAACCCTAGTCAAACATCACAAAATCATTAATCGGGTTTTTGAAGTTTTCTTAATCAACCTACACATCAAAACGAAGCTAGTGATACTAGTAACACAATTAAAACATGAACTTTAACAATCTAACAACATTAACTCATCCAAAATCAAGGATTAAGCAAACCCATTTCAAAAACTCAAACTAGTTACTCAAAACAACAAATCGAGCAAGTAAATCATATATTCATGCTAGACACGAGCCATAGACACTAACTAACACCATTTCAAATCAAAAACACGAATTTAGAGAAATCAAGAGTTTTAGAAATGTTACCCAAACGAGATGAAGTTGGTATCAAATTGTAGAGGATGAAGAGAGGATCACGAATATGTAATTTGTTTTGAAGTTTGCTTCCCGATCCGAATTTAGATGATGAATGTTTGAATTGGGTGTTTGTGTGTGTGTTCTTGCTAGAGAGAAAGAGAGAGAGATGGAGGTGATTGAATGGTGAGGAAGGTGGGGAGGTGGTGACTAGTTGCCCCAATTTGGCCAAGTGACGAGATTGGTCCCTCAAGTTTCAAAGCGGGTGCGGTAATTAACCAAACGAATATTTTAAAACGCTCGAGTAAACGGGTGATGTCAAAATTAAATAGCGGGAATATAATGAACGTTACTCACGGAAACTATTAATTTAAATACGAAAGATTATGTTTTAAAAAAAGACGGTGTTAAAATTAAATTTAACGGAAAAACGCGGGATGTTACAAACCGGATCCTTTGATAAGCACAATGTGGGTCTCAGATGTCGAAGGGTGTTTTCGCACTATTGAATGCCCTCCCGAGAAGAGGACAATACTCGCTACTAGTTTATTGCTAAAAGGACCCGTTCATATACATTATAAACGATTCACAATAGTTGATTACATCGCGAGGTATTTGACCTCTATATGATACATTTTACAAACATTGCATTCGTTTTTAAAAAACAAACTTTCTTTACAACGAAAGTTGACGGCATGCACACCATTTCATAATGCATCCAACTATAATTGGCTTAATAATAATCTTGATGAACTCAATGACTCGAATGCAACGTCTTTCAAAATATGCCATGAATGACTCCAAGTAATATCCTTAAAGTGAGCTAATGCACAGCGGAAGATTTCTTTAATACCTGAGAATAAACATGCTTTAAAGTGTCAACCAAAAGGTTGGTGAGTTCATAGGTTTATCATAACAATCATTTCAATATATTAATAGACCACAAGATTTCCGTTTATAACTATATGTACACTCGCAAGTGTATAAAAGTATTCTATAAGTTGTAGGCACCCGATAACAAGCCTTAACGTTCATGTTTTACCCTCTGAAGTACACCAGATCAGGTGTGTTTAAAATAACCTCGAAGTACTAAAGCATCCCATAGTCAGGATGGGGTTTGTCAGACCCAATAGATCTATCTTTAGGATTCGCGCCTACCGTACATAGACAAGTAGTTTAATGTTACCAAGCTAAGGGTATATTTCTGGTTTAAACCCACGTAGAATTAGTTTTAGTACTTGTGCCTATTTCGTAAAACATTTATAAAAACAGCGCATGTATTCTCAGTCCCAAAAATATATATAAAAGGGAGCAAATGAAACTAACAATACTGTATTTTGTAGTAAAAATACATATAACGTCATTTAACAAGTGCAAGGTTGGCCTCGGATTCACGAACGTATCAATATTGAGATTCAATATTGCAGGAAAGTACGTAGACGCAACGAAGATGATAAACACTAGATTGACCTCACGAGCATACCCATGAACCATACCCATCACCTCCATAGCTATAACCCATAATTTCCTTAGCTTCGACTCATTCAAAAAAACTATTTTGAAATCACTCGGACAGCACTCCGTCGTAATATTTTATGTATACTAATAATATCTTGAAATAATACAGAGCAAATATATATATATATATATATATATATATATATATATATATATATATATATATATATATATATATATATATATATATATATATATATATATATATATATATATATATATATATATATATATATATAAATCGATTGAGAGAGTTTAGAGAAATATATTTTCAAGTTTCTATGAAATAATGAAACCTATTGAATTCTATTTATAATAGATTTTTGAATTATTAAAGTGAATTATTAAAGTATGAATTATTAAAGTGAATTATTAAAGTATGAATTATTAAAGTGAATTATTAAAGTATGAATTATTAAATTGAATTATTAAAGTATGAATTATTAAAGTGAATTATTAAAGTTAAAGTAAAGTAAAAGTAAAGTAAAGGTAAAGTTAAAGTATAGTAAAAGTATAAAAACTATGTATGTATAATATGCGTATAAATATATATAATATTAATTTAAATCTTTATATATATTTAATGAAATAAAATATAAATATCGTTATATTTATTATACTAGTTAAGTAATGAGTTGTCAAAAGTGATTCTAGATATTTATAAAAGTTATATACGTTTTAATAATAAAGTTCTTTTTAAAATGAAAACGTCTTTGTACGTTTGAAAATAGATTAATAGAATATTATGGAAACCAATTCTCCACTAACTTTTGTCTAACTTTCGTAAATGACACTTTTTGTTTTTATTTATAAATAGCTTTACAAATTATTTTGAATATCGTTAAGAGGAATAGATTTTCTCAAATCATAGTGGACCTCTCAACAGAGACTTGTAATCATAATTCAATGTTTCTGATAATTCAATCATGTAATATATATTTTTAATTTCGTCGAAAATCATATTGAAACAAATACGTTCGTGTAAAGTATTATACGTTTAATACTTTATTAATATTCTCAAGTTATAATATATATATATATATATATATATATATATATATATATATATATATATATACATATACATATCTATTTATATATAACGGTTCGTGAATCGTCGGAAGTTGGTCGAGGTTATAATGAATGTATGAACACAGTTTAAAATTCTTGAGATTTAACTTAACAAACTTTGCTTATCGTGTCGGAATAATATAAAGATTAAAGTTTAAATTTGGTCGGAAATTTCCGGGTCGTCACAGTACCTACCCGTTAAAGAAATTTCGTCCCCGAAATTTGATAGAGGTCGTCATGACTAACAATGAGAATGTTATTATACCGATTATAGAGTTTTATCATGTTCAAGAAGAATGGATAAAATAATTCGATTACTCGAAGCGTGTGAGTGAAGTTATCGTAAATGAATGAAGTAAGATAATAGTGATTCGTCGTATCTTTTGACGTCATCACGATTGATCTCCGAAAAGAAAATCTTTGTAATCTATATTGGATTTGATTATTCGACGATTAAGGATATTATGATCCTCTTCGAATTAATGCGATAATCCATTTTGATTTCTCTGTCGGTTATTTCACTATAAATCCACCTCATTTGTTTTCTTACAACTCACACCTTCTCAACTCATATTTTAAAGTATTTGTCAATATGCTTCATCCAGTGCTGATTCTTGATATACTCCTCACTTTCATATCTATCGATCTTCTTTTTCATCTGCCTCCGGAAGAATCTATTTACTTCTACTATACTCTTGATTTTATAGTGTTTTTAGTTCTCCCGTGTCTTTATATTGCTATATGCATTGATATATACGATTTGTGATTTCTGGGTTGTTGTTGGGTTTTATATCTTCCCTTATATTTCAAAGTCCTTGCTTCTTCTATAATCATTGTCATCCACAGTTAATGCTCTATTCTATTTGCTATGATTTATACTCCCATTTCTAGTTCGGAGCTTTGTCCTTTCGTTTCTTCTTCTTGCGATTAAGCACCGCTTGTAATGGTCCAGAATTCGCAGATATAAATTTCGGAATGAACATTGTTAATGTTCTAGGAAGGAAATTGTAATGGCACGATCTTGACTTGTCAAATTACCAGAATACCTCGGAAAAGGCCGAATCATCAAGAAATATTTTCTTGATATTTAGAGATCAAAGAGAATACAAGAGTCGTGTAACATAGCACATGATGACGTTATGATCTGTGAATCATCATATTCCATTTAGAAACTCAGCATGAATTAATGTAATATAATCACGTTGATCAAGTGTCATTATATTATACTAACTCATGCTTCAGCTCCTAACACTTCTTCAAGAATATTCCTATTTTAAACTCGAATGTTTCAGAATTTAGAAACTGAAATAGTTTCTTTTATGATATAATACAGATAGCGCGAAGAGGTAAATGATTTCAGATAAGAATAATTATAAAAATATCTTCAGAAGTATGGATGATATTTATAATGAAAGATACGATGATATCTTAGAATGTCTAATATCAGAGCATGATGAAGGATATTGTCCGCAGGGGTTTAGAGTTAGGAGCAAGGTATTCGTTAATGACTTCAGCAAGTACTGAATCATTTGGATTCTTTGAAGGCAGGTTCAGCCTTTGTGATTTGTCCACAGCCTCCTTCATACTTTGCTCAATCCGTTTTCTAGTTCCAAAGCTTCTCTTTTACTGAGCTTTGCCAATATACTATCCTTTATCATCGAACTTTTTACTGTTAAGGTCGTTTACAGTTTTTGCTGCTTCATCAGCATTTTTCAAAATTTCGAGAACAGGTTCGCAGTTTAGGGTGTTTTTCAGAAATTTCTCATTCAAAGAATGTAAGTCTTGGAGGTAGACGTTGTGTGTATATGTAATTGTTGATGTAGACATGCTGCGTGGTTTCAAAATACTGATTGCTGATTCTCAATAATTGGTATGACAATTCTTGTTATAAGGTACGAATGAGTATATGATAGGGTTTCGATAATTATAATGATTTTTTTTTTTGGAAAGTCAAAGATCAGTGAAGTTGTTGGTAAGTTTATTGCTAATGTGGTGAATATAAACGATTCCCCGGTAACGTTGGTGAAAGGGAAACGTATCTATCGAGGTTATAATAAGACTGTTTTGATTGAGAAGTCGAAGTCGACTTGATGGAGCTGTGACAAAACTGTCTATTTTGAAACGGAATTGAAAAGTTATTTTAGCTAGTAAATGCCAAAGGGTCTAACACGGATACGTATCGAACTATGACTTGGGTTTTGAGAGTTTTTCAGGTGTATAACTGTGGGTAACATGTGGTTGGATTATCATCTCGATTGTTCCTTAGTTGAAGTGTCTTCAGAAATTTCGAAGGGTTTGAGCACATATTGTAATCGTTAATACATATGATGTTCTAACACAGTTTTGAAGTCAACATATAGCTTTGAAAGATATAGGAATCTAAGAGTGATGATACTGGTTATATTTCGAATTGAATTATGCGATTTCAAAATCAGAATATGTAATTGAATTTGAATGAGTATGATTGTTTTGATTTATATGAAAGAATGGATATTGTTGTGAAAGTAGGGAGTATAGTTGATGATTGCTGAATCAGTTTCGAAAAATGTAATATATTAATTGTGAATTTATATATCTCTCGGGTATTACCTACCCGTTAAAAAAAATTTCACAATTAATATTTTGTACAAAAGAAGTTTATTACAGTCTTTATGAAAATATATGTGTATATTTTCTTTAGATGTAATATAGATTTAATGAGTTAATATTAAATTAAACTCATTTGTTTTATGGTTGGAACTAGAATTGAGTAATCTCTAAAACTTTATAAATTGCATAAGTATTTCTTCAATAATATTGAAATCATGAATCATTACTTTGTTATTTGTTGGTTTTCGTGAAATTCTTGTGAACTTCGCAAGGCACGAATGATGTTATTTGAAAAGTTTCGAGTACATCAATGATGAAAGTGTAAAATCAAACATATATTCGAATAATACACTTGATTTATTATGAATTGGATTTTTATTGAATTGAGACAGAGATTGTAATTAACGATGGTTAAGTTGCGGACGAAGGACGTACATCATTGCATATTTGTAATATGAATTAACTGAGTAGTTAAGATTCACACATAATAGCTTAGTACGGGAAGATTTATTATAGTTTAAAAATTTATACATATAAAATATACATATAAATCTTTCGATTGGAAATGAGTTAATACTTCATAACTCGTTGATACAATATATTTGTTGTTGATTCGTAATGATGTCCACAATGATTCTTGAACTGACAAAGTTTGTGATGTTACAGGTGCTGTTGATTCTGACGATACTGACGGCACTGACTATGTTGATGATGCTACGGTCCTGTTGATGCTGTTGGTAAAACAATTCTAGCTTGTAAATCGTACACCATTTTCGATCAAAGTTTCTACTCTACCATCTCCGTTCACTCATCCGATTTACGGTCAGAATTAAATAATCTCTAAGATTTTGGAGATTACACAACTGCCGCAGAGATATCTCTTCAATGAAGTTTATGAATTAATAGTTCATCGTTTGTTGTTGTTGATATTCCTGGATATTTACAGGGCGTATGACGTTGATGTTTGAGATACAGATTGTGATGTTGCGGTGTGGGATGTGGATGTTGTTGTTGGTGGTGGTGATGGTACTGTTGGTGTTGCTGATGGTTGTACTGTTTATGCTGCTGGTGTTTGTAACCTTTGCACCATATTCTCCAAAGCCACTACCCGAGCGCGAAGCTCATTGACTTCTTCTATTACACCGGGGTGATTGTCGGTTCGGACGAGCGGATAAAAAAAATCTAAAATTTGGTGTAGTATGTAATCGTGACGAGATACTCTAGAAATAAGAGAGAAAATGGTGTTTCGGATAGGTTCGCCGGTAAGTGCTTCAGGTTCTTCGCCAAGAGGGAAATGTGGTGGATGGAAGGGATCACCTTCTTCTTGTCTCTAATGATTAAGGAGGCTACGAACCCATCCCCAATTCATCCAGAATAGATGATGACTAATTGGTTGATCCATTCCTGTCACACTGCTTTCGGAACTTGAGTGGGATTCCATTTCGGAATCCGAGGGACTTGAACTAATGACGAATTCCATTTCGTACGATTGAATAAAGAATTTTTTGATATGAAATGATATTCCGGCTATCAAAAGGTTTCGTAGATTACGGAGGAATTTACGGAATATGTCAGGCAAAGTTTACAGTAACAGATACGCTAAGATATCAATTAGCAGATACGCTAAGATATGAATTTTGTATATATACTATTCATGCAATCAATGCAATAAGATGTGTCTAGACTAAGAATGATAAGCAAGTAATTTCCGACAAAAATGATGGGCAAAACTTTTGACATGCAGACACGGTCGAAGTCCAGACTCACTAATGCATCCTAACGACTATCAGTTAGATACACTAATGCAGACCTGGTTCGCTAAGACCACCGCTCTGATACCAACTAAAAGGACCCGTTCATATACATTATAAACGATTCACAATAGTTGATTACATCGCGAGGTATTTGACCTCTATATGATACATTTTACAAACATTGCATTCGTTTTTAAAAGACAAACTTTCTTTACAACGAAAGTTGACGGCATGCACACCATTTCATAATGCATCCAACTATAATTGGCTTAATAATAATCTTGATGAACTCAATGACTCGAATGCAACGTCTTTCAAAATATGCCATGAATGACTCCAAGTAATATCCTTAAAGTGAGCTAATGCACAGCGGAAGATTTCTTTAATACCTGAGAATAAACATGCTTTAAAGTGTCAACCAAAAGGTTGGTGAGTTCATAGGTTTATCATAACAATCATTTCAATATATTAATAGACCACAAGATTTCCGTTTATAAATATATGTACACTCGCAAGTGTATAAAAGTATTCTATAAGTTGTAGGCACCCGATAACAAGCCTTAACGTTCATGTTTTACCCTCTGAAGTACACCAGATCAGGTGTGCTTAAAATAACCTCGAAGTACTAAAGCATCCCATAGTCAGGATGGGGTTTGTCAGGCCCAATAGATCTATCTTTAGGATTCGCGTCTACCGTACATAGACAAGTAGTTTAATGTTACCAAGCTAAGGGTATATTTCTGGTTTAAACCCACGTAGAATTAGTTTTAGTACTTGTGCCTATTTCGTAAAACATTTATACAAACAGCGCATGTATTCTCAGTCCCAAAAATATATATAAAAGGGAGCAAATGAAACTCACAATACTGTATTTCGTAGTAAAAATACATATAACGTCATTTAACAAGTGCAAGGTTGGCCTCGGATTCACGAACGTATCAATATTGAGATTCAATATTGCAGGAAAGTACGTAGATGCAACGGAGATGATAAACACTAGATTGACCTCACGAGCATACCCATGAACCATACCCATCACCTCCATAGCTATAACCCATAATTTCCTTAGCTTCGACTCATTCAAAAAAACTATTTTGAAATCACTCGGACAGCACTCCGTCGTAATATTTTATGTATACTAATAATATCTTGAAATAATACAGAGCAAATATATATATATATATATATATATATATATATATATATATATATATATATATATATATATATATATATATATATATATATATATATATATATAAATCGATTGAGAGAGTTTAGAGAAATATATTTTCAAGTTTCTATGAAATAATGAAACCTATTGAATTCTATTTATAATAGATTTTTGAATTATTAAAGTGAATTATTAAAGTATGAATTATTAAAGTGAATTATTAAAGTATGAATTATTAAAGTGAATTATTAAAGTATGAATTATTAAATTGAATTATTAAAGTATGAATTATTAAAGTGAATTATTAAAGTTAAAGTAAAGTAAAAGTAAATTAAAGGTAAAGTTAAAGTATAGTAAAAGTATAAAAACTATGTATGTATAATATGTGTATAAATATATATAATATTAATTTAAATCGTTATATATATTTAATGAAATAAAATATAAATATCGTTATATTTATTATACTGGTTAAGTAATGAGTTGTCAAAAGTGATTCTAGATATTTATAAAAGTTATATACGTTTTAATAATAAAGTTCTTTTTAAAATGAAAACGTCTTTGTACGTTTGAAAATAGATTAATAGAATATTATGGAAACCAATTCTCCACTAACTTTTGTCTAACTTTCGTAAATGACACTTTTTGTTTTTATTTATAAATAGCTTTACAAATTATTCTGAATATCGTTAAGAGGAATAGATTTTCTCAAATCATAGTGGACCTCTAAACAGAGACTTGTAATCATAATTCAATGTTTCTGATAATTCAATCATTTAATATATATTTTTTTAATTTCGTCGAAAATCATATTGAAACAAATACGTTCGTGTAAAGTATTATACGTTTAATACTTTATTAATATTCTCATGTTATAATATATATATATATATATATATATATATATATATATATATATATATATAAATATATATATATATATATATACATATACATATCTATTTATATATAACGGTTCGTGAATCGTCGGAAGTTGGTCGAGGTTATAATGAATGTATGAACACATTTTAAAATTCTTGAGATTTAACTTAACAAACTTTGCTTATCGTGTCGGAATAATATAAAGATTAAAGTTTAAATTTGGTCGGAAATTTCCGATTCGTCACAATTGCGGGGTAGGGCGAAGGATTGGTTGGATGGTAAAATTGATATTGTTAGTGGTGAATCGTTTATGGGGTTACCATAGGACGATTTTAAGAAGGAATTTTTCGAGGAGTTCAAGACCCAAGCCGATTTATCAGAGTTGCGTGACGAGTTGTGAAATTTGCAACAAGGTTCTATGGATTTGAATACTCTTAGGACGACCTTTTTGGCGAAGACTCGATTTTGTCCGGAGTATAAAGATAATGATAGGTTGTTGATGGAGGATTTCCTTAAGGAGTTGAATGATGATTTGCGCGAGAAGATTAGCATTGGTCAAGTGAACTCGTTTATGGAGTTATTTGCCGTGGCTAGAGGTTTTGAATCGCATGCACGATCGGTGGTTAGTGAACCTTCGAGTAAGAGAAGGGTTGATTCGTATGGTACCCCGAGTAAAAAGACTAAAAGTGCAGGTGTGAGTACAGGTAATATTCGGATGAGAATAGCGGACTTTAGTGCGTCTAGATGCTACAATTGTAGCGTAAGAGGTCACAAGTTTTGGGAATATTTGGTGCCAAAGGG
The DNA here is from genome assembly GCF_046630445.1 of Rutidosis leptorrhynchoides. Taxonomy (NCBI): domain Eukaryota; kingdom Viridiplantae; phylum Streptophyta; class Magnoliopsida; order Asterales; family Asteraceae; genus Rutidosis; species Rutidosis leptorrhynchoides. Next base: position 208,713,269 of record NC_092343.1, read on the forward strand.
TGATGGCACGGTGTGCTTCAATTGCCAAAAAGAAGGACAGCGCAAGAAAGAGTGTCCCGAGTTAGTGGGGATGGGCATCGCGAAGAGACGTTAAGGTACTTTTTGTTTTGATAATTATGTCCTTTGATTGTTTATTATGTGCCGATGAGTTCGGGTTTGTTGAATGCATTGTGTTGTGCGTATTATTGTTATGGGTGACATTCCTAATGGAATTACCCTATTTTGGCATTTGTATTGATGAATAAAGGGCGTAAGACTTGGGGCAACCAAGCATTCCTTATGTAACATCCCGTTTTCCTCGTATATGATTTAGAGGTGCGTATTTAGTTCCTCGAATGCTTAACTTTAACCTTGATAAATTGTTATTGGATTAAATGTTAGAAAATGGTTTGATCAGGCCCTTCATCGCGTTTTGGGACATTATATCGCGTCCCAGGCTATCGCGAATCACGACAAACACAACCAATACGCGACGATTTCAGAACCCCCGACATGTCCACATTATCACGTTTCGATGTGGTTTGTCACGTTCTGGGCATCGCGAAATGCAACATATGGTCGCGAAACACGATGATGTCGCTGAAGTGACATTTATAACCCGTTTTTATGGTATCTTTTGGGGGTGATTTGGTCTTTTTACATGATGAACGATTTTGGGTGTCTAAAAACTGATACAACATCATCCTAATTTCATTTATCACTTCTTCAACTACCCAAATTAAATCTAGAGAGAGAGATAATGTTTTAGAGTGAGAGAGCTCACTTTGGGGAAGAAGAAGGCCAAATTTCACCCGAGCCCAAGTGTTAAAGTTGTTCCCTACGTCTCTAGCTACGTTGTGATAGTGTTGGTAAGTCTTAAGTCCGTGTTTTGAGTTTTAATTGATTTATGGCTAGGGTTTGTTCATTTGAGACTTGTAAGACCCATTTGTAGGTTAAATGGGTGAACTTGGGTTAAATGAGTGTATGGAAACCCTAAGGTTTGTAATCTCGGGTTTGGTCTTGTGTTTTGGTATTTGTAAGTGTTAATGGTGTTGTTGAATCACTAATACACTTGTGAGTTAGTGCAAGATTGTTAATGGGTGCAAGTTTGACCAAAGTATAAGTCTTGGTGTTAAAATGGGTCAAATGGGTAATGGTTGACCTAGTTGGGTAAGATGGGTATGAAATACCCTAAGTTTGTGTTAGTTGGTGTTATTGGACTATAATCACTAGCTTTTAGTGATTTATGATGAGTCTTGGCCATTAATTGGCGGTTTTGGTGTAAATGGGTCATTTAATGCAAATGGGTCATTAAATACGTAAATGGTAAATGTTGGTGTTTATCCAACTAGTTTGGTGTATTGAATGTGTACTTAATGTATTAGGTACTTCACCTTGAAGCTTGCGGATTTGCATAATCGTCACCTAGGTGTTAAGGTGAGTGGGATATTAATGCTTGTATGTATATAGTATATTTATTTGTATACTATGGCATGATCCACGGAGCCGGAAGTGCCATAGTGTGTGCGAATGTGCTATGATGTTAACCATGGAGCCGGTGGCATCATGGAACGTGTGTTGTGATGTGAACCACGGAGCCGGTAACATCAAAGTGTGAACCATGGAGCCGGTAGCATTATAAAATAAGGTGTGAACCACGGAGCCGGTAACACCGAAGTGTGAACCAAGGAGCCGGTAGCACTATAAAAGAGTATGACTCAGATGCGTAGTGACATGAACCAAGGAGCCGGTAGTGTAATAGCATTACGTATGGTGTGAACCAAGGAGCCAGTAGCACCATGACGCGAGTGTGGTTAACCATATAGTTTGTGTAGGTGTTGTAGTGTAGCATATTATATTTTGGAGTATATGCTATTGTTTATGCTAGTTGCAGTAATTAAGGTTATTGGCTTTATACTTGGAGTTTGTATGCTAATATTATATTGCTAGCATGTTTATGGTATGTGAGTAGGTGGTTGCAAGTAGGTATATTATATATGCATGTGTATACTTATTGCACTCACTAAGCGTTAGCTTACCCCTCTCGTTGTTTACTTTTTCTAGGTACAAGTATGGAGAAGGCTAAAGGGGTTGCTGGGAATTAGATATTCCCACGTTGGTGGCTAGATGAAGTTTTTGGAAGTCGACCTAGCGTTTTGGGTAGTTTAGCCCCAAACCATGCTCGGGTGTTGTTTGGTTTAAAACTATCATTTGATGGGTCGAACTTGTAAACATTTGATTAAAGGCCTTGTGCCTCTTTATGTAAACGTTAAACTTGTTGTATGTTTAAACGGGTGGTGTGAAATGGTTTACATCATGTAACCATTTAAATGGCGCGTTAATGGTTTATTATATAAAAATAAAATAAAATATTGTCGGTTGCATATGAGTTGGGTTGTTTCGAGTGGTATCAGAGCATGGTCTAAGGGATTTAGGCGACTTGAGATAGGTGCCTAGACTTAGACTTTACTGTGTATGCGTTGTATGCGGGACTTGTAGGAGATGGGCCGGACCGGATTTTGTTAGTGCCTAGGTTTAGGTGAAATAACTTTGCGCTACTTGTTTTTGTTCTGTATTTGAAATCATCAAGCGAGATAGATGTTGTACTAGCTAGTTAATGCGATGTGCTCACGTAATAATGACTAGCTACCATTGTTACGGGTGCAAATCTTGTCAAACAAGCGATGTACGACGATTGTCGAACAAGATGGGGCGGTAAGGTGTATGTATATATGTGTCATGTCTTTTCGTTTCGTTTTTTAACCTATTCCATTTTATAGAATGAAGATGAGAAACGGACACAACACTAATGACGGAGGTACGAGCGAGGACCCCAAGTTCACGGGCAAAGTTGAGGCCATTATACAAAAACATCATGCGGCCTTTTTGGAGGATGTTAAGAAGATGTTCCTAGATTCGATTGACGAGCAAGTAGTTGATCTAGTCAAGGAGCAAGTTAAGGTTGTCCTTCACGAGGATAATGTTGGAAGGCGAGACTTTTATTATAAGAATTTCAAAGATGCTCAACCTCCCACTTTTGAGGGCGAACGGGATCCTCTAAAGAGCAATCGCTGGATCTCCGATATGGAGGGGGCTTTTCGTACTTGTGAATTCCCTCTCGATAAGAAGATGAGGTATGGTTGTAGCATGTTAAGGGGTGATGCCAAAATATGGTGGGATGAAAAGATTCGGATTTATGGTGAAGAACTATGTATGGAATTCACGTGGGATGAATTCAAGACGGAATTTTTCAAAGAATACCGAACTTAGACCGATCTTTCTAGGCTTAAGGATGAGTTACATGCTCTAAGGAAAAGGTCAATGGATTTGAACACTCTCAAGTCCACTTTCTTGTCAAAGACCCAATTTTTCCCGGAGTATGTTGGTAATGATCACATGTTGAAGGAAGACTTTTATCGAACCTTGAACGACAACTATCAAGAGAAGATTAGTGCAAACTCGGTGAAAACTTTTGATAAGTTGTTCGATATGGCCAAGGGTTTTGAGTCGCTCGTTTTGAGAAAGAGTGGCTTTACTTTGGCAAAAGGAAGTTTGAAGCTACTAGTCATTCCAACAAGAAAAGTAAGGGTGCGAGTGAGAGTGTTGGTAGTGTGAAGAAGGGTGCGTCCGGGGGTTATGGACCCAAATGTTATAATTGTGGACGACAAGGACACATGGCTCGTGATTGTACAAACTCATCTTCGACACCAAAGCTCACTTGCTACAATTGTCAAAAAGAAGGGCACCGAAGGATGTAATGTCCCGAGTTGCGGGGTGATCAAGTTAAGAAGTTGGAGAAAGCGGCGGGTACGGGTCGGGGGCGAAATTATTTGATGACTAATGATGAGGCCAAACAATCCAATGAAGTTGTCTCAGGTACTTTCATAGTTAACTCTAATCCGGTGAGGATACTTTTTGATAGTGGTGCTAATTTGTCGTTTGTGTCGCCTCGATTTGTGTCTAAGCTTAACAAACCGCTACCTAAGTTAAGTCATCTGGTAGAAGTTGAAATAGCAGATGGTAAGACGGTGCTAGGGGTTGATGTGTGTAAAGATTGTAATGTTGTGTTTGGCACCGAAACGTTTAAAATTGATCTCATTCCGATGACTTTGGGTGAGTTTGATATTGTTGTTGGTATGGATTGGCTCGATCGTTATAGAGCCAACATTACATGCCACGAAAAGTTCATTCGTGTAAAGACCCCAAGTGTGGGAGAGTTAATCATTCATGGCGATAAGAGAAGGAGACTCGTACCATTATGCACTTATGCACGGGCGCGACGTTTTCTTAATAGTGGCGGTATGGTTTTTCTTACCCATGTAGTTGATACTCGTGAAGAGCCACCATCCATTCGTGAAATTCCGGTGGTTAATGAAGTCGAAGACCTTTTTTGGATGAATTACCGGGTGTTCCGGCGGAAAGACAAGTCGAATTTCGCATTGAGTTGGTTCCGGGGGCTACTCCCATTGCTAAGACTCCTTATCGTTTAGCGCCAACGGAAATGCAAGAGTTGTTAAATCAAACCCAAGAGTTGCTTGAAAAGGGTTTCATTCAACCGAGTGCCTCACCATGGGGTGCTATGGTTTTATTTGTGAAAAAGAAAGATGGTACTATGCGGATGTGCATCGATTATCGGGAGTTGAACAAAGTAACGATCAAGAATCGTTATCCATTGCCTCGGATTGACGATTTGTTTGACCAACTCCAAGGTGCGACGTATTTTTCTAAGATTGACTTACGGTCCGGCTATCACCAAGTGCGGGTCCGTGAGGAAGATATAGAGAAAACGGCCTTTCGAACTCGTTATAGGCATTTTGAGTTTGTAGTTATGCCTTTTGGTCTTACGAATGCACCGGTGGCATTCATGGATCTTATGAACTGAGTCTGCCAACCTATGTTGGATAAGTCGGTAATTGTGTTCATTGACGACATACTTGTCTATTCAAATAGTATGAAGGAACATGAACGCCATTTGCGTGAAGTATTGAAGACGTTGCGGAAGGAGAAGTTGTATGCTAAACTTTCCAAATGTGAATTTTGGCTAAGGGAAGTGCAATTCCTTGACCATATTGTGAATAAAGAAGGTATTCAAGTAGATTCGGGGAAGATAGAGACGGTGAAGAGTTGGGGACAACTGACTACATCTACGTAAATTCGAAGTTTTCTCGGATTAGCCGGTTATTATTGTCGGTTTATCCAAGACTTTTCTAAGATCGCTTCTCCGTTAACAAAGTTGACGAGGAAGAACGTGAGGTTTAATTGGGAAAATGAGCAAGACATCGCTTTCCAATTGTTGAAAGAGAAGTTGTGTCAAGCTCCGGTTTTGGTGTTACCGAAAGGTGTAGAAGATATGACGGTTTATTGTGACACCTCATTAAATGGAATCGGGTGTGTTCTAATGCAAAGAGGTAAAGTCATCACTTATGCCTCTCGAAAAGTAAAGGAACACGAAAAGAGATACCCGAATCATGATCTTGAATTGGCGGCGGTGGTTCATGCGTTGAAAATTTGACGCCACTACTTGTATGGTGTCAAGTGTACGATTTATTCGGATCATAAGAGTTTGAAACATCTCTTTAACCAACGACATTTGAATTATCGTCAACGTAGGTGGATGGATATGGTAAAGGATTATGATTGTGAGATACTTTATCATCCGGGTAAGGCGAATGTGGTCGCGGATGCGTTGAGTCGAAGGAGTCAACATCCGGCAATAGGAGTAGGATCGTTACGCATGATTATTACTAAAGATTTCCTTGTAAAGCTTGGTAAGATTCAAATTGAAGCTTTTGTTAACAACAAGCATGAAGAAGGAATCATGGGGCAAACGGAGTCCATTACCTTAGGCCCGCATGGTTTGTTGTCTTTCCAAGGAAGGATGTGGGTGCCTAAAATGGGAGATTACTGACAAGTGCTACTTGATGAAGCACATAAGTCAAAGTATTCCATTCATCCGGGTGCGACAAAGATGTATCTTGATTTAAAGAAAGAGTATTGGTGGCCCGACATGAAACGTGATGTTGTTAAGTATGTTGAACAATGCGTCACGTGTTTGCAAGTTAAACCCGAACACCAAAAGCCGTATGGTATGTTACAACCGTTAGAAATTCCGAAATGGAAATGGGAGCACATTACCATGGATTTCATTACAAAGTTACCCAAGACGGCAAGAACCCAATTTGATACGATTTGGGTAATAGTTGATCAGTTGACGAAGAGTGCTTTGTTTCTTCCCATTCGGGAAATGATATCGTCGGAGACTTTATCTAAATTGTTTATCAAAGAGGTGATATCAAGGCATGGGGTTCCTATATTAATTGTTTCGGATCGAGATACTCGTTTCACTTCTCGGTTTTGGAATAAGTTTCATGAAGATATGGGTACTCAATTGAAGATGAGCACAGCGTATCATCCTCAAACGGATGGTCAAACCGAGCGTACAAATCAAACATTGGAGGATATGTTACGGGCATGTGTTATTGATTTCGGTGGTAGTTGGGATGAGCACTTACCTTTGGTGGAATTATCGTAAAACAATAGCTATCATGCTAGTATTGGAATGCCACCGTATGAGATGCTTTATGGACGAAGGTGTCGAACCCCTATTTGTTGAGGTGAAGTGGGACAAAGAGAAATCGGGAGTACCGATTTGGTTTTAGAGATGAATAGTAATATTGAGATGATCCGGGCTCGACTTAAGGCGGCAGAAGATAGACAAAAATGTTATGCCGGTAAACGAAGGTGACCGATTGAGTTCCAAGACGGTGACATGGTGATGCTTAAGGTTTCGCCATGGAAAGGTCTTATTCGGTTTCGAAAACAAGGAAAGTTAGATCCTCGGTTTATTGGTCCTTTCAAAGTTTTGGCTCGTGTTGGCGAGGTTGCTTATAGAATAGAGTTACCCGAAGAGCTTGAGGGAATTCATAACACATTTCATGTTTTCCATCTCCGTAAGTGTCTTGCGGATGACTCAAATTGGGTGCCGTTAGATGAGATTGCTTTGAACAACAAATTAAAGTATGTTGAAGAGCCGATTGCAATTCTTGATGAAAAGTTTAAAACATTACGAAACAAAGAAATTATAACTTACAAAGTGCAATGGCGAGATCGAAAGGGTTCTGAGTTTACATGGGAACCCGAAGAGTTTGTTTTGGTGTATCTTCCAGCTTGTCATGCGGCTTGGATCGCGAGGACGCGCTCCGATTCAAGTGGGGGAGAGTTGTAACATCCCGTTTTCCTCATATATGATTTGTGCGTATTTAGTCCCTCGAATGCTTAACTTTAACCTTGATAAATTGTTATTGGATTAAATGTAGAAAACGGTTTGATCAGGCCCTTCATCGCGTTTTGGGACATTCTATCGCGTCCCAGGCTATCGCGAACTGCGACAAACACAACCAATACGCGACGGTTTTAGAACCCCCGACCTGTCCACATTATCACATTTCAATGTGGTTTGTCACATTCTGGGCATCGCGAAATGCGACATATGGTCGCGAAAAGCGATGATGTCGCTAAAGTGACATTTATAACCCGTTTTTATGGTATCTTTTGGGGGTGCTATGGTCTTTTTACATGATGAACGGTTTTGGGTGTCTAAAAACTGATACAACATCATCCTAATTTCATTTATCACTTCTTCAACTACCCAAATTAAATCTAGAGAGAGAGAGATAAGGTTTTAGAGTGAGAAAGCTCACTTTGGGGAAGAAGAAGGCCAAATTTCACCCGAGCCCAAGTGTTAAAGTTGTTACCTACGTCTCTAGCTATGTTGTGATAGTATTGGTAAGTCTTAACTCCGTGTTTTGAGTTTTAATTGATTTATGGCTAGGGTTTGTTCATTTGAGACTTGTATGACCCATTTGGGGGTTAAATGGGTGAACTTGGGTTAAATGAGTGTATGGAAACCCTAAGGTTTGTAATCTAGGGTTTGGTCTTATGTTTTAGTATTTGTAAGTGTTAATGGTGTTGTTGAATCACAAATACACTTGTGAGTTAGTGAAAGATTGTTAATGGGTGCAAGTTTGACCAAAGTATAATTCTTGGTGTTAAAAAGGGTCAAATGGGTAATGGTTGACCTAGTGGGTAAGATGGGTATGAAATACCCTAAGTTTGTGTTAGTTGGTGTTATTGGACTATAATCACTAGCTTTTAGTGATTTATGATGAGTCTTGGCCATTAATGGGTGGTTTTGGTGTAAATGGGTCATTTAATGCAAATGGGTCATTAAATGCGTAAATGGTAAATGTTGGTGTTTAGTCCAACTAGTTTGGTGTATTGAATGTGTACTTAATGTATTAGGTACTTCACCTTGAAGCTTGCGGATTTTCATAATCGTCACCTAGGCGTTAAGGTGAGTGGGATATTTATGCACGTATGTATATTGTATATTAATTTGTATGCTATGGCATGATCCACGAAGCCGGAAGTGCCATAGTGTGTGCGAATGTGCTATGATGTGAACCACGGAGTCGGTGGCATCATGGTACGTGTGTTGTGATGTGAACCACGGAGCCAGTAACATCAAAGTGTGAACCATGGAGCTGGTAGCACTATAAAATGAGGTGTGAACCACGGAGTCGGAAACACCGAAGTGTGAACCAAGGAACCGGTAGCACTATAAAAGAGTATGACTCAAATGCGTAGTGACGTGAACCAAGGAGCTGGTAGCGTCATATCATTACGTATGGTGTGAACCACGGAGCCGGTAGCACCATGACGCGAGTATGGTTAACCATATATTTGTGTAGGTGTTGTAGTGTAGCATATTATATTTTGGAGTATATGCTATTGTTTATGCTAGTTGCGGTAATTGAGATTATTGGCTTTATACTTGGAGTTTGTATGCTAATATTATATTGCTAGCATGTTTATGGTATCTGAGTAGGTGGTTGCAAGTATGTATATTATATATGCATGTGTATACTTATTGCACTCACTAAGCGTTAGCTTACCCCTCTCGTTGTTTACTTTTTCTAGGTACAAGTATGGAGAAGGGTAAAGGGGTTGCCAGGAATTAGATATTCCCACGTTGGTGGCTAGATGAAGCTTTTGGAAGTCGACCTAGCGTTTTAGGTAGTTTAGCCCCAAACCATGCTCGGGTGTTATTTGATTTAAAAGTATCATTTGATGGGTCGAACTTGTAAACATTTGATTAAAGGCCTTGTGCCTCTTTATATAAACGTTAAACTTGTTGTTTGTTTAAACAGGTGGTGTGAAACGGTTTACATCATGTAACCATTTAAATGGCGCGTTAATGGTTTATTATATAAAAAATAAAATAAAATATTTTCGGTTGCATACGGTATGGGTTGTTTCACGTTAGTGATTTAGTAAATGTTTCTACCAAGCCATGGGAGCAGGCTTTGGTGTTTGGTTGTTAGCGCATGTTCGCTTACGTGTTGAAGTTGATGAACCATGAGGTACGTCGGGTGATTATAACTTGAAGTCATTTAGTTATGAGACTAGTGACATCGGGTGGATGGAACTCGAGAGATCGAGTGTTTTGATCTCGATGAATGTTAGTAATGGAGTCTACGTGACGTGGTGTCAGGTGCCTTTTCATACCTACTAGCGTAATAATCGACTCCGGTGATGTTGTGGTTACATTGTATTTAGGATACCAAAGAGAAACCCTTAGGTACATGAGTGACTAAGTGAAAATTTGACAAGCTATAGCAATCGGACGATTGCAAGAGTGATGATTGTGTTCGTGTTAATGAACAATTGGTATGAAGTGGTGAAGGACAATCCAAAATCCTTCGCATGCTCAAGGTGAAGGTATTTCATATGCCCGAGAGACATATTAAATTAACGTGGCTAATATGTTTTGATCCAAGTCGGGTCATACCCAATAACAAGCTTACCGACACCTTATTCGTATTTGATGTTAACGATTGGATCATTGATCAAATACGCGACAATTGAACTTTAAGAAAAATGGTTTTCTGAAATATTACTTGATGTGTACATATATATATAAATTATGGAATAATTTATATAATATGGATTTAATTATTTATAGGTTAAATAATTAATAATGTTATGTTACATTTTTTATATAATTGGTTTTATATAAAATGTACATAATTAAAATGCTAGTTTATAAAATGGTTTTATAAAATCTTATTTTTTTTATAAAACTTATTTTATTAAACTAATTTGGAAGTGGCATGGGAGTCTTCACAAGCATGCAATTTTAACATGTCTTTTACTTGGTTACTTGGATTCTACTTTGATATTAACCAAGGCATGGTTGACCACCAAAAGGACATGCATTTACACATCAAAATACACTAAAAAAAAACTGCATAAACTCTCCCAAAAAGAGCTGTAGGCCGTGGGGTTTTAGAGCAACAAGAGGGTTCATAATTTGGTTTTTGGAAGCTAAATTTAAGTGTCAACAAATCCTAACCAAAGTACAAGGTGTTGGTGATAAGCTTGGGGTATTACAACTTGAGGTTTCATACATTTTGGAGCTCCATTCATCATCATCATCTTCTTCATTTACTAGCAAGCTTGGAGTAGGTATAATCTCTTTACTTGCTTGTAGTTTGTAAGTATATATCACAACTTGATCCTAATTGGGATTTAACTTTAATTGGTTAAAGATTTACAAGTTCTAAATGGTATTTCATACATGCTTCCGCTTTAATTTGATTCTTAAAATGTTTTAAGTATTATGAAACTTGTTAAATCCCAACAATGGTACCTAGAGCCGAAGTTGTTGAAATATGCTTCGAGATGGTTATTAAACTTACCATATATTTTGCATTTTATGTACATGCATGATTGTAAAATGCAAAAATTATATGTTTAGGGTGGGTGGTTTGTTTTGGCCGAATTGTTTGGGACCCAAAATGGGTTTTTAGGTCTTCCATTTTGGTCATATTTGGTTGCATGTTGTTGTTCACAATCTTAGCCTTGACCTTGTGTTTGGTTTCATGCTTGTTTGGTTGATTATTCATTCATTTGGTGTGTAATAATAATTATTCTTTTGGCATGTAATTTATTTATTCATTTGGTTATGTAATTTATTTTATATTTGGTATGTTAAATAGATTAGGTTGTATTTTCATTTTCTAGAGAAAAATGTATTAGGATATATTTTTTGTAAAGAGTATGAAGATGCAAAAGATGGAGCAAAAGAAGAACACATGCATTTGGATGCAAGATTTAGTGGGAGATGTTAAATCTCCTACTTTGTGTTATGACCCATTAACCGGTGACATTTGTTTTCGGCTAAACAAATGTCCACCAAAAGGCTAGATTGTGAACATACTATTTTGCATGTGTGGTTGTTTTGTTGTTTGATTATAGATTGTATGTTTGGTTGCTACAAATTAATCACACAGGTTAACAACAAACAAACTAAAATTTAATTGGTTAAATTAGACATTATTAACAACATGCAAAACGACAATTTAAATGGTTAAATTGAAATGGCAAAAGGACATTAATAAATGGTTGTTAAGAACACATGATAATTGGTTATTAAAACACATATAAAATGGCTTGTATCAAATCATGTAATTAGCTTAATTACAATACATGAAGATGGATTTTCATACAAACTATACACTAAATGCATGTTGGTGTAAGGTGTAAAAGTTTTCTCAAACTAGAATTAACGAAAACTTAAATTCCCTTTAATTAACAAGGCAAACAAGTTAAACGCCATCCTTTTGTGCAACACTTAAAAATATTAGGGAACTCATATTGGGATAAAGGTCACCTAACCGTTATGAGCAAACTAATATGATTAAGGCGAATTTCGCACACTTGTGGGATAAAGGTCACCTAACCACTTGTATGTTAAATTTACATGTTTACACAAGTAGGACGACTTGATTTGGGAATCATGAACTTAGAGTCACCGAAGCGTGAGGAACAAATAGGTGTTGATGGGATAAATATGCCATGCAAAAGGATTGCATGATCCCATAACTTAGAAGTTGCGAAAGGATTGCAATTGTCATACAATGACTACCTAGCTAAATCAAATGACGGGATAAAGGTCACCTAACTGAAATTTGGTTTACCGTTGGATTCTAAAATTTAATAAATATCAGTTGAATTTAAAGGGTATTGATTGTTAAATTGAAATTAATACTTAAACAAATTTGTTAAATTTTGTAGATGGCCGCCAATAATAACAACATTCCAAACGCACCAATAAACTTTAACAACCTATCGTTGAGGTCAATCCTCGAAAAGGAAAAACTCAACCATACGAACTTCATGGATTGGTTCCGCAATCTATGAATTGTCCTCAAACTAGAGGACAGGGCGTATGTGTTGGAAGACCCCATTCCTGATCAACCAGACGAGGATGATACGGAAGGCATGGCTTATTGGGAGAAATATTTCACCGATTCGTTGCAAGTTTCTTGCCTCATGCTTGGGACTATGATACCTGAACTCCAAAAGGATTTCGAGCATCATAGTGCATATGACATGATCACATAATTGAAGGAGATGTTCCTTCAACAAGCTCGTTTCGAGCACTTCAAAATGGTTCGAGCGCTTCATGCATGTCGGATGGATGACTCCCAATCCATTTCATCTTATGTCCTTAAGATGAAAAGCTTGATTGATCGTGCAAACCGTCTAAATTGCAACGTGTCTAATGAATTAGCCACGGACCTTATTCTCAACTCATTGTCAAAAAGGTTTGACACATTTGTAATGAATTACAACATGAATGGTTGGGATAAAAGCATTGGCAAATTACATGCCATGCTTAAGACGGCAGAAGCAAGCATGGGTAAAAGGGCTTCACCCGTGTTTACGATCAATGAAGGCGGGTCCAAAAACAATAACACTTCTAAGCCGAAGGCGGCTAAGAGGAAAGGACCCGCCTACCAAGGCAAGGGCAAGGGAAAGGGGAAGATGGTTACCCCAACCAACAACAACAAGAAGCAAAAGGTTGCTGGTAAAGCTAACCTCAAGGAAGATCCGTGTTTTGGTTGCGGTGAAATGGGTCACTGGAAACGCAACTGCCCGATCTACCTAAAGGAGTTGAAGGAAAAGAGGGATGCAGGGCAAACCTTAGGTAATGTATATATGGTATACATTGAGCTTAGTATTACTTCTTCTAATACATGGGTATTAGACACAGGATATGGAACTCATATTTGCAATTCTTTGCAGGGGTTCAAAAGAAGTGATCAAGATGCGGGAACAACAAGTCTCTTCATGGGAAATGGAGTAAGGGTGCAAGTGAAAGCTCAAGGAGACTTTGTTTTAAAGCTACCAAGTGGTTTGGAGCTTATTTTGAAAAATGTTTTGTATGCACCCGATTTATCTCGAAACATTATTTCTGTATCCCGTTTGAAACAATATGGTTTTAATCTTAATTTCATTAATGATGATATCCATGTTTCTTTAGATAATGTGTTCTATTTTAAGGCTTCGCCTTCGAATGATATTTATGAATTGGTTCATGATGACACATCATACAATAGCTCAATGTTTCATGCAAACACCAAGAAACTCAAAAGGGATTTGAGTAATTCCTACTTATGGCATTATCGCCTTGGTCACATAAACAAGAATCGAATGCATACACTTCAAAAGAATGGACTTTTGAAATCAAATGAACTAGACTCGTTTGATGTATGTGAATCTTGTTTACAAGGAAAAATGACTAAAGCACCTTTCAAAGGGACCTATGAAAGGGCTAAAGACTTATTGGGATTAATACATTCGGATATATGTGGACCCTTTAAGCCCATGACTAGGAAAGGTGAAAGATACTTCGTCACTTTCATTGATGACTTTAGTCGTTTCGGATATGTCTACTTGTTAAGACATAAGGACGAAACTTTTGAAGCATTCAAGGAATATCAAAACGAAGTACAAAATCAACTCAATAAGACAATCAAGGTACTTCGTACCGATAGAGGAGGTGAATACCTAAGCGATGCTTTCCAAGATCATCTTAGAAGTTGTGGGATTATCTCGCAACTTACTCCACCCGGGACACCACAGCTTAATGGTGTATCCAAAAGAAGGAACTGAACCCTAATGGATATGGTTTGATCTATGATGGCTAGAAGCTCGTTACCTCTATCATTTTGGGGTTATTGTCTATACTCCGCGGCTCGTATTTTAAATATGGCCCCAACCAAGAAAGTGGAACGAACTCCTCATGAGATGTGGTTTGGAAAACCTCCATCTCTATCATACTTAAAGGTATGGGGATGTGAAGCTTATCCTAAGCGTTACATCCCTAATAAGTTGAATGCTCGATCCACGAAGTGTATCTTCATAGGATATCCCAAGGAGGATATGGGATACTATTTCTATGATCCAACCGAGCAAAATGTATTTGTTGCTCGAAAGGCTGAATTCCTTGAAACTAAGTTCCTAATGGATGGAAATAGTGAAAGGAAAATCGATCTTGAAGAGGTTCAAGATCAAGTAGATGATACACAATTGGTTGACACTAGCACGCAACATGAAAATGTTGAGAGTGATCAAATGGATGATTAAAATACACAAGACATTCACAGATCTGGTAGGATTAGTAATCCTCCTGAGAGATATGGGTTTCTCATGGATGGTTGCTATGTAGTTAATTTGGATGAACCAACAAACTACGAAGACGCTTTTATCAAGGATTGATAAAGATAAATGGCAGGAAGCCATGAACACTGAGATGCAATCCATGTATGACAACCAAGTTTGGGAACTTGTTACACAACCTACTGGCTCAAGGCTAGTTGATTGTAAATGGCTTTTCAAAATGAAAACCGACATACATGGAAACTTGGATACATATAAAGCTAGACTTGTAGCAAAAGGTTTCACTCAAACTCAAGGGGTTGACTATGATGAAACTTTTTCGCCTGTGACAATGCTAAAGTCTATTAGGATATTACTCGCCATTGCTGCTCATTATGATTATGAAATATGGCAAATGGATATCAAGACCGCTTTCCTAAATGGACATCTTGAGGAAGATGTCTATATGGTTCAGCCTGAAGGTTTTGTTGATCCGAAATATCCTAAAAAGGTATGCAAGTTAATCTACGTATTGAAACAAGCATCTAGAATGTGGAATCATCATTTTAATGAGGAGGCCAAGAAATTTGACTTCATTAAGAATGGTGATGAAGCTTGTGTATACAAGAAAGCTAGTGGGAGCACAATCATGTTCCTTATACTATATGTGGATGATATATTGTTATTTGAAAATGATATTCCGGCAATGGAAGGTGTTAAAACTTGGCTAAGTAAATGCTTCTCCATTAAGGATCTTGGAGAAGCACAATAAGTTTTGGGGATTGGGATCTACAGGGATAGATCCAAGAAACTGATAGGTTTGAATCAAAGTACATACATTGAAAACATCTTGAAAAGGTTCAAGATGGAGAACTCTAAGAAAGGTTTGGTACCTATTCAAAAGGGAACACTTCTCAGATCATCTCAGTGCCCCACCACGAAAGATGAATAGGAGAGAATGAAGAAAGTCCCGTATGCATCTGCCATTGGGTCAATCATGTATGCAATGATATTCACGAGACCGGATGTGTCATGCGCTCTTAGCCTGACAAGTAGATACCAGAATAACCCAGGTAACAGTCATTGGATTGCTGTCAAAAGTATATTGAAATACCTTAGGAGAACTAAGGATATGTTTCTAATATATGGGTCTGGTGAGGAGGAACACGCTGTAAAAGGTTATGTGGATGTGAGTTTCCAAACTGATCGAGATGATTCTCGATCACAATCCGGTTATGTCTTCACATTAAATGGGGGTGCGGTCTCTTGGAAGAGTTCAAAACAGGATGTTGTTGCATTATCCACTACAGAGTCGAAGTACATTGTTGCCTCATTGGCAGCTCAGGAAGCTGCATGGATGAAGAAATTCATTGACGACTTAGGAGTAGTCCTTTCCATTCAGGACCCTCTTGAGATCTTTTGTGACAACGAGGGTGCGATTACTCAAATCAAGGAACCTCGTGCTCACCAAAAGACCCGTCACATTGAGCGAAGATTCAACTACATAAGGGATGAAGCTGAAAAGGGAAAGATATGTATTCGCAAAGTTCATACAGATCTTAACATAGCGGATCCTCTCACGAAGCTCTTACATGGAGCAAAACATACAGGACATGTTTGTGCATTAGGGCTTCGATATTCTAGTGATTGGTCATGATCTGTTTTAAGTATTGTATCGAAACGAAGTTGTTCAAACTCATTAATATAATTATGGTATTTATTTTGAGTTATGTTCCTATTTTGCATATTTTATCCATGAATAAGTAATTATTCTAAATTCCGTAGTCGATCACATTTGTGGGAACAAGTGTGAGGTTTAGACTATTATGAACTTGGATTGGTATACATTCACGGGATGAATGTGGGGCAAGGTTACAACCAAGGTTCATAAATATTTGTGGGATATAAATATTGGAATACCCGCCCTCAAGATTTACTAAATGGAGCCTTTATGGTTGATCACATGTAATCTTGAGTAAAGGCGAATATCATTATATCCTCTGACCTGATATACATATTGGATTCGGATATTTACCAAGTATTGTGCCTTGATTCTTTCCTTCGCTATTCTGAAACATGGTAGTTCATAAGGAAGAGCTCAGGTATAATGCAAGGTGTATATTTAGGACGTATGTAGTCAAGATGGAATTTGTCCCTCTTAATCGTTGAGAGTCAGATGTCTAAGGCCTGATAAAGTTAAATCTAAAAGAGAGTGATCACTCTGTATCTCTTGGATTTAACATGACATCTAGGACGAAAGGATATAATGAAAGATTCACCTATTCATATTCGAGATGGGAACTCGAAAAGGATGATGTTATTGAATGGCACAAAGTGATAACATATTGGGGGTGATAGACGGTCGTTAGGTGGTATCCATCACTTGCATTAATTTCTTATATTTCTCGTGCAAGTGGGAGATTGAAGGTATTTCATATGCCCGAGAGACATATTAAATTAACGTGGCTAATATGTTTTGATCCAAGTTGGGTCATACCCAATAACAAGCTTACTGACACCTTATTCGTATTTGATGTTAACGATTGGATCATTGATCAAATACGCGACACTTGAACTTTAAGAAAAATGGTTTTCTGAAATATTACTTGATGTGTACATATATATATATAAATTATGGAATAATTTATATAATATGGATTTAATTATTTATAGGTTAAATAATTAATAATGTTATGTTACATTTTTAATATAATTGTTTTTATATAAAATGTACATAATTAAAATGCTAGCTTATAAAATGGTTTTGTAAAATCTTATTTTTTTTATAAAACTTATTTTATTAAACTAATTTGGAAGTGGCATGGAAGTCTTCACAAGCATGCCATTTTAACATGTCTTTTACTTGGTTACTTGGATTCTACTTTGATATTAACCAAGGCATGGTTGACCACCAAAAGGACATGCATTTACACATCAAAATACACTAAAAAAAACTGCATAAACTCTCCCAAAAAGAGCTGTAGGCCGTGGGGTTTTAGAGCAACAAGAGGGTTCATAATTTGGTTTTTGGAAGCTAAATTTAAGTGTCAACAAATCCTAACCAAAGTACAAGGTGTTGGTGATAAGCTTGGGGTATTACAACTTGATGTTTCATACATTTTGGAGCTCCATTCATCATCATCATCTTCTTCATTTACTAGCAAGCTTGGAGTAGGTATAATCTCTTTACTTGCTTGTAGTTTGTAAGTATATATCACAACTTGATCCTAATTGGGATTTAACTTTAATTAGTTAAAGATTAACAAGTTCTAAATGGTATTTCATACATGCTTCCGCTTTAATTTGATTCTTAAAATGTTTTAAGTATTATGAAACTTGTTAAATCCCAATACAAGGTTGGAGCAAGGTTTGGTGACGTGTGTGTTATGAGATGCAAGATGGGTGAACCTCATCTCTCTTTTAGGAGTTTGGTTGTAATAAGTTGTCGGCGAGGCGGAAAGGAACTTGACTGTCTGTTAAGTCAAGGACGGGTTATGATAATGTGGTTGGCTCATTAGTTGTTGGAGCAATGGTCACTCTTTCCATGAGAGTGAGCATGTGTATATTGTCAATCGGATGATCTTTTGGTTGTGACGGGTCAGAAAAACTCGATAAGTTGGAAAGGTCTACCTTGAGGTAACGTTGTTTTTGGTTTACGAAGTACGCGATGTGTTGGCATTATGTCTCTGCTTAATGATGCCAACGGACGATGGTGAGCGTTGCGTTTTATTGTTGGAGATAGAATTCGAGGACTATGACCAATGAGGATATTGGTTGTGTATGTCGGTGAGTGGTAATTTCACCGGATACTATTATCTCGACGATGTAGTTATGGAACGGAGTTCTAAGTGGGGGAGTTTGTACTCTCGCACGAAGAGATTCTAGTGGGTTGATGTTGGACGATGCTCGTTTTAGATTCGGAGCTAGTTTGAGACCTAGGTTGGTCAATTTTGGTAAATGTACTTATCGGTTCATATTTAAAATTATCACCGAGGTGGTAATGTGGCGAATCTCATTGAGAGATGCATGGACGTGTTCGACGAGCAAAGTGAGATCCCTCGGTTAAGGGATGCGTGTGTGCCAGATTCTCTTCTAGAGAATTATTGATTTGTGCCTATGTGAGATATAGGTGACTCTTTGCTCGATTGTGATGGCGGTGTTCGCACGTACGTATAATTCGTGTGCAGAAATTCCAGGCTGTGTGGAATGATTCTAAGTATGCGTATATACTTTTTGCTTGTGGTAAGTGGTTAGTGTATTCCGTTAGGATTCACTATGGTGTGCGCGATGCTACACCAATCGTTGATTGAGGCCAAAAGAGCGTGTGTGATTGGTGGGTTATGGTCGTTGACTCGGTCAGCTAACT
Source organism: Rutidosis leptorrhynchoides (assembly GCF_046630445.1). NCBI lineage: Eukaryota > Viridiplantae > Streptophyta > Magnoliopsida > Asterales > Asteraceae > Rutidosis > Rutidosis leptorrhynchoides. The sequence continues at coordinate 208,732,122 of NC_092343.1, forward strand.
TCACCTTGGGAGTAGCCTTATATCGGCACAATATAACGTTATCGGGAAATGTGAGTACCGGTGGGAAATGAGAGTACCATTCATGTGTTGTGGTAATTGGGTGATGAATCGCGTGTGGTGCGGATTCACAATGACACGTGTAGATGCGGTCATTCTATTGGGGTAGTGAGTCGCGTGTGGTGCGGATTCACTAAGGCGCGTGTATGCCAGTCCCGATTGATGTTGAGATGGAGGTAGTGAGTCGCGTGTACTGCGGATTCGCTAAGGCGCGTGTAGGTTCGGCCAACCTTCATGTTGTTGGAATTGAGAACTATTGGTTGTTTTAAACGTCGATGGTTCGGTCGTGAGGACCATGTTGTGTGATTGGCGATGCAATAGCCGTTTTTGCTCGCGTATTTGTTATAGTGTCGTATTAGCCGTGTTTGCGCGCTACGTGGGATGATAAGTGGTAAGTGTTATCCGTAAGGATTCATTTTTTCGTCGGTCTTCATTGTTTTGGTTGTTGACCTTATTTTGGGGCGTGGTTACTTTAGCATTATACGTGGTAAGGGTAAGCGAAAGGGGTGATATCTCGGTACGAGATTTGGTTGAGTTTTCTCGATGAGAGGGTTGGAGTGAGTCTTAGTGCTCGAAGTCATGGATTTGATTAATCTTGGGTGACGTTTTAGTTGTAAAGGTGTACTTTATTTGTTCGCGATGAGGTTTAGATCGCGAGGACGCAATCCAGATTAAGTGGGGGAGAGTTGTAACACACCGAATTTTTAATACATCAGAAAGTGTCGTCAGAAAGTGTCACAAGGAAGTGTTCTCAGAAAGTGTCAGGAAAAGTCTACCTATACTTATGCATTTTCAGAATATACATCAGAATCAGAATCAGAATCAGAATCAGATAACTTCAGTCCCTGAACTTTTAAAATTGAAGTTGGAAAAGTGGAATTGAGCTGTGAACTGATGATATCGCGTTTCGAACAAGTATATCGTGTTTCGGGTTGTCGCGATCCGCGACAAACAAGGTCAAAATGCGACGGCCAAATTTCTCGAGCCTGGTCACCTTGTGGTGTTGTAGTTGTGTGTATCGCGTTTGGGACTGTCGCGAAAAGCGACAGGTAGTCGCGAAATGCGATAGATGTGCAGAATGCCTATTTTGGACGCGTTTTTGGGTTTAAATTGGGGTATTTGTGTCTTTTCACTTATGGACGGGATATATGCTTGAGGACTGATCAAGAAGTCAACCCTATCTCATTTTACACCCACAAAAACACTCTCAACCATTTTTAGAGAGATAAACCCATTAGAGAGAGAGAGAGAGAGAGCTTGGTTTGAGGAGGAAGAAGGTGAAATCACGCTATGGTGCAAGTGTTAAAGTTGTTTCTCGCGTTCTTGGCTACATTTTGATAGTAGTGGTAATTTCTAACTCCGAATTTCATTTTGTTGCTTTGATATTCAAGTTAGAGTTTGAGCTTTAATTGTTGAGAAAAACCCATCTAGACTTCAAATGGGTTATTTGTAGCTAGTTATAGTTATTGTTGGTGGTTTTTTGGTTGGTTGATGATTTAGCCATGATTAGGGCTTTAATTTGGGTGCAATCACTATGATTAGTGATTATGATGTTGAAAGATCCCAAATGGGTGTTGTTAGAAGCTTGATTTTGAATTTGGTCAAAATAAGGGTTTGTAAGTTGATTTTGATGAAGACAAGTGTTTAGAACTTGTGGTTTAGTTAAGTTGGCGTTGTTGGAACCATTTTCACTAGTGTTAGTGATTATTGGTAAGTTTGGGGATGGATTGTGTTTGAAAGTGCAATTAGGTCAAAATTGCACTAGGTGTCAATATAGGTTGGTTTGTAATCCACCCTAATTTTGTTGTTTGTTATGTGATAAATGGAATAGGTGCTTTCCATTGGCAATTGCGGATTTTGGTTTTGCATCCAACAAGATTTCAAGGTGAGTGTCAATATACTATATGCATATATATGTGTAGGATGGGTGCGGGGTGGGTAGAGTGACCTCCGTGTATTTGTATTTACTCTACACATGTGTGGGATGATGGACCTTGTGTATTCGGGTCCAATTGGCACAGTTGTGCGTTTTGGTTGACCACCCTTGGAGTAGCGAATCATATCTTACGGTTTTGCATTGGCTTGTGATTTGGATAACCCGTTAATGTGGGTTTTGATTTGGACGATGAATCGCGTGTGGTACGGATTCACAATGACACGTGTAGATGCAGTCATTCTATTGAGAGTGGTCACGTGTGGTGCGGATTCACTAGGGCTCGTGTATGTTCGGTCAACCTCGATGTTGTTGTCATATTAATGATAGTAGTCGCATGTGGTGCAGATTTACTAAGGCTCGTGTAGGTTCGGCCAATCTTTATTTGATATGTGGTTAAGGAGTTAACCTTGGGCGAGATACGTAGTGTTATGTGTCTATATATATATATATATATATATATATATATATATATATATATATATATATATATATATATATATATATATATATATATATATATATATATATTGTTGTGTTGTAGCTAACCTTGCGAGTTTAGTTTGATGGTACGGATTGTATAGCCTACTTTGTATAGCCTGATAGGTATGCTTGGACTCCGGTATGTGTTATTAATTGATATTGTGGTGGCGTATTCATTCTATGCATATATATATATATATATATATATATATATATATATATATATATATATATATATATATATATATATATATATATATATATATATATATATATATAGTATATTTTCATTCACTAAGCAGTAACTTACCCTCTCGTTGAATTTATTTTTATAGGTTCGCAAAATGGCGGCAAGGGTAAGTATCAGGACTAGTGAGCTAGTGTGTAATGCTTAGAAGACTTGCCTTTTGGATTACATAGGATTGGGTAGATCGTTTCCAATCACCATGCTCGGTCCTTTGTCGGAAAACTTATTAGTGTCGTTTGGTTATGTAATCGGATTTGATAAATATGGTTTTAAATTATGTAGCGTGTGTTGTTAAAGTCATTTGTACTAGTAGGTGTTTTAAAGATAAATGAAAAACATAATCATGGCATCATTTTAATAGTATTAATTGTTATAAAAGAAGGGAAAAAAATTTTATGGGATGGTTTAGCGGCGGGTTGGGTCGTTTCAGCAGAGTCACAACTTTGGAAATTAACATAATATATACAAGTTCCATTATTTCGCTAACACTTGAAAATATGTTCCACTATAGCAGGCTTTTCCATCGCTATTAATTATTACTACACCTTTATACGCAAAGTTATCATAAAAGAATCATGCAATAGTGTTCTACTAAAAATTGCCTTTATTATTTAAAAACTTACACCACAAACGTGCTCTTAGCACAACATTTTGGAAGGAAACTTTATACAATAAACGTGCTCTTAACGCAACGTTCTTACAAGTACTTCTAATACTGCGTTGATATTTCTGTAACACACCAAATCGCATAAACGCTGTAATAAAATGCTGAAGTTTGCTATCATTGCCTAGCAATTTTCCATGCGATACACAACCATATTAACTGATTTTTTAGTCTCAATCGAGTTTTCTGTACAACATGGATCATCTGTGTGATCCTTTTGAATTAGTCTGCGCAACCCTGCTGCAAACGAACGCATATTTTGCATAAAAGTTGCTGCGAACATACTTTCACTGCTTTTTTCAGTACAAATTGGTTTTCACGCTGTGTGATGTATTTCTATTGTTAATTGATTCACATTCTTGCTTAAACCGCCATCACCTTACCTTGGAATAACGCGGTTAGTCACAACTTGATGACCTTTAATTCCTACGTTTTCCTGCGCAGTGATTAGCGCACAAATTGGCTCAGACTCTGCGGATGTAACAGTTGCAATTCCCTTGGATGTTGCAAATTTAACCATTCCATGAATTGTTGATGAGATCACACCAAGCTTACATAGCGCAATGCGCCCTAGTAAGATGTTAAAACGTGAAGTGGAACGCATAACATACAAGTTTAAATTTCCTTTCCTTGTGCGTTTCCCATCCACCTCATCAGTTGATTTAATGCTTAACTCTAATTGCCCCAAGGGCCATGCTACCTCACCAGAAAATCCAGAAAGTGACACTGCGGTTGGTAGCAGTTTTGCCTTGATGTTTTCTGGCAACTTGTTGAAGCATTGTTTATACACAACATCAACACTGCTCCTTGTATCAATGTGCACTTTTCTTATGATAATCACTGAGTTCGCGATCTTACATGAAATAATTATTGGCTCATCAGACAATCCTCAATCTTGCACCGGTGGAAATGTTATTGGTGCAAATTGCCAATTGTCTAGAGTTTCTTCAACTTTGCATTTCTGCGCAACATTGCTTATCTGGACAATGTTAATTACTTTAATTTCATGAAAAATTTTCTTTCTTTCCAACCACCTTTGCGCCCCAGTTTTTTACAGTGGGAGCCTTTCGCTCTTGTTGAACATTTGTGATGTGCGTAGAGGTGTATACAAAATAGTTATATTTTTACAAGGAAATATTATTAAATACGATACAATTTTACACAAGTTATTTATTTATTTATAAAGTGGATATACCTAAACCTTGCTACAACACTTATAGACAGTGTACCTAATCATACAGTAGTGTAGTTTTTAGTAAGTCCGGTTCGTCCACAGGGAACTCGCCAAGTTTAACGCTATATTTTTGACTTATAATTGTAAAAATACAAAAATATATATAAGTAGTATTATTATTATAAAAGGGGGTTTTTACCGTTTAATGACCGGTTTGTCGATTTTAAAACTTTAGTCGTAGTTAAAACCTAATGTAAAATATTAAAAATAAATATAACTTAAATTAAATCGTAAATTAAATAACGATAATGAAATTGTGATAAATAAAAGTACGATAAAATAAAATTACGATAATTAAAAGTGCAATTAAATACAATGACAGTAAATAAAAGTGCGATAATTAAAAGTGCAATTAAATATGAAATAAAGAAATTATGCTTATTTAAACTTCCGTAATCATGATGTTTGACGTGTTGATTTTAGTTTATTCCCATGGGTTAATTGTCCTTTGTCCTGGATTAGTTGATATGTCCATATGGTTTTGTCCATAATAGTCCATCAGTCATAATCATAAAATGCGGAAGTCTTCGTCAAATTATTCTTATTCCTGAAGTCAAATATTCCAACTAATTGGGGATTCGAATTGTAACAAGGTTTTAATACTTTATTTAATGAATACACCAGGTTATCGACTGCGTGTAGTCCAAGGTTTTACTACTTTGTTAACAATTACACCAATTACCCTTGAATGTAATCCACTCCTGTTTCAACAAGTCTATTAACTATTAATCCAGTTCCGTATCCGGTTAAATGAACAATTATTGGTATTTATAGATATCCCGCCCACCGTACCCAGTCAAGCATATGTGGTTATATATAAATACGTCAAATTATAAGTCTATATATTAAATCAAAGAGGTATCATTTAGTTAATATAAAGCCCATTAATAGCCCATAGTCTAATTTTCACAAATGTCGTTCTTTTGTCCAAACTCCGATTATGGTACAAAGCTCAATTACCCAATCTTTAATATTTTAGCCCAACATCACGATTACTTCGGCTTAAATAAGCATAATAATAACTTAGTTACGAGACATTAATTTAAAAAGGTTGAACATAACTTACAATGATTAAAAATAGCGTAGCGTTACACGGAGAGAATTTCGACTTACACCCTTACGACATTCGCTAACATACCCTTATTATTAGAATTTAAAATTAAAATTAAAATTATAATATATATATATATATATATATATATATATATATATATATATATATATATATATATATATATATATATATATATATATATATATATATATATATATGAGTGAGATAGAGAGATAGATGGATCTTTAATCGATCACCAAACTGCGAATTTATAGGGGTGTGGCCTGACTTTTTGGGTCATGCGACCGCATGGAATTCCTTCTGCAAAGCCATGCGATCGCATGGCCAGCTGGGACAGCTCAACTTTGGTTGTTTTCTTCTTGCCGACGGTTTTATATAATAATATAATATATATATATAATTTTAAGAATTAATTATATATTATATTATATTCATGTGCATAGTTGACTTGTAATTTTTAGTCCGTTGCATCGAGCGTTGAGAGTTGACTCTGGTCCCAGTTCCGGATTTTTGAACGTCCTTTCGTACAATTTAATATCTTGTATTTTGCGTTTTGCAGCTTGTACTCTTGTAATTTTAAGACGTTTCTCATCAATAATTTGAACCACTTTGATTGTACTTTGTACTTTTGAGCTTTTTGGTCGTTTGCGTCTTCAATTCATCGAATCTGTCTTTTGTCTTCAACTTTTATTATTTAAATAAATATCACTTGTAAATAGAACAATTACAACTAAAAGCTTGTCTTTCTTGAGGGATAACACTATGAAATATATGTTCGTTTTTATCATTATCAAATATTCTCACACTTGAGCGTTGCTTGTCCTCAAGCAATATAGTCTTGAAATAAAAACATACTAGAATCACTTCTTTATTCTTCACACTTTGTACATCAGTGATTTCTATACGGCGGTATGAACAATGGTAGAAACGATGTGGTTTACAGTCCCACATGACTATAAAGCTCACCCTATAGTTTTTCGGTCTGGCACAAGGTCCTGTCTTCGACCATGCTATGCAACCACTGTTCTTACGGTTGACACCCGATTTGGTTCAGGTGACCTAATGAATTCCAGGTGATTTCCTAAGATTTTACGTTCAATGGTAATGAACGCATTAAAAATGGGTTTTTCAGAAAACAAATCGGTTTGTAATTTTGATCAAAATATTTTTTCGTTCAAGCTCGAGTTTAGATATCATCGAATTTCATGAGTTTGTAATTCTCAATCTTTAAAAGTCAATCTCTAGGATTGAATAATATCAGGCTTAAAAGCTGATTTTTAATCTTTTAAGGAGATTATCCTTTTCTGGGGGTCTGATTCATTAGTCTTATCAAGCTAATTAACACGGCGCCCTCCCCATTTTACGAGACAAATTCTCTCATGGTTAGGATAAGTCTGACCACTTGGCGACCCTGTTTGATGCTGAGGTCCGTGGATTTCCAGCTGATTTTCGAGAAAACTTTTCAACGTTTTTCGTAGACTCTACAACTGGTCTGGACGACAACTTCCTGACCTAAATCAAGAAGCGCGTTTCTTTTTCGGAAGACTTTACTTCCTTTTAATGATGGAATTGATTCATCATGTAGATCCATCTTTCTTTCAAATATCTTACAGTAAATTGGGTAAAACTGATAAAATTGTCTAAAACAAAAGTATCTTCAGTTATTTGTACAAAAATATGTGATATATGTTTTAAATAACTTGGTAAATTTTTCCCACACTTGGCTTTTATTTTCCTTTCTTTGCCTTTTTATTGTCCTCTATTCCATTTTAAATGAATTCTAACATTTTGGGTTGTTTCTCAATTTATGTCCTTTCCGAGGTAACAATAATTTCGGTGTTAACACCTAGTTTTATCGTTCATAAATATGTATAAACATGATTTTGAATTCATTTAATTTGAAAATTTTGAAAATTTTTTACTAGAATTGGGTAGTCAGTATATAAGACTAGGGATATTCTTTATTATCAGAAAGCACTAGATTCTAATACAACTACTACGTTACTAGTATTTTTAATGGTAACCAAGTGTATAAGTTAAAATTTTAAAAATCCGAAAGAATTTAACCCCTTCCCACACTTAAGATCTTGCAATGCCCTCATTTGCAAGAAATCAGTAACATTTTAAATTATTGAGGGTGATTAGCGTAGAAAAACGATTAAATTTTACCAAAGTTTCCAAACATATTGGCGTTTGTTTGTTGAATGATAAATGGTGCACATCATTTGTTCATTCTGTCTTGTTGTTACATCACATTTGTTTTTCGTTTTGTCGTCAAAATTAGTAGCTTTTGCTGAACTTAATGCCAGTCTTTGAAAATGCGCTGTTCTACCATGTTGTGTACAATTGACAATATACATACATACAAATATAAACATGCATGGCAATTTGAAACGGGACTTAAAATCTCACTTTTAAATCAAATATGAAATATTAGTACAACATAATAAAAATATTAAATATTACATAAAAGTATCAATATTTGTATGCTTAAACATAAATAAATAAAAAACATAAAAAGATAAAAATCATAAAAATCACCAATGGAACTATATCAATCTGGATAGGGGTTCCAGTTCATGTCATCGGTCGGGTTCCATGGTTGGTGATAGGTGTACTGGTAGGCCTGGTTAGGGTCGTAGAGAGTATATGGTGGTCTCATCTCAGGCTGGTGTGGAGGATAGTAAGCGGTTCGGGTCGGTACGTAGTGATCCTGAGGTGACAGCCGGCTCATGATCTGACGCTGATGATAGTCCCATCTATCATGCTGTCATTGCCTGGAATGCTCGTACTCATTCCGGGCTTGCCACTGCTCCATCCGACTAAATCTCTCCTCGTTTGTCATTTCCACCTCATCTACACGCTGGTAGACGTCAGTCATAGCCTCCCTAATGACATCCCTAATGTCATCCGCTTCCTCCATTTTGTCATCTGAACCTCTCTCTACATGAGGATGACTACCAACATAGGGTGATTGCATCTACTTTTTAATACCTTAGCACCCTGATAGACCCTCAATCCTAAAGGCTCAACCTGTTCCCTACATTCCAAAAGTGGACCTCCTTGATCCCTATCTACACCCAAATACTCTCTAATGAGAGTAACAAAAATACCTCCTCCTATTATTCCCCCTTCCTGTATTCCTTCTACCATTTTAGACAAATAAAAACCAACACAGTAAGGGATATTAACAAAGCCTCTTGGGTCTCGAATACACTTTAGGTAAAATAAATCATGTAAGGTCATTTTCTCCTTGTTGTGACCTCTCTGTGTAATCGAGTTAGCCAAAAATCTATGAATTATACGAAGCTCGGCTTTGTTAATATGTAAGTAGGAGTGTTTTCCTCCCAGCGTAAAAACATTATAATCTGACATGCGCCTCCAGACGGCGTTCGCGTCAAAATTCCTATCTACCCTTTCACCACGATAAATCAAATTCATACAATCGGTAGTAGTAATTCACCAGGAGTATATATCTGCAAAGCCCTGGCCATGTCCAGCATGGACATCCTGTACATCCTACGGCCAAGTATAAATCTAAGAAAACTTCTATCATCTAATCTATCTACATCTGCATTTAACGCTATAGTACTCAAAAGCTCAATGCACCATTCCTTATATACAGGTCAACGAATGGTGAATAAACGTTCCCAATCGTGAAAAGAAGAGATGTCATACCTTTGGATCAAATGCTGTCTAACTGAGTTAGCAAGTTGGACCCTTTCCAAAGGCTCCCAATCGATTACCCTTGACACTTCTACATTTTTCGGTATCAGTTTGAATTTGTTACTTTGATATGTTTGGCAATCTCTCCAGCTTCTATCGAATCTCAGATTAGGATGCAACGTGTGTTCAGGAATCATTGGGTATTCTACTGGTGGATGCATCGAAAATTCTATGAAGGCATCAACAAATTGTAGAGGATCATAATAAGGTACGTGTTGATCAGGTTGATGTTGTTGTTCCTGTTGTAGTTCTTGTTCGGATTCTGGCTCGTATTGCAATTCTGGCTCAGGTTCCGGTTGTGGTTGTCTAGATGATGATGATGCACCATCAGTATTAGTAAATCTCTGCAACACACATTAAACACAAAATTTGTGCATCCAAATATGCATTAGTGTTAGCAAAATAACAAATTAACACAATTACAATAACATGTTTAATCAAAATTAAACTTATACACATTTTCACAATTTTAACAATTCTACACTTTTTCAAATAAGCATATATGAAAATGTCTACAAAGTTCATAAGCATTCAATTCAAATATTATGTTAAAATAACTATTACTAGCAATTAAACAAGTTTCAAATGGCATTTACATCAATTTTATCAAGTTCATCAATTTTATAATTAAAAAGTCCACTTTAATTCTCAAAAATCATGTTTAGGATCAAAGTTTGGATCATTTAGCTACCTAAATATGTTACACTACTTAATTTAGCAATAATTTATGACAAAAAACGGCCATAACCTGTTTATATCAAAAAGTCTCAAATTGCTCAAGAACACAAACCCTAGATTCCTAAAATTTTTGAAGTTTTTGGCTTCAAATCATGTTAAATAACATCAATCTAGGTTATACATGCATAAAATACTAACAATTTAACTCTAATTACACTAGAAATTAACAAAATCAAATTAGGTAAAATATAGCTCAAGAACAATAAAAATCAAATTTAAAGAGGTTTAGGGGTGAAATTATTACCCTTCTTGATAAACTTCTTATCAAATTCATGATTAGAGCGGATTGTAGCAAGAAATTTAGTGAATTTTGGTGTTAAAATGATGAATATTGAGAGATTTTGGGGTGTATGTTCGTGTATTTGTGTGTGTGTTGTGTGGAGAGTAGAACTCGACTGACCTTTTGATCCTGTCCAGATTTTTCCTCCCATTCGATCGCATGGCTTTACAGGCCAAACCTCATGCGATCGTATGGGGTCCGGGTACTTTTTTTTTTATATAAAAACCATATACTTTTGAAACATAAATTAATAAAATTTTAAAAATTTGTTTCTTTTTAGGAGTGAGGGCGTTTCGGATCGATGTCCTAGTCCGTCTCTCAACAAAGTTTGAAAATTTGTTACTTTTTAAGCGTCGTTTTAAAAGCAAAGATTTTTAGGTTTTTTAAATGTTTTTGGCATACTTTAGTTCAATAAGATTAAAAATAATGATAATAAAAGTTCTCGTCCCTCCCTTGGGTAAAGCAATTTCGGTTCAACGACCTAGTTTTCAACTCACGACGAATTTTTAAAAATCATATTTTTAACTTAGTGAAATAGAGTAATTTTTTTTTGTTTTTAAATCACACCAAACTTAAATTTAAAATGCATAAAATTAAAAATTCATATTAAAATTAAAAATTCACACCAAACTTATATTATATTTTTGTTTTTATACATACAAACTTATATTAAAAATATAAAATTTTCAAATATTTACAAACTTAAATATATATTTTAAAGATTTACATTAATAATTTTAATATTAATATTAAAAACAAAGTAAAAATAAAATTTAAAAATCTTTTTGGTTTTTTTATCCCACTTTAATCAATCAAATATTATCAAAAATATACGCCCCTCTTTTCGGTAAAGTAATTTCGGTTCCATAACCTAGTTTTACTCCTGACGAATTTCTGAAATATTTTGGGTTGATTGATTAAAGATATTTATACCTTAAGAATAAACGGTAAATTTCGCAGTGATGTAATAAAATTTTGTATGATATAAATAATTTCGGTTACACATACCTAATTTTATTGAATACCAATTTAATACTTTATAGTGAACGATTCAGCGTTTATTATCAAAAGGTTAAAAGCAATAAAAATAAAAATAAAAACTGTACATACTTACCTGTGAGAAGAATTCTCAGAGACCTGATTTAGCCAACTCATAGGAGAGTCGTGTGATTTGGTTCTCCATAGCTACGTAAGCGTAACCTTGAATCTTTAATATCTTTTCTTCTAAACAAATAAACGGTCCTTCTCTGCATAGAGTAACAAATTCGGTGTTTGAATATGTTTGATTATTTGAACATTTACCTTCGTGTGACCATTTTCCGCATTTGTAACATCTTTCAAGGTGTCGTGCTCTTCTTTTTGTTGCGAATTTTGATTTTCCTTTACCAAAATGTATCTTATGATGATCTTTTCTGAGTTCTTTTCTTACTTCGTCCATTTTTTCTCTTATGAATGATACCAGTTCACTCGGAAGTGTGTCATTATTACGTTTAGTAATCATAGCGTGTAGCATTAGACCATGGTTCAGATCAAAGGAATTCTTCATCTCGTAAAATCTAAAAAAAATAAAAATTCAGAATGGGGGAGAAGACTAGTTCTTTAGGGTCTGCTAGTGAAAGACCATACGGATTCCATTCTCGAGAACTACACGAAAACAGAAAATCTAACTCTAACAGAAATACATATTACCCTAAAAAGATTCGAACCTCCCCATACTTAGTTAGATGTGGTGTTGAAATTGTGATTAATGTTATTTTCAATTGGATCATCAACAACTTGTATATCTCTGACTTTTGCTTCAATCCATTTGTTGATTTCCTCTGTAACTTTCACAAATTCAACTAACATTGCCTTTTCTTTTGGCGATAAATTGGATACTAATCTGTTACATAACTTAAAGTTTCCCTTAATCCTAGCATCGTGAATCCGTTTATAAAGTTTCTTCATTGAACTGTTAAAAACGGGTTCATCTAATTTCGTATCATCAATGGGGTTCTTTGTGATCGAATCATCATTAAGTGTTTCTTCATCTTCCTCACACTTATGCATTTTTATCACCATCCCTAAGTGTCATTCTACCTTCTCTTACATCAATGAATGCCTCGGTGGTTACTAAAAATGGGCTACCTAAAATTAGAGGAATATCAAGGTTTTCCTCCATATTAATAACTATGAAGTTTGCAACAAAGGTCAAACATCCCACGTTAACAAGTAAATTATTTGCTATTCCAACCGGGTGTTTAATGGTTAGGTCAAATGATTGAACACCTATTTTGGTTGGTTTTAATTTACCCATACCTAATCTTTTGTATAAGGAAATAGGCATAATATTTGCACTTGCTCCTAAATCTGCGAGTCCATTATATATAGCACCATCATTAAGCAAACAAGAAATGATAAATTCGCCCGGGTCTCCTACTTTAGTAAGTCGAGTTGGTTTGTAAACCTTTTTCGGGTGTTCTTTTTTTGGTTCTTTCATTTCTATTTGAACTTCTTGTTCACATTTTTCTTCATTTCTTGGAATGGGAGGTTTGTATAAGAATTCTTCTTCATCACTCCAATTTGAATCCTCCCTATTTTCCAATTTTGATTTTTCATATGTTGTTGATAACATATTTATGTTTTCATTTTGAAGGTTTTCTTGGGTGGTGAAATTATGATTGACTTCATTGTCAACTTCCATCGGACCATGTATGTAATGTTTAACTCTGTGATCATTAACTTTAAATTCAATCCCATTTGAATTTATCAACTCTATTGTTCCGTATGGGAAAACTCTTTTGACTATAAATGGTCCAGACCATCTTGATTTCAATTTTCCAGGAAATAGCTTGAATCGTGAATTGTAAAGAAGAACTCTGTCTCCTTCTTTAAATTCTTTTGAACTTCTGATTCTTTTATCATGCCATTTCTTCGTTCTTTCCTTATAGATTAACGAATTTTCGTATGCTTCATGTCTTAATTCTTCTAATTCTTTTAGTTGACTTAATCGTAGACGTCCGGCTTCATGTAAATCAAGATTACATGTCTTCAAAGCCCAAAATGCTTTGTGTTCAATTTCTACTGGAAGATGACATACTTTTTCGTAAATGAGTTTGAAAGGTGTGGTTCCAATTGGAGTTTTGTAGGCTGTTCTAAAAGCCCAGAGTGCATCCTCCAATTTCATGGACCATTCCTTTGGATTTGATCCTACGGTTTTCTCTAGAATACGTTTTAAAGCTCAGTTGGTATTTTCAACTTGTCCACTTGTTTGTGGATGATAAGCGGTTGAGATTTTATGAGTTACTCCATATCTTTTGAGAACTTTCTCAAGTTGATTGTTACAAAAATGAGTACCCCGATCACTTATTAAAGCTTTCGGTGTTCCGAACCTTGCAAAAAGACGTTTTAAAAAAGTTGACTACAACTCATGCATCGTTAGTTGGGAGAGCTTGTGCTTCCGCCCATTTAGATACATGATCAATGGCAACGAGAATGTAGAGATTATTATGAGATTTTGGAAATGGACCCATAAAGTCAATATCTCAAATGTCAAATACTTCACAAACTTGAATGACATTTTGTGGCATTTCATCACGTTGACTTATTTTTCCGGCCCTTTGACAAGCATCACAGGATTTGCAAAGAAGGTGTGCTTCTTTGAAAATTGTAGGCCAATATATTCCAACATCGTAAACTTTTCTTGTTGTGAGCTGAGGCCCATAATGCCCTCCTGTTGGTCCTGTGTGACAATGGTTTAAGATTTGACTGGCTTCATCTCCGAATACACATCGGCGTATTATTCCATCGGGACAACTTTTAAATAAATGTGGATCTTCCCAGAAATAGTGTTTTATATCACTAAAGAATTTCTTTCGTTTTTGGTACGACAATCCTTTTTCAAGGAATCCACATACTCAGTAGTTTGCATAGTCTGCAAACCATGGAATTTCATTATAATCTATCTTCAATAGATATTCATCAGGAAAGTTGTCTTGTATGGCCGATTCATTTAGAACTTCTAATTCGGGATTTTCAAGACGAGAAAGATGATCAGCGGCGAGATTTTCTACTCCCTTTTTATCTCGGATTTTAATATCGAACTCTTGTAAGAGTAAGATACAACGGATTAATCGTGGCTTGGCATCTTGTTTTAAAAATAGGTATCTAAGAGCAAAATGGTCAGTATAGACCACCGTTTTTGCTAGAACGAGATATGAACGAATTTGTCAAAAGCAAAGACAATAGCAAGGAGTTCTTTTTCAGTAGTTGTGTAATTCGTTTGTGCTCCTTGTAACGTCTTACTAGCGTAATAAATAGGTTGAAATCGTTTTTCAATCCTTTTTCCTAAAACGGCTCCCATTGCAAAATCACTTGCATCGCACATTAGTTCAAACGGTAGATTCCAATTTGGAGTTATCATGATTGGCGCATTAGTGAGTTTTTTTTTTTTAAGAATATTAAATGATTTGATGCATTCATTTTAAAAGATGAATGGAGCATCCTTTTCTAGAAGTTTATTCATAGGAGTGGCAATTTTAGAAAAATCTTTTATGAAACGTCGGTAAAAACCGGTATGCCCTAGAAAACTCCTAACTCCTCTAACATTGGTGGGATTGGAAGTTTAGCAATTACATCTACTTTAGCTCTATCCACTTCAATTCCTTTCTTTGAAATTTTATGACCAAGAACGATGCCTTCTTTAACCATGAAATGGCATTTCTCCCAATTAAGTACTAGATTTGATTGTTCGCATCTAATAAGCATTCGTTCAAGATTAACTAGACATGATTCAAATGTATCACCGAAGACTGAAAAGTCATCCATGAAAACTTCCATGCATTCTTCTATCATGTCGTGAAAAATCGCCATCATGCACCTTTGAAAGGTTGCAGGGGCGTTGCAAAGTCCAAATGGCATGCATTTGTAAGCAAAAGTACCATAACGCACGTGAACGTGGTTTTCTCTTGGTCCTCGGGTGCTATTGGAATTTGAAAGTATCCGAAAAAACCGTCAAGAAAACAATAGTAACTATTTTCGGCTAATCTTTCCAACATTTGATCAATGAAAGGTAAGGGAAAGTGATCTTTTCTGGTGGCGTCATTTAATTTTCTATAATCAATACAAACACGCCATCCTGTTGCAGTCCTAGTAGGAATAAGCTCATTTTTCTCATTTGTGATGACAGTCATGCCACCCTTCTTAGGTACGCATTGAACTGGGCTTACCCATGGACTATCAGAGATTGGATAAATTAAACCTGCATTTAGCAGTTTAATAATTTCTTTCTTAACAACATCTTGCATATTAGGATTTAGTCTTCGTTGGCGTTGCACATACGTTTTATGACCTTCTTCCATAAGGATTTTATGTGTGCAATACGAAGGACTTATACCTTTAATATCATGAATCTTCCATGCAATAGCTAGTTTATCAGCTTTTAGCACAGAAATGAGTTACAGGTAATTCAGATTCACCACGTAAATAAGCATATTCCAAATGGTTTGGAAGTGGCTTTAACTCTAATGTCGGTGGTTCTTCTATTGATGATTTATATCGATATCTGTCTTCTTCTTTTAGCATTTGAATTTCTTCTGTTGTTGGTTTATATCCATTAGCCATAAGTGTAGCTAACATTTCAGTTTCATCAATTGGTTCAGTTCCTTCTCCTAAAGAACATTCTCCTGTTCCTTGTAATTCTGGAAATTCTTCTAACAATTCTGCATGTGAATCTATAGTTTGAATATAATAGCATGTATCATCTGCAGATTGCGGTTGTTGCATTGCTCTATCAACTGAAAAGGTAACACTCTCGTCCTCTATACTTAGGGTCAGCTTCTTACCAAACACGTCTATTATTGCCTTAGCCGTGTTTAAGAATGGTCTTCCTAATATGAGAGGAACTTGAGAATCTTCTTCCATGTCCAGAATAACAAAATCTACTGGAAATACTAAAGTACCAACTTTAATTAGCATGTTCTCCATTATCCCTCTAGGATATTTTACTGATCGATCGGCTAGTTGTATGCTTATTCGTGTTGGCTTCAATTCTCCAAGATCTAGTTTAGCGTTTAGTGAATACGGCATTAAATTTATACTAGCACCTAAGTCTGCCAATGCTTCTATTGAACTAAGACTACCCAGAAAACATGGAATCGTGAAACTTCCTGGATCAGATAATTTTTCTGGTATCTTATTCAATAGTACTGCAGAGCAATTAGCATTCATAGTAACAGCCGAGAGTTCTTCCATTTTCTTTCTATTTGTGATTAGATCTTTCAAGAATTTAGCATATCTAGGCATTCCTGAAATCACATCAATGAAAGGAAGATTGACATTTATTTGTTTAAACATATCCAAGAATTTGGATTGCTCGGCTTCAAGTCTCTCTTTTCTCATTTTACTCGGGTAAGGAAGTGGTGGTTGGTATGGTTTAACATAAGGTTTAGCCTTAATTGTGTTATCTTCATTAACCTTTTCAACTACCGGTTCTGTTTCCTTATCTTGCTCAGATTGTGGTTCTTGTGGAGTAGGAATAGCTTCATCAGAAATTACAGGCATTTCAGGTGGTTTAAGTGTAATACCACTTCTTGTGGTAATGGCTTTAGCTGTTTTATTCCGGGAGTTAGCATTTGTATCACTAGGTAGACTTCCCGGTTTTCTTTCACCTATCAATCTTGCTAGGTTACTTACTTCTTGTTTCAAATTTTGAATAGAAGCTTGTTGATTTCTAAATGCTTGAGCATTTTGTTCATTGGTTTGTTTCTGAGATGTGAAAAATTGAGTTTGAGATTCAACTAGCTTCGACATCATATATTCTAAATTTGACTTTTTATCATCGGTTTGTGGTGGTTTGTTTTGAAAAATAGGTCTTTGCGGATTGGAAGTATTGTTGGATACTTGTTGATTGCTGGGACCTTGTTGGTTGTTGTATGGAACATTTCGGTTATAGTTCTGATTTTGATTGTAGATTGGTCTTGGCAGTTGATAATTATTCTGATAATTATTTCCAGGCCTTTGGGTTATGTATGAAACATTCTCTCTTTGTTCCATTGTTATTTCAATACTAAGACAATCTTTTGTCAAATGTGTTCCTCCACACTGCTCACAACTAATTCGTATTGAGTGAATATCTTTAGTCATCTTCTCCATTCGTCTCTCGACAGCATCTATCTTTGCAGAAATGGAATCGAAGTCATGATTAGAATAGGCTCTAGCTGCTTTAGATGATCTAACGATATCTTTTTCTTGGTGCCACTCATGTGAGTGGGAAGCAGTGTTATCAATAATTTTATAAGCGTCAGTTGCGGTTTTCTTCATAATGGAACCACCAGCTGCTATATTGATGTCTTTTCGTGTAGTGATGTCGCATACTTGGTAGAATATTTGTACTATTTGACAGGTGTCTAAACCATGTTGCGGACATCCTCTCAATAACTTTCCAAATCTTGTCCACGCTTCATATAGAGTTTCATTTGGCTTTTGCGTGAACGTAACAATTTCTCCTTAAAGTCTTACGGATTTAGATGCCGGAAAGAATTGTTTAAGAAATTTTTCAACTAAAACGTCTCATGTATCAATCGCCCCTTCAGGTAACGATTCTAACCAATCTTTGGCTTCTACCTTTAAAGTCCAGGGAAATAACATGAGATATATCTGTTCATCCTCCACTTCTCGGATTTTAAATAAAGTACAGATCCTATTAAAAGTACGAAGATGTTCGTTTGGATCTTCGTTCGGCGCACCACTAAATTGGCATTGATTAGTTACCATGTGTAGGATTTGTCCTTTGATTTCATAATCTGGCGCATTAATGTCAGGTTGAGTAATTGCGTGACCTTGGCCAGTGCGTTTAGCTCGCATTCGGTCTTCCATACTTAGAGGTTCCAGATTCTCCATAATTGAATTTGTTGAATCTGAATCACTATAGGATTCTGATTTAATGGGTTGTTCCTCAACAATCTCTGTTTGAATGATTGGTGGTTCCGGTGAAAAGATTAATGGTTCAGGATCTCTGAATTGTCCCTGAATATCCTCCGGATTCTCAATTGTGAGGTCTGGTTCAAAAAATAGATTATCGGAAATTTGAATTGGAGAACTTGGTCGACTGGATGACGATTCTAAAGAAAAATCAACGGCGACAATATTGGCTAGATGTCTTGATCGAGTTACAGGTGGTGAACGTATAAAAGGTGGTGAACGTTTTGCTCGGTGCATTCACTGAATATCTTATTAGTTATAAAATATAAAAATTATATAAGTTATCAAATTAATAGACTTTTCTGCTTTTGCCCACGTTTCGAATAGCCAATAGATGCAGCAGGGAGCAAGAACCCTTTAAATCGGAAGCTCACAACTCAGCCACTAACAAATCCAACTATTACTTCGAAGCAGAAAATTTGGATGTCTATCAATTTAACCACTTAAAATAATTTTTCGTTGAAATTTAAAGAAATTTTAGATAAGAAATAGAAAATTCTATGTCCTAAAAACTAGAGTGGCGAAAAATAATAAAAAGAACGTAGCGCGTCGAAACTTAAAAGTCTAAAAACTAAGAATTAAAAGTTGCGTCTAAAAATATTAAAGCTTAAAAGGAATTCTATATTCAAAACAGTATAAACTTAAAAAGTACTAAAATTTATAAAAACGGCGTCGCAAAATTCTAAAGCACCTAAATCTTAGTCTAAAGAAAAAGTACTTAAGTGATTTTACGGCAAAGCCTAAGAGTCTAGAAATAAAAATAACTATGGCAAAATACTAAGTTTAAAACTAAGTACGAACGAAAAATACAAATATTACGCTAAAACAAATAAAAAGATACAAAATATAAAAAATAAACTTAAAGTTGTAAAAAGTACAATTTTTATAAAAATATTATTTTTATATTATTTATTTTATAAAAGTATTAATTTTTATATATTAATAAAACTAATTAAGCTAAATAATACAAATTAATTAAAAACTAAAACAAATTATTATTAAATATAACCCTAATTAGGGTTTAATAATAATAATTATTAATAATTTAAACCCTAAACTGGTCGACTGAGGTTTCAGGCGGGTCAAATCAAGCCATGCGATCGCATGGTCTTCACGTTATAAATCCATGCGGTCGCATGGAGTAAAGTTTCAGGCCAGAAATTGGGCTGCTACAGTACCGGGCCCGAATTCAGTTTATTATATTTTTTTCCTGTTTTTAAAATTCTGTTTTATAATTATTTAAATTATTTATATAAAATAAATAAAAACTTAAATTTTAAAAACTAAAATAGAAATAAAAATACTTTATAATTTATGTATTTTAAACAACTCTTAGAAATATATACTTTATTTTTCTTTTTATATTTTTGTATTTTTTATAATTAAAACGTATTTTCACAAAAGAAAACTAATTTTTTTTTTATAGATAGCGTTTCGCTTCCGGCGTTTAAACAGGTCACCGGCAGCGGCGCCAAAAATACTTGATGTGCGTATAGGTGAATACAAAATAGTTATATTTTTACAAGGAAATATTATTAAATACGATACAATTTTACACAAGTTATTTATTTATTTATATAGTGGATATACCTAAACCTTGCTACAATACTTATAGGCAGTGTACCTAATCATACAGTAGTGTAGTTTTTAGTAAGTCCAGTTCGTCCACAGGGAACTCGCCAAGTTTAACGCTATATTTTTAACTTATAATTGTAAAAATACAAAAATATATATAAGTAGTATTATTATTATAAAAGGGGGTTTTTACCGTTTAATGACCGGTTTGTAAATTTTAAAACTTTAGTCGTAGTTAAAACCAAATGTAAAATATTAAAAATAAATATAACTTAAATTAAAGCGTAAATTAAATAACGATAATGAAATTGCGATAAATAAAAGTGCGATAAAATAAAATTGCGATAATTAAAGAGTACGATAATTAAAAGTGCAATTAAATACAATGACAGTAAATAAAAGTGCGATAATTAAAAGTGCAATTAAATATGAAATAAAGAAATTATGCTTATTTAAACTTCCGTAATCATGATGTTTGACGTGTTGATTTTAGTTTATTTCCATGGGTTAATTGTCCTTTGTCCTGGATTAGTTGATATGTCCATATGGTTTTGTCCATAATAGTCCATCAGTCATAATCATAAAATGTGGAAGTCTTCGTCAAATTATTCTTATTCCCGAAGTCAAATATTCCAACTAATTGGGGATTCGAATTGTAACAAGGTCTTAATACTTTGTTTAATGAATACACCAGGTTATCGACTGCGTGTAGTCCAAGGTTTTACTACTTTGTTAACAATTACATCAATTACCCTTGAATGTAATCCACCCCTGTTTCAACAAGTCTATTAACTATTAATCCAGTTCAGTGTCCGGTTAAATGAACAATTATTGGTATTTATAGATATCCCGCCCACCGTACCCAGTAAAGCGTATGCAGTTATATATAAATACGTCAAATTATAAGTCTATATATTAAATCAACGAGGTATCATTTAGTTAATATAAAGCCTATTAATAGCCCATAGTCTAATTTTCACAAGTGTCGTTCTTTTGTCCAAACCCCAATTATGGTACAAAGCCCAATTACCCAATCTTTAATATTTTAGCCCAACATCACGATTACTTCGGCTTAAATAAGCATAATAATAACTTAGCTACGAGACATTTTTAAAAAGGTTGAACATAACTTACAATGATTAAAAATAGCGTAGCGTTACACGGACAGAATTTCGACTTACACCCTTACAACATTCGCTAACATACCCTTATTATTAGAATTTAAAATTAAAATTAAAATTATAATATATATATATATATATATATATATATATATATATATATATATATATATATATATATATATATATATATATATAGAGAGAGAGAGAGAGAGAGAGAGATAGATGGATCTTTAATCGATCACCAAACTGCGAATTTATAGGGGTGTGGCCTGACTTTTTGGGTCATGCGACCGCATGGAATTCCTTCTTCAAAGCCATGGGATCACATGGCCAGCTGGGACAGCTCAACTTTGGTTGTTTTCTTCTTGCCGACGGTTTTATATAATAATATATATATATATATATATATATATATATATATATATATATATATATATATATATATATATATATATATATATATATAATTTTAAGAATTAATTATATATTATATTATATTCATGTGCATAGTTGACTTGTAATTTTTAGTCCGTTGCGTCGAGCTTTGAGAGTTGACTCTGGTCCCGGTTCCGGATTTTTGAACGTCCTTTCGTACAATTTAATATCTTGTATTTTGCGTTTTGCGGCTTGTACTCTTATAATTTTGAGACGTTTCTCATCAATAATTTGAACCACTTTGATTGTACTTTGTACTTTTGAACTTTTTGGTCGTTTGCGTCTTCAATTCGTCGAATCTGTCTTTTGTCTTCACCTTTTTTTATTTAAATGAATATCACTTGTAAATAGAACAATTGCAACTAAAAGCTTGTCTTTCTTGAGGGATAATGCTATGAAATATATGTTCGTTTTTATCATTATCAATTTGCGCTAACATTTGGCGTCTTTGGTGTGTTGGTCAAACTTGGCACAATTATTGCGTCTGCGGTATTTGATGCTTTATCATTCAACAAATGATCCAACTTGCCTTGTGTTGTGGCATCCGCAATTAGCTTAACTAGATCGCGACATCTATTTTTGTCGTGACCATAATCGTCATGAAAAACACAAAATTAGATTTATCGCGTCTATTATTCTCTGCAAGCGGCGGTGGATCTGGAAATGTTTTTGCAATTCTTTCCTGCATCAAGATCTCTTTTGGCGTTTTGGAAAACGCTTGAATTATGCCCGAATGAATCATTACTCCACTTTCTTGATGAATTGCGATCGCGATTATTATGACCATGGTTACCATTATCACCATTATTGCGTTGTCGATCATTGCACTGATAACACTATTGTTATTTCTTCGCTGATAACCCGATCCACGATTGTTATCGCGGTAGTTATCTTGATTACCATCGCGATAATAATCATGGTCATCTCGCCGGTTTCTTTCCTTTCCCCAATTACAGTTCTGTGTAATGTTGCTATCTTCACCACTGCGAATGTAATCGTAAGTTTCCTGCATAACCTTCGCAAAGGTCTACGGCACATCTCTACGCAATCTCCGCACTAATGTGGGATGTTTCTGTGAATTAATTGCGTGAACAAAACCAGAGATTTTTTAATCTTCTTATAGATTTGATATCTTTTGACATTCATAAACATAGCGCATAAGCAAGCCACCTAGCGTTTCTTTGAACCCATGCTTGATATCATGGCACTCAATGTGCGTCTTCTTTTGCGGTAATAAGTTTTGAAACTGCAGTAGGAATTTTTCACGTAAATCAATAAACCCAGCAATGCTTTGCGCATTCAAATTGTGGAACCATTCTCGTGCTAAGCCTTGTAAGACTATAGGAAAAACTATGCATGCGATAGGTTCATCCCAATTATACGTACTCACGACTCCTTCAAACCGCTATAAGAAATCTAGTGGATCTGTTAAGCCTGAATACACGCCTAAAGTTGCAGGCACAATTGGCGGTGTCGTTATTGGATAATCAGAAATATGCGGGACGAATTTATCTGTCACCGAAGTAATTTCTGTCGCTGTTTTAGTTCGCGTTTCTTTTGTTTCTGCGCAGTATCTCTCAATCATCTTCTGAATTACATCAGGTTGATCAAACTTGTGCTGCATATCTTTTGGCGCAATTTTGCGAAATATGTCAGCTAGAAACAATTGCGCATTTTCTTTCTCTGCAACTTACGAAGTTTCAGCCTCTTCCATATATTGTGGAATTGTGTTCCAGGCCTTTTACGCTTAAGCTTTGTAACTTCAATAATTTCAGGATCAATCTCTGAATTATCAGAAAGTTGGCGCTGAACCTTTGAATGCTTCGCTTTCTTTAAAAGCATCACATGCGATCCAAACGCACTGCGATCATGTGTGTCTTCAATCAAATCATCGATATTTATAACCAATTGTTCCTTTCGCGACAAAGTGTCATTAAGCGGCCACTCGTAGTTTAAAGGAATATGAAGGTCAAGGCCCTTCTCTTAAAGCAATTGTCGCGCCTCTAAAGGCATGATAAACGCTTTGCAGTTTTAACTGCTGCGCCCTTTTCTGCTTTTTTGTTGCAGCATTCGTAGTGTTTTAATTCCTGAATTTGTGTCTGCATTCCCTTGAGGATTTGCAGAATTACCTTTCGTAGTATTTTCTTCACGATTGCTTACAACTTGTTGAGTATTGCATTTCACTGCAATTGTTTTTTCAATTATAACATTTTGTTGTGTTCCTTCATTAGCGATGACGTTTCCTGATGATTTAGCAAGCAAATCTTTTGTTTGCTTGTTGATCTCAGGACTTGTTTGAAAATCAAATGACGTTGAGCTTCTAAAATCACAGATATCAGCTGTGTTATTACTCTTCTTTTTGCTGTGCATCGTCATTTTAGCTTAACGCTTTCAATTAAACGTAGAAACCTACAAATCATTGAACAAGAACATGACTACAATTGAATTCGCCATTAAATCATTCAATTACTCAGAATAGATTTATCAAATTCAATTTTTAATTCATGTCCCACGGATGGCGCCAATTGATCAATCCTAAATTAGATGCTAAGATTTAATTTAGGAATTGAGTGCAATGAGGGATGGATGATGGTGTTGATAATGTTTTTGAGACCTTATGATCGTCTTTCACTTAGGTTCAAGTGATCAATCACCACGTCCCGGTCTTGATTGCATTACCTTGGCTTGATTATGATTAAGGCTTGGGCGTATTTACAAGCGAACCATAAAAACCTTGGCAATTGCACAGAATCAACAACCTAAAATGAGAGGCCAAGCTCCCTATTTATAGGCTTCAGATAGCCGCGGAGTTAATGTTCGCGCAGCACCGACATATTCGCAATGTTTGTGCGGGACATCTTCGCACACTTTCTTTATGCGGGCTTCCACAATGTTTTAGCGCACTTGGCAGTTGTTTGCCTGCGCGGTTCTGTTTTCACTTGCATTTAAGTTGCCTTTTGCACTTGAAATATACATATATATATATATATATATATATATATATATGATCAGTAGTGGTGGTTGAATTCCCTTTTTATCTCTTTCGAAACCCAACACCTATTCTTGTAATTTGCAAGAAATCCAGAATGAGCTTGAAAAGGTACGTTTTGCTAATGAAGATCAAAAAATTATTTCACCCAATTTAGTCAAGTTGGAGTACAAGCTCCATCCAAGCTCTTTTAACCCCATCAATTTGCTTCCATCAAGTGTAAAAAAGGAGAAATATGTGAGTCTGAAAAAAAGTTCTAACTCTTAATAATTATCTATATATTTAATAGACAAAACCCTGTAGCAATATTCATCAATAGTAATCAGGGGTATTTTTGTCATTTCACTTTTTTTTTGTCTCCAACGATAAAAGAAGCAACTTTCATAAAAGGAACAACCCTTCAATGCTACCAAAAGATGTCGAAAAACATTCTTTTTTACAAAATATATCAACTAACTTTCTAAAAAAAAAACAAAAAAAAAAAAAAAACCAATGCTAAAATAAGCAACTTTCACAAAAGGAACAACCCTTCAATGTTAGATGTCGAAAAAAAATTCTTTTTTACAAAATAGATCAAGACTTTTTTTTAACTCGCATTCAAAACGGAGCTCCCGGCGCAAAGCGAGAGCTCCACAAATAGTAGGTACTATAGTTGGGTTCACCGAATAATGTGACTAAATTTTATTTGATAAGAAACCTTGAAATCAATTCAAAGATTTTTAGAAATTAAAATAATGCATTGAATTGGTGATGGGTTTTAAATTTATTTTGATGTTGTGACTAACTTGAATTTTAATTTATTATGATATTGGTGATGGGTATAAGCAACAGACCGTTTGATTTTTTTATTCTGACTTCAACTTTGATTTACATTTTAAATTTGATTTCAGTGTTCATCACATTTATATTTTGGTGGATTTTAAGGTTTAGGGATTGTAAGATACTGAATTTTGTGCATCAGAAAATGTTCCTGAAAGTGTCAGTAAATGTGTACATCAGAAAGCGCCACAAAAGGTCTACGTAACACTTATGCATTTTCAGAATTTACATCAGAATCAGGATTTGTCAGAATCAGTCCCTGAACTTCAGAATCTGTTTAGACCCTTGTGCGCGCCGCGCACATTCAAGGGTGCGCGCCGCGCACCCCACCTGGGACAGTTTTCTGCCTTTTTCTATTTTGAGTTAAATGAGGGGCTTTTTGGTCTTTTCATTTGAGGACGGATCTGTAGCCTTATTATCAAACTTGGATCCAATTTTGGATCACTTTCACATCCACAAACACTCTCATCTATCTTAGGGAGAGAGAGAGTTCTAGAGAAGGAAAGCTCCATTTGGAGAAGAAGGAGGGTGACTCGGGTTAAGGTACAAGAGTTAAGGTTGTTCACCTCGTTCATGGCTATGTTTTGGTAGTGTTGGTAAGTTCTAACTCCGAATTTTGTCGTTTATGATTCTTGTTCATGTTTGGGGTTTGAGCTAGTTAGGGTTATAAACCCCATTTCTCATGAAATTGGGGGTTTTGTTGTATTGCTAGTGTAAGTGAATCCGATTATTGTGGGTTTAGAGTTTGATGATGAATTTGGAAGTATTTGTCTTGGTTTGGGAGTTAAACCTCTAGATTGAAAGGTTGTTAGTGACTTTGATGTTCTTAAGAACAAGTTTTGCTAGTCAAAATCGATGTTGGCTTGGTTTGGTGTCAAAATGGGTTTTGAGTCAAGTTTTGGTGAATCAAGTATGTAAATACTTGATTTAGGTGTTAATTGGTGTTTTGGAAATATAATCACTAGTTGTTAGTGATTTTGGGCGTTTTATGACTTTGGTCAAAATGGGTAATTTGAATTGGGTCAAAATTGATGACGACTCTAATTTGAATTAAATGGATGATAAACGCTTTTGTTAAGTGTTAAATAATATTTTTAGATGTAATTACTCGCGAGAAGTAATTTTGGGGTTAAAGTGATATTTTAACATAAGTCAAACGTGGTCAAAAGCAATATGGGTCAATATTGCACGTGTTGGGGTTTTGGTGTAATCGGTGTTTGAAATGATTACTACCTAAGTAGTAATTTAGTGTTAAGACCTAGGTTTGGTCTAATTGCTGTAAAGTATGATTTGGGTTAAATTGTACTTTGTTGTGTTGGTTTGAATTGCCACCCGAAGCGGTAATTGGTTTGTGTCCATTAGGTGTTAAATGGGCGGGTTTTGGCGAGCAAGGTGTGATCCCTCGGCTAAGGGAAGTTTGTGTCGAGTTCTCTTTTAGAGAATGGCTATTTATGTGTATATTGTACCTATGTGTGATATAGGTGGTTACTTGATCGGATTTGAGGACGAAGATCATGTTATACATGACTTGTGCGGTATTCCAAGGTGAGTGGAATAATTATGCATGTATGTATATAGTGTATTTATTTGTAAATGTTATGGTATGAACCAACGAGCCGGTAGTACCATAACATGTATGTGACGAGTGTCATGATGTGAACCACGAGCCGGTAGCATCAAGTGTGAACCACGAGCCGGTAGCACTATAAAATCATGATGTGAACCACGTGCCGGTAGCATCAAGTGTGAACCACGAGCCGGTAGCACTATAAAATGAAGTGTGAACCACGAGCCGGTAGCACTATAAAATGAGGCGTGAACCACGAGCCGGTAGCGCCAATGTGTGAACCACGAGCCGGTAGCACTATAAAGGAGTATGACTCAAATGCGTAGTGGCGTGAACCAAAGAGCCGGTAGCGTCATAGCATTACGTATGGTGTGAACCACGAGCCGGTAGCACCATAGCGTTATGGTTAACCATATGATTTGTGTATGTGTTGTAGTGTAGCATATTATATTGTTTGAGTATATGCTATTGGTTATGCTAGCTTGCGATATTGGAGGTTATTAGCTTTATACTTGAGATGGTTGCTAATTATATTGCTAGCATGTATGCGGTATGTGTGTAAGTGATTGCAAGTAGGTATATTATATATGTGTATGTATAACTATTGCACTCACTAAGTGTTAGCTTACCCCTCTCGTTGTTTACCTTTTTCAGGTATTGTGTTATGAGGCTATCTAGTTGTTAGACTAGTTGCGTAGGAGTGCTTGGGCTCGGTGGGGTAGCTTTTGGATATACGGACGCGGATTGGGGATTTGGTAGTCCCCGGAATTATGCTCTTGGTATCGGGTTGGGTTATAGAGTCCCAACTCGTCTAAATGTAAATTGGGATTGAAATTTAAATTTTGTATGGAAGTCGTAAAACGGCCGATGTGGGCCCGGTGTCGTAAAACTCGTTGTATTATTGGAACGTGTTAGTTTTAACTATTATAATGTGTTGTAGAAAGAGTTTCGCCTAAATGGGTCAGGAAGTGGGAGATCTTTAATCAAAATTTAGAAAATCCGGATAGAGGCTGTCGGGCCTTGTGATCGCCGCGCACCTAAAGGGTTGCGCGCCGCGCACCCTTCTGAAATAAAAAAAATAAAAAATTCTTTTGCTGCGTATTCGATTAGATAGCAGGTTGAGTCGTTACAGGGATGAAGGCGCTTGTGATGAGGATGATGGTGGTGACAGTTAAGAGATGGAGGAGGTGTTGTTATTGTTTTGTGATTTTGAAAAGACCTCAGAACATGAGTATTATGTATTTTTTTAATTTGGGACGATTTTGTAGAGAATAAGTTTTCCATTAAATGAGATAGGAAATCGGAAATGACGATCCTACCCTCATGTGCATTGCACATGATGGGATTCAACGTTAAATTTAACATATGTTAGTGATTTGGACTCCCCATGAAATAAATGCATAGCACAGTGACTCCTCAAGTGAAAAAAATTCTTTTAAACTCTGGTTGTGGTTTTGATACTGCAGGGACCCCCTCCCCCCCCCCCTGGGTGTAATTTTGTCTTTTGAGAACTAAAAAATTTAAATTTCTAGTATGTAAATCGTAAATAACTCAAGTTAAAGAAGAGAGTGGTTAAATGTTGCGTAGAATGATTAGAACCATGTGATAAGCTTAAAAAAGTGTATAATCATACAATAAAACACACGAAAGTAAGATGCCGATCATGTAGACGATTGCGGAGTAGGCCATAGGTGAAAGGAGGGTAGTACGAGTTACAAGTGGTGACTTTGATGTAGTGCATATAGTCTATATTATACGGGTGAAATTAGGGTTTAAGGTAGCACGTAGGTCTGCCCAATGTACAAAACCTATTTAAAATGTATATCATTATGTCCTCCTATTCGGTATGACATCTTTGTCAAATATCACATTGAACTTATCATTGTGCTTCTGAAAAATATGTTTACAAAACGTTTTGCGGATAGCTACAGGAAAAAACCGCGCGAATAGCTACTCGAGAAACTGCTCGGACAGCAGCGCGTGAAATTGTGTGAACAGTTGCGCGTAGAACCGCAGGCTGTTACATGAAACATTTTATGCACTTGGACCGCATATAAAAAATATGATTTAATAAGAAAAATAAACCTTCGACACCCAAACGTGTAAGGTAGAAACATGAGACATTAACTCCCGCATCCAAGGGACGACGCCAATTGATCAACCATATATTTCCCGAATTACAAATATATCCTTGAGTGCAATGAAAATTGGGGTTTTGAGGACTACAAGATTTAACTCTCCAGTTCATAAACCGTAAATAACACAAGTTGAGATGAAGACCTTAAGATGGTGGCTACATATTGTGTCCTTCCGTCGAATGATTGGAAACATGTGAAGATATGGAAGAGAACTTGTATAATAACCCTACAGTTTAAAACTCATAATTAAGATGTCGATCATGTAGACGATTACAGAGTAAGTTGTAGATGAAAGAGGGAAGGTCGTACTAGGCACAAGTGGTGAAATTGATGCAGTTTATAGCTGATATGACTGCAACGGAAGGTTTTATTTATGCGGTGTCATTAGGCGACTATAGAGTGATATTTGAGAGAGAAGTGAAGAATTGGTGTGTGTTGAAATGAGAAATGAAGCTCTCCTTTTATAAGCAAATCTTGATGGTAAAATTGTAGTTTTTGGCCCAAAAACGCCTGGTAAACCGTTTGGCAAAGGGTACTGGCAAAGGGTTTTTTCTGGCAAACGGCTGGCAAGCCGTTTGGCAAGGGGTTTTGGCAAGCCGTTTACAAGCCAGGCAAGCTGTTTGGCAAGGAGTTTGGTAAGCCATTTACAAGCCAGGTAAGCCGTTTGGCAAGGGGTTTGGCAAGCCGTTTGCTGGATCGATCCTGATTTCTGGTCGTTCACCGTTTTCGCTCTAGAATCTTCGTTTTAGCTCCGTTTTTGATGATTCTTGTGCCCACGCGTTCGTAATTAAATATCCTACAACATGAGATTAAGTAATTAAACTTTTACAAAAATTATAAAATAAGTTATTTAAACGCGAGTTAATCGTCTTAGCCGGTATTGCTCGTTTTTCCTCGTTTCTCATCCGTTTTTAGTAATTCTTGAAACATAGCCTTTGTAATGACTAAATCTACCAAATTAACCAATAAAGTGATTATTTTGGCGATAAAGTTTGGAACTTTATGGTTTTAGGGCTCAATATCGGGGGTAAAAAAGTGACTCTTTGGCCGATATCAAATATGCTAACGAAAATGAAATGAAACACAAACAGTATATGTCAATCAAACACATTAATATATCAATCACATTTGTCTATTCAATTCACAAGTCACGGATAAGTTTTTCAAGTGGGTTCTATCATTCATATATAATATGTATATACCCATACAAGATATTAGATTCAGTTTATTGTATTCAAAAAGTAAACAGTAATAAATAGTAAATTCATGCTAATAATTATAATATAAGATTGTAATAATAATCAAGTTGAAAGGAACATGTAACATATCGAATAATAATAATAATATAATAATAATTATAATATAATTTAAAATATAAACGTGTAATAAGTTAGCCGTCTCCATTTACGGACTGAAGTTCATACTCCGTTGTTAATCAGTGGCGAATAAAAGTCTTTGGAAAAATCCTAAATTTTTACAGTAATTATCTTTATTTATTTCAGTCATTATGGTATAAAAACCGGTCATTAAGTCCTTAAAATTATTAAATAAAAATTAAATCACTATCCGCGCACGATCTCAGGTAAAATATAAAAAGTTCTAAAATTTAACAAATAGCTTCTAAATATACTTTTAATAAGCCTATAATTTATATAACTCATTTTCGGATCATATATGTTTATTTTTAACTAGTTTAATACCGATCAAATGACAAATGAGTGTTACTATCGTTTACTAAATAAAATCGAAACCCTATATATATATATATATATATATATATATATATATATATATATATATATATATATATATATATATATATATATATATATATATATATATATATATATATATATATATATATTCATTATACTTTGTCTAAATATATAACACGTTTTATAATATCGTAAGTCATTTACATATTTAATTCAATTAATTGAATCTTATTTTACAATATATATATATATATATATATATATATATATATATATACATATTTACATCTATATACAAATAATCATTCGTGAATCGTCAGGAATGGTCGAAGGTCAATTGAGTATATGAAACAGTTCAAAATTTTTTAGACTCAACCTAACAGACTTTGCATATCGTGTCAAAAATATTAAATCGTATCGAGAGTTTGATTTAAAATTAGTCGAAATTTTTCGGGTCGTGACAGAATACAACCGCAGCCACCTCAAGATCATGTGTCGGATAATTTTTCTCATGAGTTTTCAATTGCCTTAAGGCATAGACAATAACTTTCTCTCTCTGCATTAACACACAATCCAATCCGGCTAATGACGCATCACAATACACAATGAAATCTTCTGTACCATCAGGTAACGCTAAAACCGGAGCTTAACACAACAACCGTTTCAATGTCTGGAAGGCATTTTCTTGTTCATCGCTCCATCGGAAAGTTACATCTTTCCTGACAACTTGGTCAATGGACCCGCGATCTTTGAGAAATCTTTAATAAACCTTTGGTAATAACCAGCTAAACCCAGAAAACTCTTAATCTCTGTCAGAGTCATCAGTGAATTTCAATTCATTACCGCTTCTATTTTAGATGGATCGACTTTGATACCCTCTGGGCAAATAACGTGACCCAAAAATTGCACTTCTCTTAGCCAGAACTCACATTTAGAAAATTTGGTGTACAGCCTTTCTCGATTCAATAGTTCTAACACTTGTCTCAGATGTGTAGCGTGCTCGGCTTCTGTATTTGAATAAATCAAAATATCATCGATAAATACTATCACGAATTTTTCGAGTTACTGTCGGCACACCCGATTCATTAAATCCATGAATATTGCTGGCGCAATTGTCAACCCGAATGGCATAACTAAAAACTCGTAGTGACCGTATCTTGTACAAAAAGCTGTCTTTGGAATATCTTCCTCGGTTATCCGAACCTGGTGATAACCTGATCGTAGATCAATTTTAGAGAAGTACGATACCCCATGTAGCTGATCAAACAGATCATCAATTCTCGATAACGGGTACTTGTTCTTCACAGTTCTTTTATTTAGTTCTCGGTAATCAATGCACATACGAAGAGTTCCGTCTTTCTTCTTTACGAACAACACTGGAGCACCCCATGGCGAAGAACATGGCCGAATAAACCCACGATCTAGCAACTCCTGAATTTGTGACATCATATCATGAATCTCGGACGGAGCTAACTAATATGGAGCTTTAACAACTGGTGTGGATCCCGGCAACAACTCGATTTTATATTCTACTTCCTTAACTGGCGGTAAACCCGGCAATTCATCTAGGAAGACTTCTGGGAAGTCGAACACTACTGAGATTTCAGATATCATCTTCTTTTCTTTCTTAGCATCGATTACGTATGCGAGAAATGAATCACGCCCCTTTGCTAACGATTTCTTAGCTTTCATTATCGAAATTAACGGACAATTAAACCCGCCCCGTTCACCTCGGGCCACAACACGTGTCACATCGGTCAAAGGAAAAGAAATTATTTTCTTATGACATTTTATACATACCTTATGGCAGCTTAACCAATCCATACCTAATACGACATCAAAGCTCGGTATAGGCATAACAAGACAAGTCAGAGGGAATTCATTCCCATCTATTTCGATGGTTACTCCAGACACAGAGGTTGTGACTAGAACCGTTCTACCATCACCCACTTCTATTCTTAAAGGTTCAGATAATACATTTATAGGCAATTTCAACTTATCACATAATGTAACAGACATAAAAGATCGATTCGCTCCACAATCAAATAACACACGAGCCGAAGAAGAATTTATCAAAAACATAGCGGTGATCGCATCGTCGGTTTTAGTAGCTGTATCAACCGACATTTGAAAGGCTCTTGCTTCAGGTGGTGGAAGATTCTTTTGCTTTTGTCCCGTTGAAGAAGCAGAGGATCCTCCGACTGACATTGTTCTTGCTCCGGCCTCTACCCAGAGCTCACTCGCCTTGCAGAAGGACAATTGGCGGATCGGTGACCAGGTTTCTGGAAATTTCAACAAACATTTTCTCGGAATGAACAAGACGGAAAATCATGACCCACTGTTCTACACCTTATGCACCTCTTAGTCAAATTCGAACAGGGACCCGCATGTGAAGATTTGTATGCATTATACCACGCTCTTTGATTCCCACTACTGCCACTTTGAGAAAACCTACTTCGTTGTTGGTTTCCATGAGACCTCCTAGACTTATTGCTCATTTGACACATCTGGTTTGTCGCTTGTTTTGCTTACGACATCTTCTCTCTCTGTTTACTCTTGGTGGCTTTGATGTCTCCTTCCACCATTCTTGCCATAGTAAACGTTTGAGGCAAAGTTGTTGCTAATCTGACCATCGATCGGTATTCAGGCAAAATCATTTCAAGAAACTGATCAATTCTGGATTGTTCATCGGGAAGCCATTGTTGTATAAGGAGTTTATTAGTGTACTTTTCATTCACTTCATCAATTGACATCTACTCAGTCATTCTCAAATTCATAAACTCGCGCTTCATCTTGGAGATTTCGTAAGGAGTACAATATTGCTCGCACACCTTTGCTGAAAATTGTTCCCACGTGACTTGACTCAATTGTTCTTTTGACACCTGGGCGGTTAAAGAATCTCACCAGCCGATTGCTTTCATTTTCAAAAGTCAGCTTGCATAAGTAACATGCAATTCAGGTTCGTATTGACAAGCATCCAATGCTCGATCTACTTCACGCAGCCAATCTAAGGTGTCTTCCGGGTTTGTACTTCCAGAATACTCTGGGGGTTTATAATCAATGAATTGTTTGAATGTACATTTCTTTTGGGTTTCAGCAACTGGTTGCGGTTTCATTTGTAATGGGTAAGTGTACATAAACTGGTTAGGATATTGGTTTCCAGTTTGGAGGGGTATCTGGTCAGGCTAGGGTGTTTGGATTTGAGGAGGTAACAGAAACTGGTACTGTTGTTGTTGTTGCTACTGAGATGAACTCCTAGTGGGTACAGTCCCACGTTGGTGGAATGGAAAACCAGGAGATGGCGGTTCCACATTTACCCCTAAGGTACGTGCAGGAAGAGTATTTTCTAGTTCTGTAATCTTTTCTCGAGCTTCCTGTAGCTCACTTTCCAACCTCTGGATGTATTCTTCTTGATCTTCATCGAAAATTTCACCCTCTGTCAGAGCTCTGAAGATACCAGGGTCTGAGGAGCATGAACATTCCGTTGTTCGTCAGTCATCTTTAACTTGTACTGCACATCATCTCACCAAAGCTTAGTGATTAACTTGTTAGTACCTAAGACTAACATACAACCTCCACATTCACTTAACTCTATCCCACGGATGTGTTTGACATAACATAAGCAAGATTTGGGAACATGACATCCATGTGTACACGTTGCCAAACCTACGCTCTGATACCAACTTGTAACACCGTACATTTTTTTATCACAGCGGAAACATATTATATGAATATTTACAAACCATACTTAGTAATTAAATAAACCATAGTTATTACAGTCATCCAGTTATTACGTTAACCAAAAAGATTTTACACACATATAGATATCAAAATACAGACATCAGAGTAAGCTTGTCAAACACTTCCCAAAAGCAACCACTCCCAAAACTATAGCATGCAAAGATTAACCTGCAAGGGAGGAATTGTGGGGGGTTAGTATAAAGCTAAATGAATGGAATTATCCTAACAGTCATATGTATCTAGCATTAAGCTAAGCACAATTGCATAACAGCAAATAAACAAGCAACACAGTAATAGAGGAATGGCGGCTTATACGGGCCATTAACTACTAGCTGATCGGGCTAGAGTTTACCGTTAGTTCCTGTTACTGTCTCCTTCATATAGCAATCCGAACGTATGGGATACTTCATTCAATACTATACTACATGAATAGTAAAACTTGAACCCAACCTCACAATTCAAGGTTGACCTCCACCCAGCTTCACAATTTAAAGCCGGTTATCAAGCTTCACAATTCAAAGCTGATAATACTAATGTGTACACTATCACAATAAATAACATAGTGATAGGTCAGATCATAGTGAGATTAGAAGATGTGATGAGATTTAGTGAGACTCGGTAAGGTAAGAACAGATTGGTATTAGAGAGAATCGGTATAATTACATTCTACAGCTTCTTAAACTAGTTTACAATGCAATGGCTATCTAATTATGACTACTTAGGTTCCTTATATAGCCTTTTCTAAGGTATCTTCTTTTAGGCATGTTTCACATTAACACTATACATACTCCGGGGTCCTAACAATCCCCCATTTAGTGTTAAATGTAAAAATTACAATGTAATCCTATCAGATTCATCTAAAGGAACTTTGTTCCTCTGAAATGAACTTTTGATTTGAATCCTCTAAGTCTCTCATACCTTCTTATATTCACCCTTGTTTTGAGACGACTCTTCAATCTTGTGAGAATGTATTTGACAATCTCATTATCTTCTGTTCAATATCATTTGTTGATCAGTCTCCGTCCGAGTGTCTTCTGAAGTCTGAAACTCTGATGAAGACATTTGTATAGTGAGAATTAACAAACGCAAATCCATATGGATAGTCACTTACTTAAAGTAAGGACATATATCTCAGTTCTTCAATCACTTGATTCGGGGGTTTAATTGCAATCTTCTTATGTCCAGATTCTAACCCCATTTGAAAGTCATGAACGGACATCCATCTCATTGAGTCAAGAATAAATCTGTAGACCACCTTCATTGCAGTAGCATGATAAATTGTGGTAGATTCATTTAGATCGATCAAGTAGTGGTAGATAAAGATAATGTCGTCCATCTTTAGATTATCAAAATCTTCTTCTGAGAACTGATAGTCCTCATCGTCCATTCTTGTCACGTAAAACAGTGGCATCTTCACTCCATCCTTGTTGATCATTAATATCTTGTTTATGCTTTTGATCTCTGAATTTCGTTGTTCTTTAAGTTTCTCCTCATTCTTCAATTTAAACTTGTTTCGAACCTTCAGATACGCTTTAAGATATTCTGGTCTTTTATGATATTTCCATGCACCAAGAACACACATTGGAGCTGCAAGGATGAGATCAGAATCACCATAGATCTTGTAAGCTTGTTGTTCAATGAATGATGAACGAAGTATCAGCTTCCCCTCTTCATCACTTAGAAGATAAGTAGCACCACGATCAAGAACAATTTCTAAAATTTGGAAAGGAACAGTAAGATCAGGAGGTGTCATAGCATCTACTTCACCATTTGAGAAAATCTCCTTCTTAAAATGTATCCAAAATTCCTCTGTCGGAGATGTAATGTTGACAAATTTATGCTCGTTAAATTCATTCACACTACTCGTCCCCTTCAAGATGTCCTTGATATTATCAAAGTTACGATTATCCTCAGGTGCTGACTTATCCTCAATTTGTTCAACAACATCCATAATCATTAACATCCCTGAGTCACCTTCTCTTTGATTAACTGATTTATCTAGAAAAATTTCACATTGAATCTCCTCAACTTCATCACTTTCAGAATCAGAAATGTCAACTACATCATCTTTTACCAAGTGTAGACTAGACGAACCAGCTTCATACGTTGAACGTTGATAAGCATCGGACCCATAACCATGTCTATTCTCCCCTCAATAAGATTGTCGGAATCGAAATCATCATGGTCAGGCATATGAATTTGTCCAAGTGACTTACATGGAGATAGAGGAAATACTACCCTTGCTTGCTCAAGATAAATCATCATTGTGTAACGAACTTCATCAAGATCAGTTCATTTAGAAAATTCAGCAAGATATAGTTCCTCCACTTCATTGTCAGAGAGATAACGAAGTCCATATCTATTTGTAGTCAAAGAAGGTGACCGAGTTGGTGAAACAACAGTGTAACCACGAGCAGCAGCAGCATCTGTCAGAGGTGATGTCGGTGGAAGTGTTTGATTTACCGTGAGGGCAGGTAAGAATAACTATGCGGTATTATTCTTATATGTAAGGCTGTACATACTACTAGTCAGATTCGTGATATCCCCTTCTGATGGAGGTTGGGCAACAACTGGAGTTGTCACCAGCGAAAATTCTTTCAAATCATCCACCTCCATGACTTTAGTCTCATGGGACTCTGACAAAGTAGCAGAACTACCCGTCGGTTTAGCACTCGCAGAGATAAGAATATCCCCAACTCCTGAAGTCTTCAATGTACCATGAGGTTCACATCTCTTTCAGTTAATGACTCATCCTCCAGACCCTGAGATTCAAAATCTGGAAGAGAAGTGGTTTGAATCAATAGATCAATTTCTTGAACCAAAGGAACAGTCTACTGGAAGTCTGATAAATATCCTGAAGGATTGTCATGTTGACTCGTTTCCATGGGATGTGGCAGATCTCTCTCATCAAGATAAGCCGGACCTCCAGGCCCTGTTATACGTTGTGGTAATACGACATCACTAGGATGAAGTATATCAAGAGGATTTCCAGCCGAAACGCAGGGTTCATTTTCAAGGTTTTTCAGCTCCCCTTCAGCCGTTCTGGACTTCAATGATTGAGTTTCCTCAATCGATTGAGTCATCGCATACTTTACTATAGAGGAAGACTTTACTTCCTGTTGAGATGCCAAAGCATCTTTGCTTGTGGGACTTATTCTTAAATCCAGTTTAGAGTGGACGGGATGATTGGTCTTTTTACCATCCGTGCTTTCAGCTCTCTTGCCTACCGAAGCTTGCGCTTCATTTAGTGTAGGGCTTACTGCTATTATTATATGTGATACAGAAATGGGTGAGGGTAACCTAATAGGCTCTAAGTCATGGTCCGTATCACCAATGATTGGAGTAACTGTTTAGCAGACAATAGGAGTCGAAGTCCTAGATCTAGTTACTCGTTGGGTTAGCGGAGTCTGAATCATCTCATCAGGCATATAGCATGTCCTCTTCTGCGTTAGTTCAGGAGATTATTCAGTTGCTAATGAATCGGTTTCACTGCCTCAGGTGTGGTGGATAGGGTAGGTTCAATCCTAAGTAGACTAGGTTCACTGATCCTCACGAATTGAGCTTGTTGTGCTACCCTAGGGCGTTTTAGGTTTATCCTAAGTGGAGGATTAGCTGGACTGGGTGGTTGAACTACAGGTTCCTCTACAACCTCTTGGGTCTTGTTGTACTGGGTTCGATAGAGGTATACCCACTGCCTCAAAATAAGAACGCATTCCAGCGTCTAGGGGTTCAGCTAGCCTCACCAACCAATTCGGGAGTGGCGCAGTGAATTGATTTGTCAGAGATCACCAGGGTATTCATATTTACCTCCCCAAAGCGAACCATCTGCATCCCCTGTGTACTTGGAACAAATATATTTGCATTTCTGCAAGCAGTTATAGCATCTTGAATAAAGATACAGAAAAACTTTTCACAAGGAACATAGGAATTCCTTGTCTTATTCACTTGAGCTTGAACCAGATCCCACAAAAGCTCTGCATAATCTAGGTTTTCCACTCTTGTGAATGAGTAGAAAAGCTTTAGCATTGGTACTGTCAAGCTGTCAGACCCACTCCTTGTCATTAGTAGACACCTGTTGATGATAGAGAAGATCACATACCACCGGAAGTGTAGATACTTCTTCTGAAACTTGGCCGGGGTAACATTTGTGTCTCCACTATATCAAAACTGGAACACTGAGTTCATCATCTGCTGAGTAGATGGAAAAGCATGAGCATTCTGCATAAGAGGAAGCTGAAAGATCCTCCTGAAATCAGCTTTTGTTATTCTCCTCAATCCATTTACCCCTCTTAGCTCAAACTCGAATCTAGCAGGTTCTCCCTGAGGATTAGTAGCAGTAGGTTGTGTAGCCTCAACAAACTTGATGGTCCTATTGAGAAGTCTCAAGTCTGTAACTGGTACACTGACAGTCGAGCTCAAAGCGGGCCATAATGTATGCCTTTCCAGAATACCAATCCAAAAATTGCCAGGAATTTTAGTTTCAGAGTTGATTAAGTGATTGTTCGCCATTTAGCTGTTTGAATAAGAAATAAAAGACCACAATATGTTATCATAAAGCACATATCTCTATTCTTATTTTCCTTTGAAGTCCTTCGTATTTTTTTAATTTTGAGATTTTTATGGATTTTCTAAGTTATAAAAATTATTTATTCAAAATATTTACAAGTGTTTGACAATCATGATATTCAGATAAAATACAATTCAAGGAACTATCATGAACAATCAAATATGAACAACCAAGAATACACCAACACTTAGTCAATTTTCAAACTATGAGCTAATTCAGTAACCATGAAATGTTATAGACTCGGTAACCAAAAATGCTTTTCTTTTCATTTAAATGAATTAGATTTAACATGCAAGTATTTCAAAATCAAATCAAGAAATTTTAAAGTGCCAAATGTCAGACTCGGTATCAAACCAAAATTTAGATTCAGTATCTTCAAAAATCACATATTATCACTTAAACATGCATATCTAGCCATATATCATTTAAAACCACAACCAGAATCAATTTAAAGCACAAAAGATCAGATAAACATGTCATCATGTTGAACAGACTCGGTAACTGTAGCAAGAACACATTCGGTATATACAGAATCCATTAAACACGAATTAAACATGAAATCTGAGTCATTTCTTTGATAGATCAACTAATTTAACACTGAATAAACTTTATTTCATGTCAATAAACCAAATTAATCAAATTTAATAGAATATTTAAGGATTGAAACTCAGATTCGGTTTTTCAACATTTTTTTCAAATTAATTGTCTTATTCCTGTTAGATTTTGATCTTTTCTGGTTTATATCTTTTCATTAAACTCAGATCTATATCAATTATATCATAAACTTAATGAAAATTAGAAATTACCAAAGATTTAAAGGATTAAAGGACGGAGTCGGTAAGTTAGCACAAACTCAGTAAGCTTAATCAGATTCGGTATGCAATTAAGAAAGCGTTAGAGTCTTTGACTTTGACTCTTCTATTTATAGATACCGAGATTTGGTAACAATTGGGCTTTACCGAATGGGCCTAAGATACCGAATGCAGTCCACTTTCAACTTTAAGTCAATTTGACTTAAAACTTTGACAACTCTTTATCAGAAATCACGCAAGTTTATTATACTTTTCTTTAAACAACCTTTTCGAGTTAATTTTTTATTTTTTTTGAAAATTTTAGACTTACCGAATCTGCGCTGTTTGGTTGTCAAATTCTGTATGATGCTAAAAATAGTATTTATTCATGAAAAAATTGGTTCTTTTTGGATTTTAACTTTTCCAATTTTTATGAATTTTCTAAAATCAAGATTTGTACTTATCAAATTTCAAAATATGTACAAAGCACAAATCTTCAATGATACCAATTGTTAAACCGGGTTGCATACTGAGATGTATACAAGCCAAAGTGTTCAATTTAAAAACAATGATTTTTTATCAATTCACTTTTTGAAATTCAATTTTCTTTTCATTTTCTCCCTTTCTCCCCCTCAAAATGTGATATACAAAGAAGTAAATCACCATTTTGATATGTCCCAACAAAATTCAATAACTCCCTCTTAAAATACGATATCAATCAGTTATCTCCCCCTTTCGTATCTAGATATCAATCAGTTACCTCCCCCTTTCGTAACTATTGAAATATAAACCCAGGAAGTTACTAGATAACTCAAAGCTCCCCCTTGAATGATAGTATCTAAAGCATAAGTATCCAGTTGCTCCCCCTAAAAAGAATGTACTGCCCCTAAACACAAGATCCCAGATCTAAGTCCCAGTTGCACTTTGGTAGGCACGAAGTATAATTCTACATCTCCCTTTTCAACATGGTCCTTAATGAAATGACAACAAATATCTATTTGTTTTGTCTTAGAATGCTGGGCCGGATTGATAGTAATTGCAATAGCACTCTGTGAATCACAGTATATCGGGGTCGTAGTAATTTTAAAGCTATAGTCTAGAAGTTGAGTTTGCATCCACAAAACTTGTGAACAACAATGGGCTGCAGCTATGTATTCTGACTCAGCCATTGACAAAGAAAGCCAACCTATTCCCTAACATCTAAATTGATCCAGATGTGCTTTTTTTATCAACATGGCAATCGCCATGATCCGCATCAGTATAAGCAGTGAGATTGAAATCTGATCAATAAGGATACCCGATTCCAAGATTAGGAGTACCTTTTAGGTACTGAAAAATCCTAACCACCAATTTGGAGTGAGATTTCTTAGGATTTGACTGAAATCGGGCACAGACAGTTATAGCAAGTGTAATGTCTGGTCGACTAGCAGTCAGATACATAAAAGAGCCAACGATGCTTCGATAAAGCGTTGTATCAAAGGGTTCCCCATTTTCATCAGCGTTCAACAAAGTCCTCATTGGGGTTGACATTGTTCTCAAATCAGTCATTTTAAAATATTTTAGCATGTCGTTAATGTATTTTTTTTTACTGATAAAAATGCCATTTGGTAGTTGTTTGACTGGTAACCCCAAGAAGAAATTGAGCTGGTCAAGCATGCTCATTTCGAATTTTCTGGCCATAAGGTCACCAAATTATTTGCATAAGGCAGGGGACGTGGAACCAAAAATAATATCATCAACGTAAATTTGAACCAAGAGAATGTGAACGTGGTTTTTAAGGATGAAGAGCGTTGTATCAATCGTTCCATGAGAGAAGCCATTTTCCAGTAAATACTTTGTCAAGGTCTCGTACCATGCACACGGTGCTTGTTTTAGACCATACAAAGCTTTCTCCAAGTAATATACGTGTTTCGAATGAATAGGATCGACAAAGCCTTCTGGTTGATCAACATACACTTCCTCTTGAAGATGACCATTCAGAAAAGCAGTTTTAACATCCATTTGAAACACCGTGATGTAACGACCCAACCCGTTATCCAACCGAAAACGTAACTAAATTTTTTTTTTTACCCAGTTCATCTAGACGGCGTCTAGTTATCTGGACGGCATCCAGTTGTGAAGGCCAGGACGGTGTCTAAGAAACCTTGACGGCGTCCAAATGGTCTTCCAGGTGCTGTCCAAAATGCCCATTTCACGCGAACGGAAAACACGTTTACCGACACTTTTAAACAAAACGAAATATCACAACACTTCATATTAAGTAAAACTAAGAAGTTTTCACTATTAAACAAGTTTTACGACATCGGGCCCACATCGGCCATTTTACGAAATACGTACAAAAATACGAATTTCGACCATACGAGTTCAATTTCCAAACAAATTACGAGCATGATGTTTGGGAATAAACTACCCAATCCTAGGTCGAATCCAAAAGTAATATAAGCAAGCACAACAAGGATAACCATCTAAATTACGAGCATACCCTTTCCAAATCCGCTTCCGAACCTAAAAATGTAAACAACGAGAGGGTAAGCTAATTGCTTAGTGAGTAAAACGTTTATACACATACATATATAGTTTACCTACACGCATACCCCAACACATAACACGTATAAGAACGTATAAGCAATCTAGCAATACCACATACAACTATCAACAACGTTAGTAATAACTCAACACAATAATATACTAAACCAATACAATGCATAAACATACCAACCATTCCCGCTATAGCACTACCGCCTTGTAGTCGACCAATAACGTCGAGTCACACTTGTGTGGTGTCACCGACTTGTGAATCATCATAAGGTGTCACCGACTTGTGAATCACCAAAGGGTGTCTCCGACTTGTGAACTACTCACCAATACCTATGGGTTACCGACTTGTGAACGCCATGTGGTGTCACCAAATTGTGAAGCACCACTAAGTGTCACCGACGTGTGAAACACTATGAAGTGTCACTGACTTGTAAATCACTTCCCGACATATGGTGTCACCTACTTGTGAATCACCATTAGGTGTCACCGACTTGTGAATCACCTATCGAGTACCGACTTGTAGTTCTCATCCCATCATACCAACAAATAGGTCACCGTCTTGTGACACATACCAACATAATACTCACGATGTGGTACCGAAGACCCAAATCGCACATGAGTAGATAAACTACATACATACATTTATAAATGTTCCACTCACCTAGATTACAAGAAAGAAAACTCTCGCTTGAGCTCCTAATCGTCCAAATGTGAATCACCTAGATAATTCACAAACAAATAAGCTAAACACTCTAGCTAATGCCTAAAACACAATAAGTGCCATTTCGGCCCATTTGCACATACTTCACTTTGACTAAGTAAAATCTCGCCCAAAATACTCATAATCACAATTAACTAGCGATTATGTTTCTAACACCATATTTTACTCAAAAACTTAAGTGTTAAACACTTAACTTACCCAATGACACCAAACCCTAATTTTGACCCATTTCAAAATTAGTCAACCAAAATACACCCAAATGTGTTTCAACACATCTAAAATTACTAAACCTAGTGATCAACCCATTTTGCAAGTCTTGAACTTGACCAAAACATCAACCAACCCAAAATCCACCATTGATACAATAAAACTGATTACTAGCATCACTAAACTCACTTCATGAGTTTAAATGGGTTTATCTACAATTTAAGTTCAAACCCTAACTTTGAATATCAAATCAAACAATGAAATTCGGAGTTAGAACTTACCACAATAACCAAAACGTAGCTAGGAGCGAGATGAACAACTTTATAACCCGAGCTTTGTTGAGAATCCTACTCCTTCTTCTCCAAATCAAGCTCTCTTTCTCTCTCTCTAGAAATGGATGAGAGTGT
This sequence comes from Rutidosis leptorrhynchoides, assembly GCF_046630445.1. Lineage (NCBI taxonomy): Eukaryota > Viridiplantae > Streptophyta > Magnoliopsida > Asterales > Asteraceae > Rutidosis > Rutidosis leptorrhynchoides. The sequence goes on from NC_092343.1 coordinate 208,775,852, forward strand.
TTGTGTGGATGAAATGTGATCTACAAATGAGATCTAGATCAGTTTTGAGCTCTCCAAACCGACACCCAAGTGATTTGACCAAAATGCCCCTTTTTAAACAAAGTAAAACAGCTGGCCCGTCAGCACATTTGGACGGCGTCCAGAATGTGGGATGGCATCCAGTGTAAAAGGGCAGGATGGCGTCTAGGATTTGGGACAGCGTCCCATTGCACTAGAACAGAAAATAGGGTCTTACAACTCTCCCCCACTTAAATTGGCTCACGTCCTCGTGATCTTAGTCCCAATACAGCAAAGAAAGCACGCCTTCCTTGATTCTTCGAGTTCTCACACAACTATACACCCCCTCGATGCCAACTTTTCATTGTATCGATCACTCTTTCTCGCCGCACAACGTTCCAAACACATAACCTGTGATGACCCGGAAATTTCCAACTAAATTTAAACTTAATCTTTATATGATTTAATGTTTCCGACACGATAAGAAAAGTCTGTAATGTTGATGTTTCAAAAACTTTGAACTGTGTTCATGTAATCAATTACCCTTCGACTATTCCCGACGATTTACGAATAATTATGTGTAAATAAATAAATATATATATATATATATTAATTATTATAAATTAAAATATTATATGAGTTAATTAAAAATGTAAATAAAATAATATATGATATTAAAATAAATCTATATATATATATATATATATATATATATATATATATATATATATATATATATATATATATATATATATATAAGGTATATTGAATGTGTATTTATATGGTTTCAAATTTATTTAGTAAACAATAACAGCACTCGTTTGTCAGTCGATCGCTATTAAGCAAGTTAAATACAAATTTATGTGATTTTAAAATAAACGGTGATCCGAAAATGAGTTTTATAAATTATAGGCTTTTTAATAATACATTTAGAAGTTATTTGATAAATTTTAAAACTTTTTATATTTTACTTGGGGTTGGGAGTGAATCATTAATATAATTTTTATTTAATAGTTAATGATCGAATTTTATACCATAATGACCAAAATAAATAAATATAGTTAATTTAAAAAAAATGAGATTTTTCTTAAGACTTTTATCCGCCACCGATTTCAAATAGTAGACGACACACAGTCCGTAAAACTGTCGGTAAAAAAGTTACAAAATATCGATGGCCAACTGTTTAAATATTGAAATTATGCAAAGTACTGTGTTTATTGTTTATTGCTTTTCATCCACTTGTAGTTGAAAATGAGGATATAAATAAACACAGATATATAGATTAGGTGATGGAAAAACATATACATACAACTTATTCATGTTCGTACACCCCCATTTCATTTATGTCAAGCAATTATACAACCGGCCACAATAGATCAAATTCTTCACCGGACAACAATCACCACCTCCTCACCACCATCACGACCACCGGCAACCCTTCATCGTCATAAACGGTCTCCACCATTGAATCAAACCACGATCACCATACACTAACCATCACCTCGCCACTCTAATCACCACCATAACCAAGCCTCTATTCGTCAACCAAACACCAGAAAACACCATAATCACCCTCGACACCACCTTGAATCACCGTGATTACTATCTTCACCAAGAATCATCACCACCGACGGCTCAACCACCCTTACCACGACACCACCCTCTAATCACCATCTCTATTTTTTTTTGTTTTTTGTCGAAGACAACCCATCACTACATCACCACCTCACTCTCTCTCTCTCTAATCTCTCTCCCTTTCCTTCGTAAAACATTATGAACAATCAAACCAAACAACCACATGCTCGAACACCACTGTACAATTCATATTGCTGTTTCCATTTAAGACCCAGCCACAATCGTACGCCATCCTGTTTGACTGTTATAAGGAACAATACTTTATATTTGTTACTTAACTTCGTTCCTGTGGTTCTTCACGATCTTTGATCACTCAAATAAATCACCATCACCTTGTTTGAGCTGTAACTTCAGCTGCCAATTAGCGGTTGGTTTGAACCGAACTCAAACCCAAGAAACCACCATCTTCATCATAAAAACCAAACACCTCTTTATTTCGTTTTTCCTGTATTAACCATTGAGCAATAACAGCAACTCACTTTCCACCTTCTCCCTCGATTAACTATCACCGAAACCATACAACACCATAAACCACCAACCGCCACTCATTAACAACTGGTATACCTGCTCCAGTCTTCTGTTACTTCTGTTTCAACCGTCGAGAATTCACTCACCATCACCTTGTAACCTTCGAATGTTTCAGACAACCATCAAACCAAAACCCAAGGTTGTTTATGGTTCTCCTTCGTGAACTCATGACACAACAAGACTCAAAACACCATTATTATTTTTTCTCTCGCATTGTTGCTGCTACAGCCATTTTTCTACTTGAATTAAAATTCATTTATAGAGGAATATTAATATACATAGTGCTTTAACAAAGGATGCAAATGGGACTAGTTGGCCGACACTTTCATTACAGCTACACCCCACTCGTTTGTTATTTTATTTTGTCGGCTGTTTTTATTTTAGTTCATAAAGTTTCTAAACCGATACCTTTATTTGATTTAATGCAACTTGGGCCGTTTACAATTTATGATTGCGCCGAGGTTCCATTTATGATTGTGATTGGGTCTGCGAATTGAAGTTGGAGAGGTAGAAACAGAAATAAAATCGGGATAAATATATTTGGATATGATATAATTCAGAAATGTAGAAATGGCTAAGTGGTTTGGAGTGTTATTTGTATTCGAGAGGTCACGGGTTCGAGCCTGGTCTAGGGCATTTCTTTTTACAAAAACTTTTAAAGGGGTATACACTCTTATTTTATTTCTATCATTATTATTATTAGCTATTATTATTATTATTATTATTATTATTATTATTATTATTATTATTATTATTATTATTATTATTATTATTATTATTATTATTATTATTATATTATTATTATTATTATTATTATTATTATTATTATTATTATTATTATTATTATTATTATTATTATCATTATTATTATTATTATTATTATTATTATTCCTAATAGTTAGAAGTATTAGTATTATTATCATTAATCTAATTAATAACATTATCATTATTGTTATTACTAGTATTATCATTAAGTATTATAATTATTATTATTACTACTAAAATAAGTATTAGTTATCATTTATTATTATTAACAAAAGTATTTTTATCAAAATTATCATTTTTCATTATTATTATAAGCAGTATCATTCTTATTATCATTATTATTATTATCATATCATTTTTATAAAAATTATCATTTTCATTATTATTAGTATTATTATCTCTATTTTAGTACTATTAAAATTATTGATCTTATAAACAAAAGAGATTTATATATAAAAAGTATATTACATATTATATTTTTGTTAACTATAATAATAACTAAATTACATCTAGTGTATAAATATATCTTAAAATATTATAAGTAATATAACACAGATATATAAATAAATATTAATTTGAATACATTATAATAAGTTACCATTTAATAATATATATATATATATATATATATATATATATATATACATATATATATATATACATATATATATACATATATATATATATATATATATATATATATATATATATATATATATATATATATATATATATATATATATATATATATATATATATATATATATATATATATATATATATATATATATATATATATATGTGTGTGTGTGTGTGTGTGTGTGTGTGTGTGTGTGAAACATATAATTTATATCACTGATAATTATATGTGAAATTGTCCGATTACAAATATATGTGTTAATATATATATATTTGTTATAGGTTCGTGAATCCGAGGCCAACCCTGCATTGTTCAGTATCGTCGTATGAATATTTTTACTACAAAATATTATATCGTGAGTTTCATTTACTCCCTTTTTAAATTCTTTTGCAATATATATTTTTGGGACTGAGAATACATGCGCTTTTATAACTATTTTACGAAATAGACAAAAATAATTGAAACTACATTATATGGTTGAATGGAACGAAGCCGAATATGCCCCTTTTAGCCTGGTAATCTAAGACTTAGGGAACTGGCCCCTAATTGACGCGAATCCTAAAGATAGATCTATCGGGCCAAACAAGCCCCATCCATGGTTGCGGATGCTTTAATACTTAGAAATTTATATCATGTCCAAAGGGAGTCCCAGAATGATGGGGATATTCTATAGGCATCTTGTGAATGTCGATTACCAGGTGTTCAATCCATTTGAATGATTTTTGTCTCTAAGTATGGGACGTATATTTATGAGAAATGGAAATGAAATCTTGTGGTCTATTATATTATTGGAAATGAGTGTTTATGATAAACTAATGAACTCACCAACCTTTTGGTTGACACTTTAAAGCATGTTTATTCTCAGGTATGAAATAAATCTTTCCCTGTGCATTTGCTCATTTTAGAGATATTACTTGGAGTCATTCATGACATATTTCAAAAGACGTTGCATTCGAGTCGTTGAGTTCATCAAGATTATTATTAAGTCAATTATAGTTGGATATATTATGAAATGGTATGCATGCCATCAACTTTTGATGTGAAGAAAGTTTGTCTTTTAAAAACGAATGCAATGTTTGTAAAATGTATCATATAGAGGTCAAGTACCTAGCGATGTAACTAAATGTAATGTATTCGTCCAGATGGATTAGGACGGGTCATTTCATAACCATCCTTCATGACTCCTTGGTGCACTCTAACCCATGACTTAGAGTTCTACCGCCAATCGACAATCCAATTGAGTCATTCGCATCACGCACATGGTGATGGAATTTCTCGCAAGCCTTTCAGTACTCCAACCGACGCGCAACTCCACAATTTTCATAACCCGTCCACCATTACCTGGTGAACCTCATTTCGATCGTCCTTTAAAGACGATCCGAACACCTTTCGTACATACAAGTCCTCAATACTCTAAGGAACTCACCCCCAAACGCGCTGTATACTAATATGTCTCTACACGAGACAGTCAAAAATCAACACTCTACGTCCCTAGGTTGCTCTCAAAACGGGACGACTTCCGAAAAAATTGCTCAAACATGCCTTCTAACTCGAGGCAACACTGTACCCTTCGGGTACACACTCCCCCAGTTAGGGTTTTAACCCCACACTATCACCGTCAAGATGATAATATCTTGCAGGATTTCGACATTCCACAACACAATGACCGGTATCAACGTTGGTCATAATCAAAAATCTTCTGCGGACTTACTACAAGGTACTCGAACCTTGATAATTCAAATCGGTCAAGTGTTAATGCCCGTTAATCATCACAATAGACCACTGTTGTACCTTCGGGTCTCACATCGGTACCCAAGTACAAAATAATCACACCATCGGAGAGAAACATTCCACTAGCAGGTATACGAAGGCACCTGACTCAATGTTATATAACTCCCATTACTATCACCGAGTCTCAATAACTTGACCCTTACGGGGTCCATCCTCGGTGTCATATGTCACTTGACTATTCGAAGCCACATAAATCCCACGAACCTTACGGCTCATGCTCACCACTTTCTAGTGACACCCGCTAGTCACTATCCACCTAGGCCGCACAACTAGCATATTTACCTTTTAACTCATCACTAAGGAGACGCTTAGAACACCAAGACTTACACCCTAACTCGCACCGTCTCAACCGTTAATATGGTTACTTACACACAGTCACAGATAGTCAACAACCATGACTCTACTCGCACACATACATGGTCAACGTAAACGTCTCTCGAACGGCATACCATTACTACGCTAACCCTTATGGAGAGCAATACAAGTAAACCTTCAATCAAATCACGGTTACACCCGACTTGGTTAAGCCTCCAACACCAAAAAGATTAACCCCACCTGGTTAGTTAAACACGCCCGGTCAACCTAGCTCGGCCAACCCTTAACAAGAATTGATTAACCAAACTCGGTTAGTCAAACACGCCCGGTCAACCAACGTCGGCCAACCCTTAACAAGAATTGATTAACCAAACTCGGTTAGTCAAACACGCTCGGACAACCCGACTAAGGTCAACACCTATCACCTAATTGATTAACCCGACTCGATTAAGTCAATTACACTAGGTCAACCCAACTTGGTCAAACCCCTAACAATAATTGATTAACCCGACTTGGTTAAGTCAAATACACTTGGTCAACCCGACTTGATCAACACCTAACATCTAATGACTAACCCGACTCGGTTAAGTCAAACTCACATGTTCAACCCACCTTGGTCAACACCTAACTTCTAATGACTAACCTGACTCGGTTAAGTCAAACTCACACGGTCAACCCGCCTCGGTCAACACCTAACATCTAATGGCTAACCCAACTCAGTTAATTCAAACACACACGGTCAACCCGACTCGGTCAAACCCTAACAACAATAGATTAACCTGACTTGGCTAATCAAACCACAATGAGCTAACTCGACCTAGCTAGTCATTACATCACATGGTAAACCCACTTATTACCCAACATCATGAAATGTCCCGTTCTTATTGATTAAAAACGTTCCATATTAATTGATTTCGTTGCGAGGTTTTGACCTCTATATGAGACGTTTTTCAAAGACTGCATTCATTTTAAAACAAACCATAACCTTTATTTCATCAATAAAGGTTTAAAAAGCTTTACGTAGATTATCAAATAATGATAATCTAAAATATCCTGTTTACACACGACCATTACATAATGGTTTACAATACAAATATGTTACAACAAAATAAGTTTCTTGAATGCAGTTTTTACACAATATCATACAAGCATGGACTCCAAATCTTGTCCTTATTTAAGTATGCGATAGCGGAAGCTCTTAATAATCACCTGAGAATAAACATGCTTAAAACGTCAACAAAAATGTTGGTGAGTTATAGGTTTAACCTATATATATCAAATCGTAACAATAGACCACAAGATTTCATATTTCAATACACATCCCATACATAGAGATAAAAATCATTCATATGGTGAACACCTGGTAACCGACATTAACAAGATGCATATATAAGAATATCCCCATCATTTCGGGATACCCTTCGGATATGATATAAATTTCGAAGTACTAAAGCATCCGGTGCTTTGGATGGGGTTTGTTAGGCCCAATAGATCTATCTTTAGGATTCGCGTCAATTAGGGTGTCTGTTCCCTAATTCTTAGATTACCAGACTTAATAAAAAGGGGCATATTCGATTTTGATAATTCAACCATAGAATGTAGTTTCACGTACTTGTGTCTATTTTGTAAATCATTTATAAAACCTGCATGTATTCTCATCCCAAAAATATTAGATTTTAAAAGTGGGACTATAACTCACTTTCACAGATTTTTACTTCGTCGAGAAGTAAGACTTGGCCACTGTTGATTCACGAACCTATAACAATATATACATATATCTTAAAGTATGTTCAAAATATATTTACAACACTTTTAATATATTTTGATGTTTTAAGTTTATTAAGTCAGCTGTCCTCGTTAGTAACCTACAACTAGTTGTCCACAGTTAGATGTACATAAATAAATCGATAAATATTATCTTGAATCAATCCACGACCCAGTGTATACGTATCTCAGTATTGATCACAACTCAAACTATATATATTTTGGAATCAACCTCAACCCTGTATAGCTAACTCCAACATTCACATATAGAGTGTCTATGGTTGTTCCGAAATATATATAGATGTGTCGACATGATAGGTCGAAATATTGTATACGTGTCTATGGTATCTCAAGATTACATAATATACAATACAAGTTGATTAAGTTATGGTTGGAATAGATTTGTTACCAATTTTCACGTAGCTAAAATGAGAAAAATTATACAATCTTGTTTTACCCATAACTTCTTCATTTTAAATCCGTTTTGAGTGAATCAAATTGCTATGGTTTCATATTTAACTCTATTTTATGAATCTAAACAGAAAATGTATAGGTTTATAGTCAGAAAAATAAGTTACAAGTCATTTTTGTAAAGGTAGTCATTTCAGTCGAAAGAACGACGTCTAGATGACCATTTTAGAAAACATACTTCCACTTTGAGTTTAACCATAATTTTTGGATATAGTTTCATGTTCATAATAAAAATAATTTTCTCAGAATAACAACTTTTAAATCAAAGTTTATCATAGTTTTTAATTAACTAACTCAAAACAGCCCGCGGTGTTACTACGACGGCGTAAATCCGGTTTTACGGTGTTTTTCGTGTTTCCAGGTTTTAAATCATTAAGTTAGCATATCTTATAGATATAGAACATGTGTTTAGTTAATTTTAAAAGTCAAGTTAGAAGGATTAACTTTTGTTTGCGAACAAGTTTAGAATTAACTAAACTATGTTCTAGTGATTACGAGTTTAAACCTTCGAATAAGATAGTTTTATATATATGAATCGAATGATGTTATGAACATCATTACTACCTCAAGTTTAGTAGGTAAACCTACTGGAAGTGACAAGAAATGATCTAGCTTCAAAGGATCTTGGATGGCTTGAAAGTTCTTGAAGTAGGATCATGACACAAAAAGTTCAAGTAAGATTTTTACTCGAATTAAGATAGTTTATGGTTATAGAAATTGAATCAAAGTTTGAATATGAATATTACCTTGAATAAGAAAGATAACCTACTGTATATAACAAAGGTTTCTTGATCTTAGATGATTACTTGGAATGGATTAGAAAGCTTGGAAGTAAATTAGTAAACTTGAAGGTATTTTTGAAGTGTTCTTGAAGTGTTCTTCCTATGATGATTATAGTGAAATGTCCCGTTCTTATTGATTAAAAACGTTCCATATTAATTGATTTCGTTGCGAGGTTTTGACCTCTATATGAGACGTTTTTCAAAGACTGCATTCATTTTTAAAACAAACCATAACCTTTATTTCATAAATAAAGGTTTAAAAAGCTTTACGTAGATTATCAAATAATGATAATCTAAAATATCCTGTTTACATACGACCATTACATAATGGTTTACAATACAAATATGTTACATCGAAATCAGTTTCTTGAATGCAGTTTTTACACAATATCATACAAACATGGACTCCAAATCTTGTCCTTATTTTAGTATGCAACAGCGGAAGCTCTTAATATTCACCTGAGAATAAACATGCTTTAAACGTCAACAAAAATGTTGGTGAGTTATAGGTTTAACCTATATATATCAAATCGTAACAATAGACCACAAGATTTCATATTTCAATACACATCCCATACATAGAGATAAAAATCATTCATATGGTGAACACCTGGTAACCGACATTAACAATATGCATATATAAGAATATCCCCATCATTCCGGGACACTCTTCGGATATGATATAAATTTCGAAGTACTAAAGCATCCGGTACTTTGGATGGGGTTTGTTAGGCCCAATAGATCTATCTTTAGGATTCGCGTCAATTAGGGTGTCTGTTCCCTAATTCTTAGATTACCAGACTTAATAAAAAGGGGCATATTCGATTTCGATAATTCAACCATAGAATGTAGTTTCACGTACTTTTGTCTATTTTGTAAATTATTTATAAAATCTGCATGTATTCTCATCCCAAAAATATTAGATTTTAAAAGTGGGACTATAACTCACTTTCACAGATTTTTACTTCGTCGGAAAGTAAGACTTGGCCACTGCTTGATTCACGAACCTATAACAATATATACATATATATCAAAGTATGTTCAAAATATATTTACAACACTTTCAATATATTTTGATGTTTTAAGTTTATTAAGTCAGCTGTCCTCGTTAGTAACCTACAACTAGTTGTCCACAGTTAGATGTGCAGAAATAAATCGATAAATATTATCTTGAATCAATCCACGACCCAGTGTATACGTATCTCAGTATTGATCACAACTCAAACTATATATATTTTGGAATCAACCTCAACCCTGTATAGCTAACTCCAACATTCACATATAGAGTGTCTATGGTTGTTCCGAAATATATATAGATGTGTCGACATGATAGGTCGAAACATTGTATACGTGTCTATGGTATCTCAAGATTACATAATATACAATACAAGTTGATTAAGTTATGGTTGGAATAGATTTGTTACCAATTTTCACGTAGCTAAAATGAGAAAAATTATCCAATCTTGTTTTACCCATAACTTCTTCATTTTAAATCCGTTTTGAGTGAATTAAATTGCTATGGTTTCATATTGAACTCTATTTTATGAATCTAAACAGAAAAGTATAGGTTTATAGTCGGAAAAATAAGTTACAAGTCGTTTTTGTAAAGGTAGTCATATCAGTCGAAAGAACGACGTCTAGATGACCATTTTAGAAAACATACTTCCACTTTGAGTTTAATCATAATTTTTGGATATAGTTTCATGTTCATAATAAAAATCATTTTCTCAGAATAACAACTTTAAAATCAAAGTTTATCATAGTTTTTAATTAACTAACCCAAAACAGCCCGCGGTGTTACTACGACGGCGTAAATCCGGTTTTACGGTGTTTTTCGTGTTTCCAGGTTTTAAATCATTAAGTTAGCATATCATATAGATATAGAACATGTGTTTAGTTGATTTTAAAAGTCAAGTTAGAAGGATTAACTTTTTTTTGCGAACAAGTTTAGAATTAACTAAACTATGTTCTAGTGATTACAAGTTTAAACCTTCGAATAAGATAGCTTTATATGTATGAATCGAATGATGTTATGAACATCATTACTACCTTAAGTTCCTTGGATAAACCTACTGGAAAAGAGAAAAATGGATCTAGCTTCAATGGATCCTTGGATGGCTCGAAGTTCTTGAAGCAGAATCATGACACGAAAACAAGTTCAAGTAAGATCATCACTTCAAATAAGATTGTTATAGTTATAGGAATTGAACCAAAGTTTGAATATGATTATTACCTTGTATTAGAATGATAACCTACCGTAAGAAACAAAGATTTCTTGAGGTTGGATGATCACCTTACAAGATTGGAAGTGAGCTAGCAAACTTGAAAGTATTCTTGATTTTATGAAACTAGAACTTTTGGAATTTATGAAGAACACTTAGAACTTGAAGATAGAACTTGAGAGAGATCAATTAGATGAAGAAAATTGAAGAATGAAAGTGTTTGTAGGTGTTTTTGGTCGTTGGTGTATGGATTAGATATAAAGGATATGTAATTTTGTTTTCATGTAAATAAGTCATGAATGATTACTCATATTTTTGTAATTTTATGAGATATTTCATGCTAGTTGCCAAATGATGGTTCCCACATGTGTTAGGTGACTCACATGGGCTGCTAAGAGCTGATCATTGGAGTGTATATACCAATAGTACATACATCTAAAAGCTGTGTATTGTACGAGTACGAATACGGGTGCATACGAGTAGAATTGTTGATGAAACTGAACGAGGATGTAATTGTAAGCATTTTTGTTAAGTAGAAGTATTTTGATAAGTGTATTGAAGTCTTTCAAAAGTGTATAAATACATATTAAAACACTACATGTATATACATTTTAACTGAGTCGTTAAGTCATCGTTAGTCGTTACATGTAAGTGTTGTTTTGAAACCTTTAGGTTAACGATCTTGTTAAATGTTGTTAACCCAATGTTTATAATATCAAATGAGATTTTAAATTATTATATTATCATGATATTATCATGTATGAATATCTCTTAATATGATATATATACATTAAATGTCTTTACAACGATAATCGTTACATATATGTCTCGTTTAAAAATCATTAAGTTAGTAGTCTTGTTTTTACATATGTAGTTCATTGTTAATATACTTAATGATATGTTTACTTATCATAGTATCATGTTAACTATATATATATCCATATATATGTCATCATATAGTTTTTACAAGTTTTAACGTTCGTGAATCACCGGTCAACTTGGGTGGTCAATTGTCTATATGACACATATTTCAATTAATCAAGTCTTAACAAGTTTGATTGCTTAACATGTTGGAAACATTTAATCATATAAATATCAATCTCAATTAATATATATAAACATGGAAAAGTTCGGGTCACTACAGTACCTACCCGTTAAATAAATTTCGTCCCGAAATTTTAAGCTGTTGAAGGTGTTGACGAATCTTCTGGAAATAGATGCGGGTATTTCTTCTTCATCTGATCTTCACGCTCCCAGGTGAACTCGGGTCCTCTACGATCATTCCATCGAACCTTAACAATTGGTATCTTGTTTTGCTTAAGTCTTTTAACCTCACGATCCATTATTTCGACGGGTTCTTCGATGAATTGAAGTTTTTCGTTGATTTGGATTTCATCTAACGGAATAGTGAGATCTTCTTTAGCAAAACATTTCTTTAAATTCGAGACGTGGAAAGTGTTATGTACAGCCGCGAGTTGTTGAGGTAACTCTAGTCGGTAAGCTACTGGTCCGACACGATCAATAATCTTGAATGGTCCAATATACCTTGGATTTAATTTCCCTCGTTTACCAAATCAAACAACGCCTTTCCAAGGTGCAACTTTAAGCATGACCATCTCTCCAATTTCAAATTCTATATCTTTTCTTTTAATGTCAGCGTAGCTCTTTTGTCGACTTTGGGCGGTTTTCAACCGTTGTTGAATTTGGATGATCTTCTCGGTAGTTTCTTGTATAATCTCCGGACCCGTAATCTGTCTATCCCCCACTTCACTCCAACAAATTGGAGACCTGCACTTTCTACCATAAAGTGCTTCAAACGGCGCCATCTCAATGCTTGAATGGTAGCTGTTGTTGTAGGAAAATTCTGCTAACGGTAGATGTCGATCCCAACTGTTTCCGAAATCAATAGCACATGCTCGTAGCATGTCTTCAAGCGTTTGTATCGTCCTTTCGCTCTGCCCATCAGTTTGTGGATGATAGGCAGTACTCATGTCTAGACGAGTTCCTAATGCTTGCTGTAATGTCTGCCAGAATCTTGAAATAAATCTGCCATCCCTATCAGAGATAATAGAGATTGGTATTCCATGTCTGGAGATGACTTCCTTCAAATACAGTCGTGCTAACTTCTCCATCTTGTCATCTTCTCTTATTGGCAAGAAGTGTGCTGATTTGGTAAGACGGTCAACTATTACCCAAATAGTATCAAAACCACTTGCAGTCCTTGGCAATTTAGTGATGAAATCCATGGTAATGTTTTCCCATTTCCATTCCGGGATTTCGGGTTGTTGAAGTAGACCTGATGGTTTCTGATGCTCAGCTTTGACCTTAGAACACGTCAAACATTCTCCTACGTATTTAGCAACATCGGCTTTCATACCCGGCCACCAAAAATGTTTCTTGAGATCCTTGTACATCTTCCCCGTTCCAGGATGTATTGAGTATCTGGTTTTATGAGCTTCTCTAAGTACCATTTCTCTCATATCTCCAAATTTTGGTACCCAAATCCTTTCAGCCCTATACCGGGTTCCGTCTTCCCGAATATTAAGATACTTCTCCGATCCTTTGGGTATTTCATCCTTTAAATTTCCCTCTTTTAAAACTCCTTGTTGCGCCTCCTTTATTTGAGTAGTAATGTTATTATGAATCATTATATTCATATATTTTACTCGAATGGGTTCTCTGTCCTTCCTGCTCAAGGCATCGGCTACCACATTTGCCTTCCCCGGGTGGTAACGAATCTCAAAGTCGTAATCATTCAATAATTCAATCCACCTACGCTGCCTCATATTCAGTTGTTTCTGATTAAATATGTGTTGAAGACTTTTGTGGTCGGTATATATAATACTTTTGACCCCATATAAGTAGTGCCTCCAAGTCTTTAATGCAAAAACAACCGCGCCTAATTCCAAATCATGCGTCGTATAATTTTGTTCGTGAATCTTCAATTGTCTAGACTCATAAGCAATCACCTTCGTTCGTTGCATTAATACACAACCGAGACCTTGCTTTGATGCATCACAATAAATCACAAAATCATCATTCCCTTCAGGCAATGACAATATAGGTGCCGTAGTTAGCTTTTTCTTCAATAACTGAAACGCTTTCTCTTGTTCATCATTCCATTCAAATTTCTTCCCTTTATGCGTTAATGCAGTCAAGGGTTTTGCTATTCTGGAAAAGTCTTGGATGAACCTTCTGTAGTAACCAGCTAGTCCTAAAAACTGGCGTATGTGTTTCGGAGTTTTCGGGGTTTCCCACTTTTCAACAGTTTCTATCTTTGCCGGATCCACCTTAATACCTTCTTTGTTCACTATGTGACCGAGGATTTGAACTTCTTCCAACCAAAATGCACACTTTGAAAACTTAGCGTACAATTCTTCCTTCCTCAATACTTCTAACACCTTTCTCAAATGTTCACCGTGTTCTTGGTCATTCTTTGAGTAAATAAGTATGTCATCAATGAAAACAATGACAAACTTGTCAAGGTATGGTCCACACACTCGGTTCATAAGGTCCATGAACACAGCTGGTGCATTAGTTAAACCAAACGGCATGACCATAAACTCGTAATGACCGTAACGTGTTCTGAAAGCAGTCTTTAGAATATCATCTTCTTTCACCCGCATTTGATGATACCCGGAACGTAAGTCAATCTTTGAATAAACAGACGAGCCTTGTAGTTGATCAAATAAGTCATCGATTCTCGGTAGTGGGTAGCGGTTCTTGATGGTAAGTTTGTTCAACTCTCGGTAGTCGATACACAACCTGAATGTACCATCTTTCTTCTTGACAAACAAAACAGGAGCTCCCCACGGTGATGTGCTTGGTCGAATGAAACCACGCTCTAAAAGTTCTTGTAATTGGCTTTGTAGTTCTTTCATCTCGCTGGGTGCGAGTCTGTAAGGAGCACGAGCTATTGGTGCAGCTCCTGGTACAAGATCTATTTGAAATTCAACGGATCGATGTGGGGGTAATCCCGGTAATTCTTTCGAAAATACATCAGGAAATTCTTTTGCGACGGGAACATCATTGATGCTCTTTTCTTCAGTTTGTACTTTCTCGACGTGTGCTAGAACAGCATAGCAACCTTTTCTTATTAGTTTTTGTGCCTTCAAATTACTAATAAGATGTAGCTTCGTGTTGCCCTTTTCTCCGTACACCATTAAGGGTTTTCCTTTTTCTCGTATAATGCAAATTGCATTTTTGTAACAAACGATCTCCGCTTTCACTTCTTTCAACCAGTCCATACCGATTATCACATCAAAACTCCCTAACTCTACTGGTATCAAATCAATCTTAAATGTTTCGCTAACCAGTTTAATTTCTCGATTCCGACATATATTATCTGCTGAAATTAATTTACCATTTGCTAATTCGAGTAAAAATTTACTATCCAAAGGCGTCAATGGACAACTTAATTTAGCACAAAAATCTCTACTCATATAGCTTCTATCCGCACCCGAATCAAATAAAACGTAAGCAGATTTATTGTCAATAAGAAACGTACCCGTAACAAGCTCCGGGTCTTCCTGTGCCTCTGCCGCATTAATATTGAAAACTCTTCCACGGCCTTGTCCATTCGTGTTCTCCTGGTTCGGGCAATTTCTAATAATGTGGCCCGGTTTTCCACATTTATAACAAACTACATTGGCATAACTTGCTCCGACACTACTTGCTCCGCCATTACTCGTTCCGACACCATTTGTTCCTTTCGTTCTATTAACCCCTGGCCCGTAGACCTCACACTTCGCCGCGCTATGACCATTTCTTTTACACTTGTTGCAAAATTTGGTGCAGAACCCCGAGTGATTCTTTTCACACCTTTGGCATAGCTGCTTCTGATTGTTGTTGTTGTTGCGGTTATTATTGTTGTTGGGATGATTGTTGTAGTTGCTGTTGTTGTTGTTGTTGTTGGGCCGTTTGTTGTAGTTGCGATTGATGTTGCGATTGTTGGAATAATTGTTGCGATTATTGTTGTAATTGCTGTTGTTGTTGTATTGGTGATTCTTATCACCGTTTTCCTCCCACTTTCTTTTGACTTGCTTCACATTGGCCTCTTCAGCAGTCTGTTCTATAATTCTTTCTTCAATTTGGTTCACGAGTTTGTGAGCCATTCTACATGCCTGTTGTATGGAGGCGGGCTCGTGTGAACTTATATCTTCTTGGATTCTTTCCGGTAATCCTTTCACAAACGCGTCGATCTTCTCTTCCTCATCTTCGAATGCTCCCGGACACAATAGGCACAATTCTGTGAATCGTCTTTCGTACGTGGTAATATCAAATCCTTGGGTTCGTAACCCTCTAAGTTCTGTCTTGAGCTTATTGACCTCGGTTCTGGGACGGTACTTCTCGTTCATCAAGTGCTTGAATGCTGACCACGGTAGTGCGTACGCATCGTCTTGTCCCACTTGCTCTAGATAGGTATTCCACCATGTTAACGCAGAACCTGTGAAGGTATGCGTAGCGTACTTTACTTTGTCCTCTTCAGTACACTTACTTATGGCAAACACCGATTCGACCTTCTCGGTCCACCGTTTCAATCCGATCGGTCCTTCGGTTCCATCAAAATCCAAAGGTTTGCAGGCAGTGAATTCTTTGTAGGTGCATCCTACACGATTTCCTGTACTGCTAGATCCAAGGTTATTGTTGGTATGTGGCGCAGCCTGTACTGCAGCTATGTTTGAAGCTAGAAAAGTACGGAATTCCTCTTCATTCATATTCACGGTGTGTCGAGTAGTCGGTGCCATTTCCTTCAAAATAGTTAAATGGAACAAGTTAATCATACAGAATATTAAGAGTAGTTAATAGTATTTCGTAGCATAATATGAACTCATCTATAAAAGCTTTTTCTTCATATTAGCGTTTTATAAATTTAAATTCGGGTAGTACCTACCCGTTAAGTTCATACTTAGTAGCTAATATACAATTCAACTACTACAATTCTATATGAAAAACTGATTATAATAATATTTCGCGTTCAAACTTTTATACAATATTTTACAAACTTACAATACCGCTTATTTTACATAAAGCATGAAATATAGCACACAATAACTTTGATACAAGATAGTTGTGAAGATAATTCTCGCTAGTACACAAGTCGTTCAGCAAAGGCAATAAAGACACGTAATTCATACGTCCAGAAACAAGTCATGCATTCTGGTTTTACTAGGACTACTTCCCATCCTTGGTCTTGTGCAACATAACCGTTATGGCCGTTGATAAGACAGCGTGTTGTAACGTCCTCAAAGGGACGAGGGTTACGTAATGTCCAACAGTCCCGTAATAATCTAAAAACCTCATTTCTTACCCCAATTACCGACTCCGTCACTTGTGGAAACGTTTTGTTTAATAGTTGTAGCCCGATGTTCTTGTTCTCACTTTGGTGAGAAGCGAACATTACTAATCCGTAAGCATAACATGCTTCTTTATGTTGCATGTTAGCCGCTTTTTCTAAATCACGAAGTCCAATATTCGGATATATTGAGTCAAAATAATTTCTTAACCCGTTGCGTAAAATAGCATTTGGGTTCCCCGCAATATATGCGTCAAAGTAAACACATCGTAACTTATGGGTTTCCCAATGTGATATCCCCCATCTTTCAAACGAAAGTCTCTTATAAATCAAGACATTCTTGGAACGTTCTTCGAATGTCTTACAAACTGATCTCGCCTTAAATAGTTGTGCCGAGGAATTCTGGCCGACTCTAGACAAGATTTCATCAATCATGTCTCCGGGTAGGTCTCTTAAAATATTAGGTTGTGTATCCATTTTGTGTTTTTAAACTGTAAAATAGACAAGAGTTAGATTCATAAAAAAATACTTATTAATACAAGCAATTTTTACATATATCATAAAGCATAAGAACACTATATTACATATATTACACCACATGAATACAACTATCTTATTCCGACTCGCTCGTTTCTTCTTCTTCGGTTTTGGTTCGTTTTGCCAAGTTTCTAGGGATATATGATGTTCCCCTAATACGAGCCGTCGTTGTCCACATTGGTTTAGAAAAACCTGGTGGTTTAGAGGTTCCCGGGTCATTGTTACAACTTAAGGACTTCGGGCGTTGACGATACATATAAAGTTCATCGGGGTTGGAATTAGATTTCTCTATTTTTATGCCCTTTCCCTAATTATTTTCTTTTGCCTTTTTAAATTCAGTTGGGGTAATTTCTATAACATCATCGGAATTCTCGTCGGAATCCGATTCATCGGAGAATTGGTAATCCTCCCAATATTTTGCTTCCTTGGCGGAAACACCATTGACCATAATTAACCTTGGTCGGTTGGTTGAGGATTTTCTTTTACTTAACCGTTTTATTATTTCCCCCACCGGTTCTATTTCTTCATCCGGTTCCGATTCTTCTTCCGGTTCCGATTCTTCTTCCGGTTCCGACTCTTCTTCCGGTTCCTCTTCGGGAACTTGTGAATCAGTCCACGAATCATTCCAATTTACATTTTACTCTTCATTATTATTAGGTGAGTCAATGGGACTTGTTCTAGAGGTAGACATCTATCACATAATATCAAACGCGTTAAGAGATTAATATATCACATAATATTCACATGTTAAAAATATATAGTTTCCAACAAAATTTGTTAAGCAATCATTTTTCAAGTAAACACGGTCGAAGTCCAGACTCACTAATGCATCCTAACAAACTCGATAAGACACACTAATGCAAAATTCTGGTTCTCTAAGACCAACGCTCGGATACCAACTGAAATGTCCCGTTCTTATTGATTAAAAACGTTCCATATTAATTGATTTCATTGCGAGGTTTTGACCTCTATATGAGACGTTTTTCAAAGACTGCATTCATTTTTAAAACAAACCATAACCTTTATTTCATAAATAAAGGTTTAAAAAGCTTTACGTAGATTATCAAATAATGATAATCTAAAATATCCTGTTTACACAAGACCATTACATAATGGTTTACAATACAAATATGTTACATCGAAATCAGTTTCTTGAATGCAGTTTTTACACAATATCATACAAACATGGACTCCAAATCTTGTCCTTATTTTAGTATGCAACAGCGGAAGCTCTTAATATTCACCTGAGAATAAACATGCTTTAAACGTCAACAAAAATGTTGGTGAGTTATAGGTTTAACCTATATATATCAAATCGTAACAATAGACCACGAGATTTCATATTTCAATACACATCCCATACATAGAGATAAAAATCATTCATATGGTGAACACCTGGTAACCGACATTAACAAGATGCATATATAAGAATATCCCCATCATTCCGGGACACCCTTCGGATATGATATAAATTTCGAAGTACTAAAGTATCCGGTACTTTGGATGGGGTTTGTTAGGCCCAATAGATCTATCTTTAGGATTCGCGTCAATTAGGGTGTCTGTTCCCTAATTCTTAGATTACCAGACTTAATAAAAAGGGGCATATTCGATTTCAATAATTCAACCATAGAATGTAGTTTCACGTACTTGTGTCTATTTTGTAAATCATTTATAAAACCTGCATGTATTCTCATCCCAAAAATATTAGATTTTAAAAGTGGGACTATAACTCACTTTCACAGATTTTTACTTCGTCGGGAAGTAAGACTTGGCCACTGGTTGATTCACGAACCTATAACAATATATACATATATATCAAAGTATGTTCAAAATATATTTACAACACTTTCAATATATTTTGATGTTTTAAGTTTATTAAGTCAGCTGTCCTCGTTAGTAACCTACAACTAGTTGTCCACAGTTAGATGTGCAGAAATAAATCGATAAATATTATCTTGAATCAATCCACGACCCAGTGTATACGTATCTCAGTATTGATCACAACTCAAACTATATATATTTTGGAATCAACCTCAACCCTGTATAGCTAACTCCAACATTCACATATAGAGTGTCTATGGTTGTTCCGAAATATATATAGATGTGTCGACATGATTGGTCGAAACATTGTATACGTGTCTATGGTATCTCAAGATTACATAATATACAATACAAGTTGATTAAGTTATGGTTGGAATAGATTTGTTACCAATTTTCACGTAGCTAAAATGAGAAAAATTATCCAATCTTGTTTTACCCATAACTTCGTCATTTTAAATCCGTTTTGAGTGAATCAAATTGCTATGGTTTCATATTGAACTCTATTTTATGAATATAAACAGAAAAGTATAGGTTTATAGTCAGAAAAATAAGTTACAAGTCGTTTTTGTAAAGGTAGTCATTTCAGTCGAAAGAACGACGTCTAGATGACCATTTTAGAAAACATACTTCCACTTTGAGTTTAATCATAATTTTTGGATATAGTTTCATGTTCATAATAAAAATCATTTTCTCAGAATAACAACTTTAAAATCAAAGTTTATCATAGTTTTTAATTAACTAACCCAAAACAGCCCGCGGTGTTACTATGACGGCGTAAATCCGGTTTTACGGTGTTTTTCGTGTTTCCAGGTTTTAAATCATTAAGTTAGCATATCATATAGATATAGAACATTTGTTTAGTTGATTTTAAAAGTCAAGTTAGAAGGATTAACTTTTGTTTGCGAACAAGTTTAGAATTAACTAAACTATGTTCTAGTGATTACAAGTTTAAACCTTCGAATAAGATAGCTTTATATGTATGAATCGAATGATGTTATGAACATCATTACTACCTTAAGTTCCTTGGATAAACCTACTGGAAAAGAGAAAAATGGATCTAGCTTCAATGGATCCTTGGATGGCTCGAAGTTCTTGAAGCAGAATCATGACACGAAAACAAGTTCAAGTAAGATCATCACTTGAAATAAGATTGTTATAGTTATAGAAATTGAACCAAAGTTTGAATATGATTATTACCTTGTATTAGAATGATAACCTACTGTAAGAAACAAAGATTTCTTGAGGTTGGATGATCACCTTACAAGATTGGAAGTGAGCTAGCAAACTTGAAAGTATTCTTGATTTTATGAAACTAGAACTTTTGGAATTTATGAAGAACACTTAGAACTTGAAGATAGAAATTGAGAGAGATCAATTAGATGAAGAAAATTGAAGAATGAAAGTGTTTTTAGGTGTTTTTGGTTGTTGGTGTATGGATTAGATATAAAGGATATGTAATTTTGTTTTCATGTAAATAAGTCATGAATGATTACTCATATTTTTGTAATTTTATGAGATATTTCATGCTAGTTGCCAAATGATGGTTCCCACATGTGTTAGGTGACTCACATGGGCTGCTAAGAGCTGATCATTGGAGTGTATATACCAATAGTACATACATCTAAAAGCTGTGTATTGTACGAGTACGAATACGGGTGCATACGAGTAGAATTGTTGATGAAACTGAACGAGGATGTAATTGTAAGCATTTTTGTTAAGTAGAAGTATTTTGATAAGTGTATTGAAGTCTTTCAAAAGTGTATAAATACATATTAAAACACTACATGTATATACATTTTAACTGAGTCGTTAAGTCATCGTTAGTCGTTACATGTAAGTGTTGTTTTGAAACCTTTAGGTTAACGATCTTGTTAAATGTTGTTAACCCAATGTTTATAATATCAAATGAGATTTTAAATTATTACATTATCATGATATTATCATGTATGAATATCTCTTAATATGATATATATACATTAAATGTCTTTACAACGATAATCGTTACATATATGTCTCGTTTAAAAATCATTAAGTTAGTAGTCTTGTTTTTACATATGTAGTTCATTGTTAATATACTTAATGATATGTTTACTTATCATAGTATCATGTTAACTATATATATATATAAATATATATGTCATCATATAGTTTTTACAAGTTTTAACGTTCGTGAATCACCGGTCAACTTGGGTGGTCAATTGTCTATATGAAACATATTTCAATTAATCAAGTCTTAACAAGTTTGATTGCTTAACTTGTTGGAAACATTTAATCATGTAAATATCAATCTCAATTAATATATATAAACATGGAAAAGTTCGGGTCACTACATATAGCTTGATTCTTGAAGTGATTTTTGATGAAGATGATGATTAACTACTGGAAAAATACGTTCATAATAGTGTGTGTGTGTTGAGAGAGAATTAGAAAGAGAATTGGAAGTGAAATGGAGTGAATGATGAGTGGTAATTGGTGAGTGGTGAGTGGGGTTAAAAGGAGTTCTAGTTAGTTGACTAGCTCATGGTAGAAGTTAAAATTGATTAGTCATACATGACATAATCAAGAGTAGAATCCCATGCTAGTTCCTATTGGTATATACCCATAGTAAGTACATTTTGATGCTGTGTATAATACGGGTAAGAATACGACTAGAATTCTTGATGAAAGAAAAGAATGGGAAAGTAACTGTAACCATTTTCGTTAAGTATGAGTGTTTTGATATATGTCTTGAAGTCTTTCAAAAGTATTTTAATACATCTAAATACACTACATGTATATACATTTTAACTGAGTTGTTAAGTCATCGTTAGTCGTTACATGTAAGTGTTGTTTTGAAACCTTTAAGTTAACGATCTCAATTAATGTTGTTAACCCATTGTTTATTATATCTAATGAGATGTTAAATTATTATATTATCATGATATTATGATATATTAATATATCTTAATATGATATATATACATTTAAATGTCGTTACAACGATAATCGTTACATATATGTCTCGTTTTGAAATCCTTAAGTTAGTAGTCTTGTTTATATGTATATAACTCATTGTTAATATACTTATGGAGATACTTACTTATCATAATCTCATGTTAACCATATGTATATCCATATATATATCGTCATGTCATTTTTACAAGTTTTAACGTTTGTGAATCGCCGGTCATCTTGGGTGGTCAATTGTCTATATGAAACATATTTCAATTAATCAAGTCTTAACAAGTTTGATTGCTTAACATGTTGGAAACATTTAATCATGTAAATATCAATCTCAATTAATATATATAAACATGGAAAAGTTCGGGTCACTACAGTACCTACCCGTTAAATAAATTTCGTCCCGAAATTTTAAGCTGTTGAAGGTGTTGACGAATCTTCTGGAAATAGATACGGGTATTTCTTCTTCATCTGATCTTCACGCTCCCAGGTGAACTCGGGTCCTCTACGAGCATTCCATCGAACCTTAACAATTGGTATCTTGTTTTGCTTAAGTCTTTTAACCTCACGATCCATTATTTCGACGGGTTCTTCGATGAATTGGAGTTTTTCGTTGATTTGGATTTCATCTAACGGAATAGTGAGATCTTCTTTAGCAAAATATTTCTTCAAATTCGAGACGTGGAAAGTGTTATGTACAGCCGCGAGTTGTTGAGGTAACTCAAGTCGGTAAGCTACTGGTCCGACATAATCAATAATCTTGAATGGTCCAATATACCTTGGATTTAATTTCCCTCATTTACCAAATCGAACAACGCCTTTCCAAGGTGCAACTTTAAGTATGACCATCTCTCCAATTTCAAATTCTATATCTTTTCTTTTAATGTCAGCGTAGCTCTTTTGTCAACTTTGGGCGGTTTTCAACCGTTGTTGAATTTGGATGATCTTCTCGGTAGTTTCTTGTATAATCTCCGGACCCGTAATCTGTCTATCCCCCACTTCACTCCAACAAATCGGAGACCTACACTTTCTACCATAAAGTGCTTCAAACGGCGCCATCTCAATGCTTGAATGGTAGCTGTTATTGTAGGAAAATTCTGCTAACGGTAGATGTCGATCCCAACTGTTTCCGAAATCAATAACACATGCTCGTAGCATGTCTTCAAGCGTTTGTATCGTCCTTTTGCTCTGCCCATCAGTTTGTGGATGATAGGCAGTACTCATGTCTAGACGAGTTCCTAATGCTTGCTGTAATGTCTGCCCGAATCTTGAAATAAATCTGCCATCCCTATCAGAGATAATAGAGATTGGTATTCCATGTCTGGAGACGACTTCCTTCAAATACAGTCGTGCTAACTTCTCCATCTTGTCATCTTCTCTTATTGGCAGGAAGTGTGCTGATTTGGTGAGACGATCAACTATTACCCAAATAGTATCAAAACCACTTACAGTCCTTGGCAATTTAGTGATGAAATCCATGGTAATGTTTTCCCATTTCCATTCTGGGATTTCGGGTTGTTGAAGTAGACCTGATGGTTTCTGATGCTCAGCTTTGACCTTAGAACACGTCAAACATTCTCCTACGTATTTAGCAACATCGGCTTTCATACCCGGCCACCAAAAATATTTCCTGAGATCCTTGTACATCTTCCCCGTTCCAGGATGTATTGAGTATCTGGTTTTATGAGCTTCTCTAAGTACTATTTCTCTCATATCTCCAAATTTTGGTACCCAAATCCTTTCAGCCCTATACCGGGTTCCGTCTTCCTGAATATTAAGATGTTTCTCCGATCCTTTGGGTATTTCATCCTTTAAATTTCCCTCTTTTAAAACTCCTTGTTGCGCCTCCTTTATTTGAGTAGTAAGGTTATTATGAATCATTATATTCATAGATTTTACTCGAATGGGTTCTCTGTCCTTCCTGCTCAAGGCATCGGCTACCACATTTGCCTTCCCCGGGTGGTAACGAATCTCAAAGTCGTAATCATTCAATAATTCAATCCACCTACGCTGCCTCATATTCAGTTGTTTCTGATTAAATATGTGTTGAAGACTTTTGTGGTCGGTATATATAATACTTTTGACCCCATATAAGTAGTGCCTCCAAGTCTTTAATGCAAAAACAACCGCGCCTAATTCCAAATCATGCGTCGTATAATTTTGTTCGTGAATCTTCAATTGTCTAGACGCATAAGCAATCACCTTCGTTCGTTGCATTAATACACAACCGATACCTTACTTTGATGCGTCACAATAAATCATAAAATCATCATTCCCTTCAGGCAATGACAATATAGGTGCCGTAGTTAGCTTTTTCTTCAATAACTGAAACGCTTTCTCTTGTTCATCATTCCATTCAAATTTCTTCCCTTTATGCGTTAATGCAGTCAAGGGTTTTGCTATTCTGGAAAAGTCTTGGATGAACCTTCTGTAGTAACCAGCTAGTCCTAAAAACTGGCGTATGTGTTTCGGAGTTTTCGGGATTTCCCACTTTTCAACAGTTTCTATCTTTGCCGGATCCACCTTAATACCTTTTTTGTTCACTATGTGACCGAGGAATTGAACTTCTTCCAACCAAAATGCACACTTTGAAAATTTAGCGTACAATTCTTCCTTCCTCAATACTTCTAACACCTTTCTCAAATGTTCACCGTGTTCTTGGTCATTCTTTGAGTAAATAAGTATGTCATCAATGAAAACAATGACAAACTTGTCAAGGTATGGTTCACACACTCGGTTCCTAAGGTCCATGAACACAGCTGGTGCATTAGTTAAACCAAATGGCATGACCATAAACTCGTAATGACCGTAACGTGTTCTGAAAGCAGTCTTTGGGATATCATCTTCTTTCACCCTCATTTGATGATACCCGGAACGTAAGTCAATCTTTGAATAAACAGACGAGCCTTGTAGTTGATCAAATAAGTCATCGATTCTCGGTAGTGGGTAGCGGTTCTTGATGGTAAGTTTGTTCAACTCTCGGTAGTCGATACACAACCTGAATGTACCATCTTTCTTCTTGACAAACAAAACAGGAGCTCCCCACGGTGATGTGCTTGGTCGAATGAAACCATGGTCTAAAAGTTCTTGTAATTGGCTTTGCAGTTCTTTCATCTCGCTGGGTACGAGTCTGTAAGGAGCACGAGCTATTGGTGCAGCTCCTGGTACAAGATCTATTTGAAATTCAACGGATCGATGTGGGGGTAATCCCGGTAATTCTTTCGGAAATACATCGGGAAATTCTTTTGCGATGGGAACATCATTGATGCTCTTTTCTTCAGTTTGTACTTTCTCGACGTGTGCTAGAACAGCATAGCAACCTTTTCTTATTAGTTTTTGTGCCTTCAAATTACTAATAATATGTAGCTTCGTGTTGCCCTTTTCTCCGTACACCATTAAGGGTTTTCCTTTTTCTCGTATAATGCGAATTGCATTTTTGTAACAAACGATCTCTGCTTTCACATCTTTCAACCAGTCCATACCGATTATCACATCAAAACTCCCTAACTCTACTGGTATCAAGTCAATCTTAAATGTTTCGCTAACCAGTTTAATTTCTCGATTCCGACATATATTATCTGCTGAAATTAATTTACCATTTGCTAATTCGAGTAAAAATTTACTATCCAAAGGCATCAATGGACAACTTAATTTAGCACAAAAATTTACTATGACCATTTCTTTTACACTTGTTGCAAAATTTGGTGCAGAACCCCGAGTGATACTTTTCACACCTTTGGCATAGCTGCTTTTGATTGTTGTTGTTGTTGCGGTTATTATTGTTGTTGGGATGATTGTTGTAGTTGCTGTTGTTATTGTTGTTGTTGTTGTTGTTGTTGTTGTTGTTGTTGTTGTTGTTGTTGGGCCGTTTGTTGTAGTTGCGATTGATGTTGCGATTGTTGGGATAATTGTTGCGATTATTGTTGTAATTGCTGTTGTTGTTGTATTGGTGATTCTTATCACCGTTTTCCTCCCACTTTCTTTTGACTTGCTTCACATTGGCCTCTTCAGCAGTCTGTTCTTTAATTCTTTCTTCAATCTGGTTCACTAGTTTGTGAGCCATTCTACATGCCTATTGTATGGAGGCGGGCTCGTGTGAACTTATATCTTCTTGAATTCTTTCCGGTAATCCTTTCACAAACGCGTCGATCTTCTCTTCCTCATCTTCGAATGCTCCCGAACACAATAGGCATAATTCTGTGAATCGTCTTTTGTACTTGGTAATATCAAATCCTTGGGTTCGTAACCCTCTAAGTTCTGTCTTGAGCTTATTGATCTCGGTTCTGGGACGGTACTTCTCGTTCATCAAGTGCTTGAATACTGACCACGGTAGTGCGTACGCATCGTCTTGTCCCACTTGCTCTAGATAGGTATTCCACCATGTTAACGCAGAACCTGTGAAGGTATGCGTAGCGTACTTCACTTTATCCTCTTCAGTACACTTACTTATGGCAAACACCGATTCGACCTTCTCGGCCCACCATTTCAATCCGATCGGTCCTTCGGTTCCATCAAATTCCAAAGGTTTGCAGGCAGTGAATTCTTTGTAGGTGCATCCTACACGATTTCCTGTACTGCTAGATCCAAGGTTATTGTTGGTATGTAGCTCAGCCTGTATTGCGGCTATGTTTGAAGCTAGAAAAGTACGGAATTCCTCTTCATTCATATTCACGGTGTGTCGAGTAGTCGGTGCCATTTCCTTCAAAATAGTCAAATGGAACAAGTTAATCATACAGAATATTAAGAGTAGTTAATAGTATTTCGTAGCATAATATGAACTCATTTATAAAAGCTTTTTCTTCATATTAGCGTTTTATAAGTTTAACTTCGGGTAGTACCTACCCGTTAAGTTCATACTTAGTAGCTAATATACAATTCAACTACTACAATTCTATATGAAAAACTGATTATAATAATATTTCGCGTTCAAACTTTTACACAATATTTTACAAACTTACAATACCGCTTATTTTACATATAGCATGAAATATAGCACACAATAAATTTGATACAAGATGGTTGTGAAGATAATTCTAGCTAGTACACAAGTCGTTCAGCAAAGGCAATAAAGACATGTAATTCATACGTCCAGAAACAAGTCATGCATTCTGGTTTTACTAGGATTACTTCCCATCCTTGGTCTTGTGGAACATAACCGTTATGGCCGTTGATAAGACAGCGTGTTGTAATGTCGTCAAAGGGACGAGGGTTACGTAATGTCCAACAGTCCCGTAACAATCTAAAAACCTCATTTCTTACCCCAATTACCGACTCCGTCACTTGTGGGAACGTTTTGTTTAATAGTTGTCGCCCGATGTTCTTGTTCTCACTTTGGTGAGAAGCGAACATTACTAATCCGTAAGCATAACATGCTTCTTTATGTTGCATGTTAGCCGCTTTTTCTAAATCACGAAGTCCAATATTCGGATATATTGAGTCAAAATAATTTCTTAACCCATTGCGTAAAATAGCATTTGGGTTCCCCGTAATATATGCGTCAAAGTAAACACATCGTAACTTATGGATTTCCCAATGTGATATCCCCCATCTTTCGAACGAAAGCCTTTTATAAACCAAGGCATTCTTGGAACGTTCTTCGAATGTCTTACAAACTGATCTCGCCTTAAATAGTTGTGCCGAAGAATTTTGACTGACTCTAGACAAGATTTCATCAATCATGTCTCCGGGTAGGTCTTTTAAAATATTGGGTTGTCTATCCATTTTATGTTTTTATACTGTAAAATAGACAAGAGTTAGATTCATAAAAAAAAAATACTTATTAATACAAGCAATTTTTACATATATCATAAAGCATAAGCACACTATATTACTTATATTACACCACACGAATACAACTATCTTATTCCAACTCGCTTGTTTCTTCTTCTTTGGTTTTGGTTCGTTTTGCCAAGTTTCTAGGGATATATGATGTTCCCCTAATACGAGCCATCGTTTTCCACATTGGTTTAGAAAAACCTGGTGGTTTAGAGGTTCCCGGGTCATTGTTACAACTTAAGGACTTCGGGGGTTGACGATACATATAAAGTTCATCGGGGTTGGAATTAGATTTCTCTATTTTTATGCCCTTTCCCTTATTATTTTCTTTTGCCTTTTTAAATTCAGTTGGGGTAATTTCTATAACATCATCGGAATTCTCGTCGGAATCCGATTCATCGGAGAATTGGTAATCCTCCCAATATTTTGCTTCCTTAGCGGAAACACCATTGACCATAATTATCCTTGGTCGGTTAGTTGAGGATTTTCTTTTACTTAACCGTTTTATTATTTCCCCCACCGGTTCTATTTCTTCATCCGGTTCCGATTCTTCTTCCGGTTCCGATTCTTCTTCTGGTTCCGACTCTTCTTCCGATTCCTCTTCGGGAACTTGTGAATCAGTCCACAAATTATTCCAATTTACATTTAACTCTTCATTATTATTAGGTGAGTCAATGGGACTTGTTCTAGAGGTAGACATCTATCACATAATATCAAACGCGTTAAGAGATTAATATATCACATAATATTCACATGTTAAAAATATATAGTTTCCAACAAAATTTGTTAAGCAATCATTTTTCAAGTAAACACGGTCGAAGTCCAGACTCACTAATGCATCCTAACAAACTAGATAAGACATACTAATGCAAAATTCTGGTTCTCTAAGACCAACGCTCGGATACCAACTGAAATGTCCCGTTCTTATTGATTAAAAACGTTCCATATTAATTGATTTCGTTGCGAGGTTTTGACCTCTATATGAGACGTTTTTCAAAGACTGCATTCATTTTAAAACAAACCATAACCTTTATTTCATCAATAAAGGTTTAAAAAGCTTTACGTAGATTATCAAATAATGATAATCTAAAATATCATGTTTACACACGACCATTACATAATGGTTTACAATACAAATATGTTACAACAAAATAAGTTTCTTGAATGCAGTTTTTACACAATATCAAACAAGCATGGACTCCAAATCTCGTCCTTATTTAAGTATGCGACAGCGGAAGCTCTTAATAATCACCTGAGAATAAACATGTTTAAAACGTCAACAAAAATGTTGGTGAGTTATAGGTTTAACCTATATATATCAAATCGTAACAATAGACCACAAGATTTCATATTTCAATACACATCCCATACATAGAGATAAAAATCATTCATATGGTGAACACCTGGTAACCGACATTAACAAGATGCATATATAAGAATATCCCCATCATTCCGGGACACCCTTCGGATATGATATAAATTTTGAAGTACTAAAGCATCCGGTGCTTTGGATGGGGTTTGTTAGGCCCAAAGATCTATCTTTAGGATTCGCGTCAATTAGCGTGTCTGTTCCCTAATTCTTAGATTACCAGACTTAATAAAAAGGGGCATATTCGATTTTGATAACTCAACCATAGAATGTAGTTTCACGTACTTGTGTCTATTTTGTAAATCATTTATAAAACCTGCATGTATTCTCATCCCAAAAATATTAGATTTTAAAAGTGGGACTATAACTCACTTTCACAGATTTTTACTTCGTCGAGAAGTAAGACTTGGCCACTGTTGATTCACGAACCTATAACAATATATACATATATCTTAAAGTATGTTCAAAATATATTTACAACACTTTTAATATATTTTGATGTTTTAAGTTTATTAAGTCAGCTGTCCTCGTTAGTAACCTACAACTAGTTGTCCACAGTTAGATGTACAGAAATAAATCGATAAATATTATCTTGAATCAATCCACGACCCAGTGTATACGTATCTCAGTATTAATCACAACTCAAACTATATATATTTTGGAATCAACCTCAACCCTGTATAGCTAACTCAAACATTCACATATAGAGTGTCTATGGTTGTTCCGAAATATATATAGATGTGTCGACATGATAGGTCGAAACATTGTATACGTGTCTATGTTATCTCAAGATTACATAATATACAATACAAGTTGATTAAGTTATGGTTGGAATAGATTTGTTACCAATTTTCACGTAGCTAAAATGAGAAAAATTATCCAATCTTGTTTTACCCATAACTTCTTCATTTTAAATCCGTTTTGAGTGAATCAAATTGCTATGGTTTCAGATTGAACTCTATTTTATGAATCTAAACAGAAAAAGTATAGGTTTATAGTCGGAAAAATAAGTTACAAGTCATTTTTGTAAAGGTAGTCATTTCAGTCGAAAGAACGACGTCTAGATGACCATTTTAGAAAACATACTTCCACTTTGAGTTTAACCATAATTTTTGGATATAGTTTCATGTTCATAATAAAAATCATTTTCTCAGAATAACAACTTTTAAATAAAAGTTTATCATAGTTTTTAATTAACTAACCCAAAACAGCCCGCGGTGTTACTACGACGGCGTAAATCCGGTTTTACGGTGTTTTTCGTGTTTCCAGGTTTTAAATCATTAAGTTAGCATATCTTATAGATATAGAACATGTGTTTAGTTAATTTTAAAAGTCAAGTTAGAAGGATTAACTTTTGTTTGCGAACAAGTTTAGAATTAACTAAACTATGTTCTAGTGATTACGAGTTTAAACCTTCGAATAAGATAGTTTTATATATATGAATCGAATGATGTTATGAACATCATTACTACCTCAAGTTTAGTAGGTAAACCTACTGGAAGTGACAAGAAATGATCTAGCTTCAAAGGATCTTGGATGGCTTGAAAGTTCTTGAAGTAGGATCATGACACAAAAAGTTCAAGTAAGATTTTTACTCGAATTAAGATAGTTTATGGTTATAGAAATTGAATCAAAGTTTGAATATGAATATTACCTTGAATAAGAAAGATAACCTACTGTATATAACAAAGCTTTCTTGATCTTAGATGATTACTTGGAATGGATTAGAAAGCTTGGAAGTAAATTAGTAAACTTGAAGGGATTTTTGAAGTGTTCTTCCTATGATGATTATAGCTTGATTCTTGAAGTGATTTTTGATGAAGATGATGATTAACTACTGGAAAAATACGTTCATAATAGTGTGTGTGTGTTGAGAGAGAATTAGAAAGACAATTGGAAGTGAAATGGAGTGAATGATGAGTGGTAATTGGTGAGTGGTGAGTGGGGTTAAAAGGAGTTCTAGTTAGTTGACTAGCTCATGGTAGAAGTTAAAATTGATTAGTCATACATGACATAATCAAGAGTGGAATCCCATGCTAGTTCCTATTGGTATATACCCATAGTAAGTACGTTTTGAAGCTGTGTATAATACGGGTAAGAATACGACTAGAATTCTTGATGAAAGAAAAGAATGGGAAAGTAACTGTAACCATTTTCGTTAAGTATGAGTGTTTTGATATATGTCTTGAAGTCTTCCAAAAGTATTTTAATACATCTAAATACACTACATGTATATACATTTTAACTGAGTTGTTAAGTCACCGTTAGTCGTTACATGTAAGTGTTGTTTTGAAACCTTTAAGTTAACGATCTCAATTAATGTTGTTAACCCATTGTTTATTATATCTAATGAGATGTTAAATTATTATATTATCATGATATTATGATATATTAATATATCTTAATATGATATATATACATTTAAATGTCGTTACAACGATAATCGTTACATATATGTCTCGTTTCGAAATCCTTAAGTTAGTAGTCTTGTTTATATGTATATAACTCATTGTTAATATACTTATGGAGATACTTACTTATCATAATCTCATGTTAACCATATGTATATCCATATATATATAGTCATGTCGTTTTTACAAGTTTTAACGTTTGTGAATCGCCGGTCAACTTGGGTGGTCAATTGTCTATATGAAACATATTTCAATTAATTAAGTCTTAACAAGTTTGATTGCTTAACATGTTGGAAACATTTAATCATGTAAATATCAATCTCAATTAATATATATAAACATGGAAAAGTTCGGGTCACTACACATCACACATATAACAAAATAAAATAGGTATCGAATCGAATAGTACCTTAATCCCACGTCTTGAGGATCTCGCGCCTCGTCATCAACTCAACTCGGGATACTCCGACCTTCGGTGTCCATCCTTCCGGCACTTAAAACACGTGACTTTACCCGACGGACAATCACGAGACTTATGTCCCGTTTACCCACAATTATAACACGCAAATTTAGAACCACCCGTACCACTCATCTTCACGCTTCTGACACCTTCGGTAGCACTCTTATTTTTCTTGTTCGAAAACATCGTCGCTTCGAACTTCTGCTTACTAACATCGGAACCGCTTCCTTTCGGAACAAGGGTCTCAAAACCCCTTGCCACCTCGAACAACCTCTCAAAAGAGTCCACCGACCCTCTACTAATTCCCGATAGAAATCTTCCATCAACATACGATAATTCCCGATATACTCTGGGCAAAATCGGGTATTTGACAAAAAGGTGGACTTTAGTTCATTCAAGTCCGTTGACCCTTGCTCTGTAACATCCCAACCCGTTAACCAACCAAATACGCGTAAAAAAAAATTGTATACTCAGTGTAGTGCGCGGCGCGCACCACCCTCTGTGGACGGCGCGCACAGAGGCCTGGACAGTTCTGATCAACTTGTTCGTTTCAAGCGAAAAGATCTTCGACTTCCCGACACAATTAGACCAAACGGTTTTCACAACACATTATAATAAGTAAAACTAACACGTTTTGATAATAAACAAGTTTTACGACACCGGGTCCACATCGGCCCATTTTACAAGTTAAGTACGAAATACAATTTTCGACCCCAGTTTCTAACACAAAATAAAAGCCGAGCATGGCGATTGGGGATACGCTACCCAATCCTAATCCAAATCCAAAGCAAGTCCACTAATCCTCGCGCTCACCCGAGCCACCGTCTCCAAAGCAAATCTATAAAAAAGGTAAACAACGAGAGGGTAAGCTAACGCTTAGTGAATGCAATAATTATACATATACATATATAATATACCTACTTGCATACACTTACACAAATACCTCATACACGCTAGCAAGTTACATAGTATACCTTCGCAAGTATAACTCTAAATTCTTCAAGACCACAAGCTAGCACCACAACAACATATATATATCTCGAATAATATAAAATGTTACACTACAACACGTCACCATGGTTAAATGATTACACAAGGGAATGGTACTTCGAATTTCCCACCGGTATTCATAACAGCCGTTAGTGTACAACGAAATATATCACTAATCCCTAGGCCATTCGGACAACGAAATATCCGTTCAAAGCAATCGTTAGTGTACAACGAAATATATCACTAACTCTTGGTCGGATTGGACAACGAAATATCCGTTCAAAGCAATCGTTAGTGTACAACGAAATATATCACTAACTCTTGGCGGTTTGGACAACTAAATGTCCATCGTTAGTGTACAACGAAATATATCACTAACTCTTGGGCAATTTGGACAACGAACTATCCATCGTTAGTGTACAACGAAATATATCACTAACTTTGGTGGTATAGACAATGCATAGCCGGCCCCTCTCCCGCCCTACAGATAGATACATTATATACGCACATGTATAATCATTCCACTCACCTTGTCGCCTTGATGAAATGCTACCGAATAATCCGCAACTCGCCGATGAAATGTACCTATTCCATCATCACAATTACAACACACTTAGAGTGGATTTACAAACCAACTCAATTCGACCCTTAGTGCAAATTCAACCAATTGCACTTACAAACCCAAAACGCGCCCAAACTAACCAATAATCACTAACACAAGTGAAAATGGTCTTATTATGCCAATTGAACCCAATCTTAAGTGTTAAACACTTATCATTCTCAAAATCAACCAAAACCCAATTTTGACTCATTTCCAAAATTAGTCTTTCAAATACACAAAATGGGTTCTAACACTTCCATAATCACTAATCCTAGTGATTAAACCCAAATACAAGTCCTAATCATGGCCAATTTATTCACCAACCCAAAATCCACTAACAACAACCAATAACCCGATTACTAGCATCAATAAACTCACTTCATGAGTTTAAATGGGTTTCCTAACAATTTTAAGTTCAAACCCTAACTTTGAATATCAAATTAAACAATGAAATTCAGAGTTAGAACTTTCCACAACAACCAAAACGTAGCTAGGAACGAGGTGAACAACTTTAAAACCCGAGACTTTGATTAATTCAAGCTCCTTCTTCTCCAAAACCCCAAATCTCTCTCTAGACTTCTCTCTCTCTCTCTAAGAATGGATGAGAGTGATGAATGGATGTGAAAATGATCCAAAGTTGGATCCAAACCAACTGATAAAGCTCACAGATCCGGCCTCAAGTGAAATGACCAAATTGCCCTTCATTAAACTTAAAATTAGAAAAAGTAGAATTCTGTCGCTGGGCAAGTGCGCTGAGCGCACACCTAAAGGGTGCGCGGCGTGCACTACAGTGCTGAACCGATTCTGACCTTTTTGATTTATACCACGCTTCACCCATTATACGCACATCATTTTAACTCTAAGTACCATAAATATTTGGGTGTTACAACTCTCCCCCACTTAGAATCGATCACGTCCTCATGATCCTCGTCACTTAACCGTCCGGATCTACACTCAACGGTCCTCAACATAAGTTCCAAATTCGATCTCCACCACATTACGCATTAATTCGAAGATTATTCCAATAACTAAAAACACACTTGTACGCGTTCCGAAACGTGCAATACATACAACATCCGAAATCCATAACGATCACTTGGAATACGCGAGACCGCCACGTACTCTTCCAACTTCTCTAGGCAATCCTTCTCTAAGAGTCACCATTAATAACCAAATCGTCACCCACGATCTATTAAAATTCACAAATCCAAGCACAAGAATTTGTTAAATCCCTCCAATCGGGAAAACTCAACCGATCTCGTACCGAGATATCAATCCCTGGACGTACTCTCACCAAGTACAATGCTAAGAACAACCAAGTCTCAACCTAAGGTCAACGACCCAAACGATGAACACCAAGCAAAAACAAATCCTTACGGATAACACTTACCCCTAGCATGCCCCGTAGTGCGCAAACACGGCTAGTACGCAACTATCGTACATCGTAAGCAAGCGACCAAAACCGCTAACGTCCAAATCGACTAAGGCATCACATGTTCAAATCGTGTGAGTAAAACACGGCTATTACTCACAATCATACGCACAAACACGGCTATGTGTATAAATATGGAATGTGGACAACACATGAATGGTACTCCCATTCCGATATGGTTATACCACGATTAACCAATAATACAAGGGAATGGTACTTCGGATTTTCCATCGGTGTTCCCAACAACCGTTAGTGTACAACGAAATATAACACTAACCCCCGAGGTGTTCCAAAACGGCTATGCAACACTATTACCAACGTGTGAGTAAAAATCGGCTATTATTCACCACCATGTGCACAAAATGGCTATGTGCACAATTCATACGGTCAATTAACAGCATAAACCTACAAGTAACGGTTCTTTCCGAAAACCGCTCACTATCAATCACAACCAAGAGTAGTTAACTAAGAGCTAATCCTTCCGGATATCACTCATCACCTATCGCTAGTCAAACGTGGTCAACCTAGAGATAACCCCAAATAAACACATACACGTAAGCACCTCGTAGTACACAATAATGGCTATCGTGTAACTACCACCCAAAGTATACGATAATGAGGCATCGTACCCTTTCTCAAAGTCCCATTATGCTATTTCCAAAGGTAACCAAACGGCTAACACAATCGAGCCAAGAACCACCCATATTGCGCATAGGCACAACAATAATTCCCTAGAAGAGAATCCGGCACGCACATCCCTTAACCGAGGGATCTTACCTTGCTCGTCGAACGCGTAAATTATCTCCCAATGAGATTTACCACATCACCACCTCGGTGATAATTTAAATCCAAAAACCATAAGTACAATTTATTCTAAATCGTACTTTTACCACAATCAACCAATGTAGGTCTCAACACTAGCTTCGAATCCCTACAAGCATCGTCCAAATATCACTACAATAGAACACCTTCGTGCGAGAGTACAAACTCCCCCACTTAGAACTCCGCTCCGTAACCACATCACTGAACAATAGCATCCCGTGGAACGATCACTTATCAACATACACAACCAATATCCTCATTGGTCATAGTCCTCGAATTCTCATGGATTCGTTTTCAACAATAAATCCCGACGATAAACACATGCTCACTCTCACGGAAGGAGTGACCACTAATCCAACAACTAATGCGCCATTTGCATTATCATAACCCCTAAAATAGAGACGAGGTACACCCGTCTTGCATAGTTCCTAATACGCACGTCATCAAACCTTGCTCCAACGTTGAGCATACGAAGGTTTTTAACCTATTCTTAAACACTTCAAACGAAGAGTTTACCACAAATTTCGCAACTTGAACCTTGCAATGCTCCGGTTGCTCTAGCTTGTCAAATTTCCACCTAGTCACTCATGTACTTAAGGGTTTCTCCCCGGTACCCTAAGTACAATGTAACCGCAACACCATCAGAGTCAATCACCACGCTAGTAGGTATGAAAGAGGCACCTAACGTTGCGTCCCATAGACTCCATTACTAACATTCATCTAGGCCAAACACTTGATCTCAATGGTTCCGTCCACCCAACGAACCTCATGGTTCATCAACTTCAACACGAAAGCGAGCACGCTCTAACATTCGAACACCAAAGCCCATTTCCATGGCTTGTAAGAAATGCTTTCCGAAACATTAAGGAATGCTTGGTTGCACCAAGTCTTACGCCCTTCGCTCGACAACCAAACGTCACTATAGGGTACTTCCATTAGGAACTTCACCCATAACAATAAAATGCGCAACACAACGCACTCAACAAAACCGTACACATCGGCATACAATAAAGATTCAAAGGACGTATTTATTAAAAACGAAAAGTGCCTTAACGTCCCCTTACGGCATTTGCCACCGCCAACTCGAGACAATCCGGCTTGCGATGTCCCTCTTTATGACAATAGTAGCACATTCCGTCATCACTTCTTGGTATCGTGCACTCCCATAGCTTGTGGCCCCTAACACCACAATTGAAACATCTAGGCGCACGAGAACTCGTAATTCCTTTCTCTACATTTCCCATGCTCACACTTGCACCCTTAGCCTTCTTACTTGGAGCACCATACGAATCAACCCTTCTCTTACTCGAAGGTTCACCAATTATCGATCGCGAATGCGATTCAAAGCCCATAGCCACGGTGAATAACTCCGCGAACGAGTTCACTTGACCAATGCTAATTTTGTTCCGCAAGTCATCATTCAAAGCTCGACAGAAATCTTCCATCAACATACGATCATTCCCAATATACTCCGGGTAATCATGAGCCTTTGCCATAAAGGTCGTCTTGAGAGTATTCAAGTCCATAGAACCTTGTTGCATATTTCGTAACTCATTACGCAAGTCCAACAAATCCGCTCGAGTCCGGAACTCCTCGAAGAATTCCTTCTTAAATTCATCCCACGATAATCCCTTAAATGCTTCACCGCCAACAATATCAATCTTACCATCCAACCACTCCCTTGCCCTACCCCGCAACAAGCTAGTAGCGAGTCTCTTCCTCTTCTCGGGAGGGCAATCAATAGAACGAAAACACCCTTCGGCATCCGAGATCCATGTTGTGCTTATCAAAGGATCCGGTTTCCCGTCATATATCGGAGGTTTAGTCTTCATGAAGCTCTTATGACAACGTTCCATTTCACCATTACTTCGAAAATCGGAATACATCCTACCCATTTGCTCCGCAACGACGGCCGCACCTCTAGCATTAAACTCAACGTCGTTCGTCTCGATCCCATTTCCCGTCACCATTTTAAGAAATGCAAAGATTAGATCATGAACGTATAGAACCATACATGCAACGTCGTCCCATCTTGCTCAATAATCGTCTTACATAACTTGTTAGACACGATTTGCACCCGTATTAATGATAGCTAGTCACTAATACGCGAACACGTCGCATCCACTCGTTAGTACCACGACCATCTTGCTCGATGATTTTCTCAAACACAAACATTAACACAAAACAACGCATTAGTATATTAATAACATCCGCATATTAATATAAACGTTAGTCCACCTATAAACTAGGTCACTAACCAATTTCCCTTTCCGACCCATAATCCTACAAGTCCCGCAACAATTTCGCACACATAAAAGTATAAGTCTAGGCACCTATCTCAAGTCACCTAAATCCCTTAGACCATGCTCTGATACCACTTGTAACATCCCAACCCGTTAACCAACCAAATACGCGTAAAAAAAAATTGTATACTCAGTGTAGTGCGCGGCGCGCACCACCCTCTGTGCGCGGCGCGCACAGAGGCCTGGACAGTTCTGATCAACTTGTCCGTTTCACGCGAAAAGATCTTCGACTTCCCGACACAATTAGACCAAACGGTTTTCACAACACATTATAATAAGTAAAACTAACACGTTTTGATAATAAACAAGTTTTACGACACCGGGTCCACATCGGCCCGTTTTACGAGTTAAGTACGAAATACAATTTTCGACCCCAGTTTCTAACACAAAATAAAAGCCGAGCATGGCGATTGGGGATACGCTACCCAATCCTAATCCAAATCCAAAGCAAGTCCACTAATCCCCGCGCTCACCCGAGCCACCGTCTCCAAAGCAAATCTATAAAAAAAGGTAAACAACGAGAGGGTAAGCTAACGCTTAGTGAATGCAATAATTATACATATACATATATAATATACCTACTTGCATACACTTACACAAATACCTCATACACGCTAGCAAGTTACATAGCATACCTTCACAAGTATAACTCTAAATTCTTCAAGACCACAAGCTAGCACCACAACAACATATATATAACTCGAATAATATAAAATGTTACACTACAACACGTCACCATGGTTAAATGATTACACAAGGGAATGGTACTTCGAATTTCCCACCGGTATTCATAACAACCGTTAGTGTACAACGAAATATATCACGAATCCCTAGGCCATTCGAACAACGAAATATCCGTTCAAAGCAATCGTTAGTGTACAACGAAATATATCACTAACTCTTGGTCAGATTGGACAACGAAATATCCGTTCAAAGCAATCGTTAGTGTACAACGAAATATATCACTAACTCTTGGCGGTTTGGACAACGAAATGTCCATCGTTAGTGTACAACAAAATATATCACTAACTCTTGGGCAATTTGGACAACGAAATATCCATCGTTAGTGTACAACGAAATATATCACTAACTTTGGTGGTATAGACAACGCATACCCGGCCCCTCCCCCGCCCTACAAATAGATACATTATATACGCACATGTATAATCATTCCACTCACCTTGTTGCCTTGATGAAATGCTACCGAATAATCCGCAACTCGCCGATGAAATGTACCTATTCCATCATCACAATTACAACAACACACTTAGAGTGGATTTACAAACCAACTCAATTCGACCCTTAGTGCAAATTCAACCAATTGCACTTACAAACCCAAAACGCGCCCAAACTAACCAATAATCACTAACACAAGTGAAAATGGTCTTATTATGCCAATTGAACCCAATCTTAAGTGTTAAACACTTATCATTCTCAAAATCAACCAAAACCCCAATTTTGACTCATTTCCAAAATTAGTCTTTCAAATACACAAAATGGGTTCTAACACTTCCATAATCACTAATCCTAGTGATTAAACCCAAATACAAGTCCTAATCATGGCCAATTTGTTCACCAACCCAAAATCCACCAACAACAACCAATAACCCGATTACTAGCATCAATAAACTCACTTCATGAGTTTAAATGGGTTTCCTAACAATTTTAAGTTCAAACCCTAACTTTGAATATCAAATCAAACAATGAAATTCGGAGTTAGAACTTACCACAACAACCAAAACGTAGCTAGGAACGAGGTGAACAACTTTAAAACCCGATACTTTGATCAATTCAAGCTCCTTCTTCTCCAAAATCCCAAATCTCTCTCTAGACTTCTCTCTCTCTTTAAGAATGGATGAGAGTGATGAATGGATGTGAAAATGATCCAAAGTTGGATCCAAACCAACTGATAAAGCTCACAAATCCGGCCTTAAGTGAAATGACCAAATTGCCCTTCCTTAAACTCAAAATTAGAAAAAAGTAGAATTCTGTCGCTGGGCAAGTGCGCTGAGCGCACACCTAAAGGGTGCGCGACGCGCACTACAATGCTGAACCGATTCTGACCTTTTTGATTTATACCACGCTTCACCCATTATACGCACATCATTTTAACTCTAAGTACCATAAATATTTGGGTGTTACATGCTCTAAGTTAAGCAACTCATCTCTTATTCGAGAAAGATTGGCTTGAGTGCGATGCTCTTTAAAGAATTCCTCCTTGAACTCTTCTCAAGTTAAACCCAAACATTGTTCTTCGCCATAAACTTGAACCTTTCCATCCCACCATAATTTTGCATTATCTAGCAACATACTACTACTATACCTCGTCTTCTTATCGAGAGGACATTCACTCGTACAAAAAGCGCCCTCAATATCGGTGATCCAATACGTGCTCTTATGTGGATCTCATTCGCCATAAAACATAGGAGGTTGAGATAATTTAAAGTTCTTGTAATGGAAGTCTCTCCTCCCAACGTCACCCGTTAAACCCTCCATACACCCCTCTTGAGTGTTAGGAAACCTTTCATCAAACTCCTCTTTGATAAGAGAACTCATTTGCTCCTTTATCATATATGTCACTAGTTCATCGACTGATTCTTGGAAGACCTTCTTAACGTCCGCAATAAATTCCGCTCTGTGACTCTTCAAAATGGCCTCTACCTTGGCCGTGAAATCACTCTCGTTACCTTGGCCTTCGTTAACTTGTTCGTTCCTTGTCGTCATTCTAAGAAATGAACTCGGTTAGAAACGCAACACGAATAAATTACATACACCGTCACGATCTATATTCATAATCATATAAATATATATTCGTTCGTACACCCCATCTAGTTCAATACTTATTGTACATTACTCACTTGACTTCGCTTGCAACCGTAATAATGGTCGCGAAGCATTATTACGCTCACATGCCATGCCTAATTCATAAATACAACAACAATCTCGCTAGATCTTCAACACAAAACAACATGATTAGTAACAACATAATCAACACGTAGCTAAAGCACCTATTCTCTAAGGCACTAACTAAAACCCGAACCGACCTGTAATCCTACAAGTCCCGCATAATAGCACACACAAAAGTCTAAGTCTATGCACCTATCTCAAGTCACCTAAATCCCTTAGACCATGCTCTGATACCACTTGTAACGACCCAACCCGTTATCCAACCGAAAACGTAACAAATTTTTTTTTACCCAGTTCATCTGGATGGCGTCCAGTTATCTGGACGGCGTCCAGTTATCTAGACAGCGTCTAGTTATGAAGGCCAGGATGGCATCCAAGAAACCTGAACGGTGTCCAAATGGTCTTCCAGCTGCTGTCCAAAATACCCATTTCACGCGAACGGGGAACACGTTTCCCGACACTTTTAAACGAAATGAAATATCACAAAACTTCATATTAAGTAAAACTAAGAAGTTTTCACTATTAAACAAGTTTTACAACATCGGGCCCACATCGACCGTTTTAAGAAATACATACAAAAATACGAGTTTCGACCATACGAGTTTAATTTCCAAACAAATTACGAGCATGATGTTTGGGAATAAACTACCTAATCCTAGGCCGAATCCACAAGTAATCTAAGCAAGCACAACAAGGATAACCATCTAAATTCCGAGCATACCCTTGCCAAATCCGCTTCTAAACCTAAAAATGTAAACAACGAGAGGGTAAGCTAATTGCTTTGTGAGTAAAACATTTATACACATACATATATATTTTACCTACACGCATACCCCAACACATAACACGTATAAGAACGTATAAGCAATCTAGCAATACCACATACAACTATCAACAATGTTAGTGATAACTCAACACAATAATATATAAAATCAATACAATGCATAAACATACCAACCATTCCTGCTATAGCACTACCGCCTTGTAGTCGATGAATAACGTCGAGTCACACTCGTGTGATGTCACCGACTAGTGAATCATCATAAGGTGTCACCGACTTGTGAATCACCAAAGGGAGTCTCCGACTTGTGAAATACCCACCAATACCTATGGGTCACCGACTTGTGAACGCCATGTGGTGTCACCGACTAGTGAAGCACCACTAAGTGTCACCGACTTGTGAAACACTATGAAGTGTCACCGACTTGTAAATCACTTACCGACATATGGTGTCACCGACTTGTGAATCACCATTAGGTGTCACCGACTTGTGAATCACCTATCGAGATACTACCGACTTGTAGTTCTCATCCCATCATACCAACAAATAGGTCACCGTCTTGTGACACATACTAACATAATACTCACGATGTGGCACCGAAGACCCACATCGCACACGAGTAGATAAACTATATACATACATGTATAAATATTCCACTCACCTCGATTACAAGAAAGGAAACTCCCGCTTGAGCTCCTAATCGTCCAAATGTGAATCACCTAGATAATTCACAAACAAATAAGCTAAACACTCTAGCTTATGCCCAAAACACAATAAGTGCCATTTCGACCCATTTGTACATACTTCACTTTGACTAAGTCAAATCTCGCCCAAAATACTCATGATCACAATTAACTAGCAATTATGTTTCTAACACCATATTTTACTCAAAACTTAAGTGTTAAACACTTATCTTACCCAATGACACCAAACCCTAATTTTGACCCACTTCAAAATTAGTCAACCAAAATACACCCAAATGTGTTTCAATACATCCAAAATCACAAAACCTAGTGATCAACCCAATTTGCAAGTCTTGAACTTGACCAAAACATCAACCAACCCAAAATCCACCATCGATACAATAAAACCCGATTACTAGCATCACTAAACTCACTTCATGAGTTTAAATGGGTTTATCCACAATTTAAGTTCAAACCCTAACTTTGAATATCAAATCAAACAATGAAATTCGAGTTAAAACTTACCACAACAACCAAAACGTAGCTAGGAGCGAGATGAACAACTTTAAAACCTGAGCTTTGTTGAGAATCCAACTCCTTCTTCTCCAAATCAAGCTCTCTCTCTCTCTCTCTCTCTAAACTCTTTCTCTCTCTCTAAAAATGGATGAGAGTGTTTGTGTGGATAAAATGTGATCCATAAATGAGATCTGGATCAGTTTTGAGGGCTCCAAACTGACACCCAAGTGATTTGACCAAAATGCCCTTTTTAAACAAAGTAAAACAGTTGGCCCGTCAACACATTTCGACGGCGTCCAGAATGTGGGATGGTGTCCAGTGTAAAAGGGCAGGACGGCGTCTAGGATTTGGGACGGCATCCCATTGCACTGGAACAGGAAACAGGTTCTTACACGTGAACTTCATATGAGAAGTAAAAGCAAGAAACAAACGAATAGCCTCAATCCTTGCAACCGGGGCATATGTTTCATCATAGTCAGTACCCTCTTGTTGTCGATATCCCTTAGCCACAAGACGTACCTTATTTCTAATTACAACTTCATCAGAATCTTTCATGTTCTTGAATATCCACTTAACCCCTATTAGTCGTTGACCCGATGGTTTTGGAACTAATCGCCATACCTTTAAACGTTCAAATTGATTTATCTCCTCCTGCATTGCTATCACCCAGTTCGGATCTAGTAAAGCTTGATCAACCGAAGTTAGTTCAATCTTACTAAGAAATGCAGTATATAAACACATATTTCGAGTAGCCCTTCGAGTTAAAACTGGAGCAGATGCATCACCAATGATAAGATCAATTGGATGACTTTTAGTCCATAGGTTGTTATGTGGAAGAGGTCCTACATAAGTGGTATCCATTGAAACATCAACTGGTGTAGACGTTGAGCCATGATCCTCTTGTTCTGATGTAATAGTATCTAATGGATTTGTTTGAGTATCTGGAGAAACAAATGGAATTGTATCAATGGATGTATCTTGAATTGGTTTAAGATTATCATCAGGAGGTGGGAGGGAGGATGAAGAAGCAACAGGTGAATCAGTTGGTGTTGTATCTTCATCATAGAGACTTGGTTGTGTCTCCTCAGTAGTTGATTTTGATGGTGTAACCGGTACGGCATGAACATCTGAATTCCGTTGAGGAGCGTAAAGACTATCAAACAAGATATCCAGTTCCTCTATTGTAACCGTCGGAATACCCTTCTTCAAGAAAATTGAGTTTACGCAGAAGAAGTAGTAGCCAGGTTAGGATCGGGTTTTGAACTGATTTGTTCAAAAGCCATTCCCGATAACTCATCGAACTTAACATTAATGCTCTCCTTG
Source organism: Rutidosis leptorrhynchoides (assembly GCF_046630445.1). NCBI lineage: Eukaryota > Viridiplantae > Streptophyta > Magnoliopsida > Asterales > Asteraceae > Rutidosis > Rutidosis leptorrhynchoides. The sequence continues at coordinate 208,820,728 of NC_092343.1, forward strand.
ATCGTCTTTGTCCTTTTGTGATAGACACGATAAGCAACCTTGTTTGACGAATAACCGAGAAATGTGGCCTAATCACCATGAGGATCAAACTTTCCGAGGCTTTCAAAGTCGTTAAGCACATAGCATGTACAACTAAAAACACAGAAATATTTGACATTCGGGCGTCTACCATTTAGTAACTCATAAGGAGTTTTATCAAAGCATTTGTTAATGATACAGTGTTTTTGGGTATAACATGCAGATGAAATGGCCTCCCCCCACATTTTCAGAGGTACTTTGGAGTAGGCAAGCATCGTTCGAGCTGCCTCACATAACGTACGATTACATCGTTCGACTACTCCATTTTGGGGAGTTCTTACAGCAGAGAACTGATGTTCAATGCCTTGGTCTTTCAAATAAATATCAAGCAGGCCATTCTTAAATTCTGTCCCATTATCAATTTGGATGCTCTTAACATGTTTGTTAAAAGAGCGTTGAGTCTTTTTGATGAACTCAATGATAATGGCGGGGGTTTCAGACTTGGTTCTCAAAAGAAAAATCCATGTATATCGAGTTTTAGTCATCAACAATGACAAGCACATGTTTCCGCCCACCGAGGCTTAAACTCTTATGGGTCCACATAAGTCCATATACAATAATTTTAAAGACGATGAAGTACTGGGGTTTTGCTTAAATGGATGATTAGTCCGTTTCATCTTACCCATTGCACATGATGGACACACATAATGCTTATTATATTGAAAACTGGGAATACCATCAACTAAGTCTTTAGAGACTAGTCGATTGATACCCTTGTAATTCAGGTGTGACATTCGGTAATGCAATAACCACGAATTTTCTTTTGTGGAACGAGTGGCCAAATAAATGGTTTCATGTGATAGTGCATCATTGAGGTCAATAGTGTATATTGAAGCACAACGTTAACCAACAAGGAGATCATTTCCATCGGTGGATTGTACCGAGCATTGACGACGTTCAAATAGAACTTTGAGATCTCTGTCGCAGAATTGGCTGACACTAAACAAACTGCACCCCAAACCCTCAACATACGAGACCCGTTTGATTGTTATGTCATTCTTCACATAATCTCCATAGCCCGTTATTGCTGCAATCTCGTCATTTCCAAATGTAACTGTTCCTAGGAATTTGTCAACATAATTGACAAGCAAGGATTTATCGCCCGTCATGTGCCGAGAACAACCGGAGTTGATGTACCACACACAAACATTGAAACCCTGTAAACGTTAAGTTTCCTAGAGTTTAGGTACCCAAAGTTTCTTGGGTCCTCTACGATTAGTACCAACAACAAACTTTGGATCACAAATAAATAAATCACATAATGCAGCATGCAATTTAGACATTAAAGCATCATCTAAAACCACATTACATGAAGAATCATAAGCAATATCAAGGTTTACACAATCATCAGAAGTCTTTACACACAACTTATTCCAAGTAGATGATTTGTTCACAGAAGAAAATTTAAAAACATGTGATGACTTCCTAGGTCAACTACCAGATTTATTGGTTTGGTTTGCTACTTTCTTAGTCTTTGACTTAGGAACCCATACAGACTTGTAATTCAAGTTTGGATTATAACCTGTGACACGAAAAGCACATTTGTTAGTGAGACGTCCAAACTTTTCAGTTGACATTTGAGTAGATTGATTGTGCAATATTTCCATTTTGATTTTACATTCCTTTGCATCATAATCACTCAAATCAGGTTTTGGACGCGTGTGTTGTTTTGAAGACTTCACTGGTTTCTTTAAAAGATTTTCCCATGTTTGTTTTGAAAATAAAGACCGGGAATATTTTTAACAGAATGTGTACCACTTGGATGATGAATCTTCTGAACAAAGACTTGTTTAGAAGATAAATCATTTGAAATGCTTTCCTTCTTTTGAGATCTTAAAGGATTCTTAAGAATAGTAATGGCTTTTAGATTTAAATTTGTGCTACCCGTAACCTTCTTTCGAATCCCAGCCAGACTTGTAGAAACATGTTTAGGAACTGATTGATTCAAAGTTTAATGTTCTATTTCCTTTTGAAGATCAGTTAGGGAAGCATGTGTGTGTGTGTGTGTGTGTGTTAGCCTTACGTAGTAGATCTATTTTGCTATTTAGACTTTTAATCTCATGGCATAAATCTTCCACAGAAACTAAGACTTCACCATCTCTAAAAGCATAAGTTTCTACTCTAGGAAGTGGTGGCAAGTTATCACACATATTAAGCATTTGTTGCAAAGACTGACATTTAAGTTGCAATTCAACATTTTCTCTTTCAATTTTATCAAATAGATGAATCAAATCTATATTCGCAGGCTTTGTTTCATCTGGTTCTACCTTAGGTTCAACTTTTGGTTCTACCTTAGGTTCTACCTTAGGTTTTACCTTTTCATCTAAAGCCTTTTGACCTAGAGATTTTGACTTAGCTAGTTTCAACTTATTTTCAATCTTGTTCAATTTAGTTGCAAACTTGTTCGTTAAGTCATTTAATTCACGTGCTAGGTCTTCACCGATTTTCACTTTTGAAACAGGACATGCAATTAAGGCTGGTAGATTTGGTTTTGCTTCAATGACAAGTGGGTCAGACACCTCATGTATAGAAACACTAGAACTAGATGTGCCAAACAATTCCTTTTCTAGCATCAAAATATATTTCTCCAGCATGAGGGTCGGAATGTAAACTAATCTACGCTTAGGCACATAATCAGCATTTTGCATGTTGTCTTCATGTTTAACAAGTTCATTCAAAAATTCAGGATTTGATTTACCCATTTTAGCATTAATTTTCTCATACATCAAGCTAATTTGATGATATTTTCTTGATGAGCGATTAGCAATAATATCATCAAAATCAGTATCAGAAGCATGCACAAAATGATATGGTAAACCGGCTTGAAAGTAATCAGAATGATATAATCTTGGAATCTTTTTGGAAATATCGTCTAACATCTTGGGATCTTCAAAACCCAACCCCCACTTATCACCATGAATCATTTTTGGTCAATTCATAAAGATTGTTTGTTTTGATAATTCCGTACTAATGATAGCTCGTTATTGCTCTTGACGATAGAGTTTCTCCTCATATCGAGCAAGTTGAGCTTTCATTTGTAAAGAATCTTTAGTGAATAGTGAAATTTTAACTTTCTTTTTATTCAAGATTTCTTCTAATTGAACAATTTTCTTGTTTAATTTGGAAAGTGTGGGTTCATGTTGTTCTTTTAAATTTGAAATATCTTTTTTCAAGAACTGAACTTTCTCCGCAAGACGTTCGGATTTTAGATGATAATCCGTTCGTTCAATTTTAATCGGAAGAATTGACTTCTTAAGATCTTACAACTCAGTTTCCGTAGAAGTGAGGTGGACTTTCAATCGATTCATTTTCGATTGTGATTTGGATGATGAAGGTTTAGTCTCATTAAGTTTGATTTTATCTTTCAAAACTTTGTTTTCAGATTTTAAACCTTTTACTTCTTTTGACATTGAGACCAAATTCTTCATCAAGTCATTTTGAATTTTGATAAAATTGGGTGGGATTTCAATTGATTGTGCCTCATCATCATCAGATGTTAAGTCAGAATTCTCCATCGCTTCCTTTGCTTTGATGAGCTTTGTCACCTTGCAAACATTTGCATGTTCCACCTTTGAATCTGAATCATCAGTTCAGTTAAACCAAGTATCATCAACAGGTTTCAGCTCTCCCCCATTTTCCACAATCTTCGCTATCAACATTTTTTCTTGTAGTAAGCTACATCCTTTTTCTTAGGCATCTTGCACTCACGAGAGTAATGACCAGCTTTGCCACAATTGAAACAAATTGAGTCATCCTTCTTGGAATCATCAGTACGTTGATGTTTGATTGATCAGGTTTCTTGTAATAGGAGGAAAAAGATGAGTTCTTGCGTTGATTTCTTGATCTGCCTTTGAACATGTGTTTGTTCAAGGCTTTGGTGAACATGGCAGCCATTTTGACTAGTTTAAGGTGAGAATCATCAACATCCGAAAGATTCAACTCTTCAGAATCAGTTGATTCTTCAACAAGCACCTTCTTATATAATCTTTTGGAAGTGGTGAATGTTTTGCTTTTCTTCTTGGCAATGAGGGCAAGTGGATCACCCGGAGAAGACTCTTTCCTTTCCGCTATTGTTTTTGACACTGAAGGTTGATAATGCATAAGTATTCCAACAAGCTCATGAATATTCAACTTATCAATCTCTTTAGTAGATTGAATCATTATTCCATAAGGACTCCAATCAACATTGAGAATTGTGAGAAACTTCATGTTGATCTCAGCATTTACTTTTGTAATCTTGCACCTTTTCAACTCATTAAGGACACCATTGAAATGTCGGTAGGTTTCCTTGAGAAGTTCTTCGGGTTCCTGCTTGAAATCTTCATAAAGTCCAAGAGCCTTATTCAGTTTTGTAACATCTGACATGTCATAACCTTCTTGTTGCCTTTTGATCTCATCCCATATGTCCTTAGCAGTGGTATTGCTATCAACATTTTCAAACAACTCATAGGATGGCTTGCATGACAATATTTTTAGCCTCTATATCACCCTGAGCTCTCTCACATTTCTCTCTAGAAAGTTCATAGACTGGAATTGGCATACCAGTATCCGGATGATATTCAACAACTAGACCATCTCTCAGAGAAGCCCAAATATACTTTACCTTTACACCCGTGTAGTCTATGTACTGAGTGATACGGTGGAGCCACTGGTTGTACTTGCCATCAAACAACACTGGAGGTCGGGAATCTGATCTGATGATCAATGTATCTTGAGTAGACATCTTGAAAATGAGGTAGATTCGGTAAAGATTCGGTATTACACATAATCTAAGATTCTGGTTCACAAAAATCTAACAAAAATGTCAGATTCGGTATTTGTTCGGTACTGTAGCAGATTCGGTATATCAGATTCTATATCATAAACTGATAAAAATAACATGTATCACACCTAGATTCGGTATAGATTCGATAAACGCAGAATATGAAGCCTTAAGTCACTTAAAACTCAAAGTGTCAAGTGAAACAGAGATTCTGGTTCGGTATCTAGCTCGGTAGCCAAATTTTGTAAAATTTGAACTCAAAAACAATTCAAATCCTTTGGAACAGACTCCGTAACCTTGCTGCATAAGGAAACAAGTTAGTAACAATCAAAATATCAATGGAACCGAGTGTTTAGGATACCGAATGTCAACTGTAGCAGTTGACAAACCGAGTCTAGGTGTAGAACTTAAAAATCAATCGAATCCTTTCTTAAACCACACCAATTAGCTGCGTATGATCAAAGAGAATTTGATAAAATCACTATCACACCACAAGTTGCAACACTTAAGATGAATTTTCAACTTTGAAGCAGACTCGGTATGGCAGTTATGATACCGAGTGTAGATCAAATCTTCAATACTTGAAGAATTGATGAAATTGAACCATCAAATATGTGATTAAACACCTCATGAACACAACTAAATCCACAAACCTTCACTTAAACACAGAATCAAGCTGGAATTGATCAATACTGAGAGTTTTAGCCATGAACTCTAAAAATCAACTTGATTCTCCATAATTGTTGTTAAAAAGTTGTAATGATGATCAAAACTCTTTCTAATACACCTAATAAACCTTCGCTGAACTTATCAAAAGAATCTGAACGTCAGATTATCAAATTCGATGATACCGAATGCTATTCAATCTAACTGAGTGTGTACAGATTCTGTAATCTTCAATCTCTGGATTGATATAGTGATGTAATATCACTCGATGGATGCTCTGATACCAACTGATAGGTCAGATCAAAGTGCGATTAGAAGATGTGATGAGATTTAGTGAGACACGATAAGGTAAAAACAGATTCGGTATTAGAGAGAATCGGTATATTTACATTCCACATCTTCTTAAACTATTTTACAATGCAATGGCTATCTAATTAGGACTACTTAGGTTCCTTATATAGCTCTCTTCTAAGGAACCTTCTTTTAGGCATGTTTCACATTAACATTATACAACTTCGGGCTCCTAACACATAGTATATCATATACTATCAAATCAGGTCAAACATAGCAGGACAACAGTAGCTGATGTCATGCGAGGTGTATATAAAATAGTTTATTAATTTTTGCAGAAAACACTATTAAATACGATACAATTTTACACAAGATATTTATTTATTTATAGAATGGATATACTTAAACCTTGCTACAACACTTATAGGCAGTGTACCTAATCGTACAGTAGTGTAGTTTTTAGTAAGTCCGGTTTGTTCCACAGGGAAATCTTTAAACAAAGCTCAACGCTATATTAGTTTACTTTTATAAAAATACAAATATATATATAAGTAATATTATTATTATAAAGGGGGGTTTTTACCGTTTAATGACCGGTTTGTCGATTTTAAAACTTTAGTCGCAGTTAAAACCTAATGTAAAATATTAAATAAATAAAAGACTTAATTTAAAGCGTAAAGTAAATAACGATAATGAAATTGCGAATAATAAAAGTGCGATAATTAGAAGTGCAATTAAATATAAAATGAAGGAAATTAAATATGAAATAAAAGAATTATGCTTATTTAAACTTCCGTAATCATGATGTTTGACATGTTGATTTTAGTTTTATGCCCATGGGTTAATTGTCCTTTATCCTGGATTATTTAATATGTCCGTCTGGTTTTTGTCCATAACAGTCCATCAGTCATAAATATAAAGTGCGAGTGTCCTCGTCAAATTATTATTATACCCGAAGTTAAATATTCTAACTAATTGGGGATTCGAATTGTAACAAGGTTTTAATACTTTGTTTAATGAATACACCAGGTTATCGACTGCGTGTAAACCAAGGTTTTACTACTTTGTTAACAATTACACCAATTACCCTTGAATGTAATTTCACCCCTGTTTTAATTATTCTAGTGGCTATTAATCCATTCCCGTGTCCGGTTAAATGAACGATTATTCGTACATATAAATACCCCGCCCATCGTGTCCGATCGAGTGTATATGGTAATTTATAGGGACGCCCAATTGTAAATCTTTATATTAACATTAACAAACTTTCATTTAGTTAAACATATATAAAGCCCATTAATAGCCCATAGTCTAATTTCCACAAGTGTCGTTCTTTTGTCCAAACCCCAATTATGGTACAAAGCCCAATTACCCAATTTTAGTAATTAGCCCAACATCATGATTACTTTGGATTAAATAAGCATAATAATAACTTAGCTACGAGACATTAATGTAAAAAGGTTGAACATAACTTACAATGATTAAAAATAGCGTAGCGTTACACGGACAGAATTTCGACTTACACCCTTACAACATTCGCTAACATACCCTTATTATTAGAATTAAAATTAAAATTAAAATATAAATTATATATATATATATATAAATTTTACGTATGATAAGAGAAGAAAAAGATATTGAATTTTGATTAGAATTCAGTTGGCTTTATAGGGATTTTCGATTTTTGGGGCTCCGCGACTCGCGGCAAAAGCCTCTTCAAACTCCGCGAGTCACGGAGGATGAATTTACAGCTCACACCCTTGGAGTCTTTCTCTGCCGACGGTTTTATAATATATATATAATATATATATAATTAATATAATTAATTATATATTATATTATATTTATATGCATAGTTAATTTGTAATTTTTAGTCCGTTGCGTCGAGCGTTAAGAGTTGACTCTGGTCCCGGTTCCGGATTTTCGAACGTCCTTGCGTACAATTTTATATTTTGTACTTTGCGTTTTGAATCTTGTACTCTTGTAATTTCGAGACGTTTCTTATCAATAATTAGAACCTCTTTGATTGTCTTTTGTACTTTTGAGCTTTTTGGTCGTTTGCGTCTTCAATTCGTCGAATCTGTCTTTTGTCTTCACCTTTTATTATTTAAACGAATATCACTTGTAAATAGAACAATTGCAACTAAAAGCTTGTCTTTCTTGAGGAATAATGCTATGAAATATATGTTCGTTTTTAGCATTATCAAATAATCCCACACTTGAGCGTTGCTTGTCCTCAAGCAATATCGTCTTGAAATACTAGAATCACTTCTTTATTCTTCACACTTTGTACATCAGTGATTTCTATACGGCGGTATAAAAAATGGTAGTAATGATATGGTTTACAGTCCCACATGACTATAAAAATTTAGATCCATTAAGGAAATTGGATCTTTATGAAAACATTTGATCTTTTGAAAATTAAATCTAGTTTTTACCCTAGATATGTTTTCCGGGATAACCCTTTACCGGTATTTGCAAAATATTTTTGTGGGTTTGGTGGGTTTCAGATTTGAAAATTTTAGCTCAAAACTTGCGGTTTTGTGTCACCCACTTGCTAACCTTGTATTTGGAAAGCAACACGTCCAGTTTACTTGTTCCGTATATTACCTTTCGGCAAACTACCGTCCGGTTGTAAAGGAAAGCGTTGACCAAGCAACTGTTAAGGCAATGTCCCGTGACATGCTTTTGATTATGGTCTATAACGTGTCGGACGCAATTACTATCCTTGGTAGGAGCAATAGTAAAGCTCACCCTTATAATTTTTCGGTCTGGCACAAGGTCCTGTCTTTGACCACTATGCAACCACCGTTCTTACGGTTGACACCCGATTTAGTTCAGGTGACCTAATGAATTCCAGGTGAATTCCTAGGATTTTACGTTCAATGGTAATGAACGCATTGAAAATAGGGTTTTCAGAAAACAAATCGGTTTATAATTTTGATCAAAATATTTTCTCGTTTAAGCTCGAGTTTAGATATCATCGAATTCCATGAGTTTGTAATTCTCAATCTTTAAGGTCAATCTCTAGGATTGAGTAATATCAGTCTTAAAAGCTGATTTTTAATCTTTAAGGAGATTATCCTTTCTGGGGATCTGATTCATTAGTCTTATCCAGCTAATTTGCATGGTGCCCCCCCCATTGTACGAGATAAATCCTTCTCATGGTTAGGATAAATCTGACCACTTGGTGACCCTGTTTAATGCTGAGGTCCGTGGATTTCCTGCTGATTTTAGTGATGACTTTTCTAGATTTTTTGTCAACCTACAGCTGGTCTGGACGACAACTTCATGACCTAAATCAAGAAGCGCGTGTCTTTTTCAGAAGACTTTACTTCCTTTTAGTGATGGAATTGATTCATCGTGTAGATCCATCTCTTCTTTTCTTTCATCGGGTAAAAATAGTTTAGTTTAGTCCAAAGCAAAAGTATTTTCAGTTATTTGTTACAGATATATGTGACATATGTTTAAAATAACTTGGTAAATTTTCCCACACTTGGCTTTTATTTTCCTTTTTATCGTCCTCTATTCCATTTTAAATGAATTTTAACATTTTAGTTTGTTTCTTAATTTATGTCCTTTCCGAGGTAACAATAATTTCGGTGTTAAAACCTAGTTTTATCGTTCATAAATATGTATAAACATGATTTTGAATTCATTTAATTGAAAATTTTGAAAAATTTTACTAGAATTGGGTAGTCAGTATATAAGACTAGGGCTGTTCTTTTTTATCAGAGAGCACTAGATTCTAATACAACTACTGCTTTACTAGTATTTTTAATGGTAACCAAGTGTATAAAGTAAAAAATTTTAAAATCCGAAAGAATTTAACCCCTTCCCACACTTAAGATCTTGCAATGCCCTCATTTGCAAGAAATCAGTAACAATTTAAATTATTGAGGGTGATTTGTGTGAAAATGATTAAATTTTACCAAAGTTTCCAAATATATTGGCGTTTGTTTGCTGAATGATAAATGGTGCACATCATTTGTTCATTCCGTCTTGTTGTTATTTCACATATATTTTGCATCTTGTCGTCAAAATTACTTGCTTTTGCTGAACTTAATGCCAGTCTTTGAAAATGCGTTGTTTTACCCTGTTGTGTACATAAGATAAACTGCAAACATATATACATATTTTTGAAGTTTGGTTTATTACCCCACATTCAAAAATTATTAAAATCTAAGAATAAAAGTTAGATAATTATAAAAATGATTACAATATTAACAAAAGTATTAAACGTATCAATAATTACAAATTACAAAATAATAAAAAATAATAAGTAAACTAAGAATGATATTGGTACCAATAGGGGTTCCAGGCATAACCATAAGTGCTATAGAATGCTTCGGCAGGGTCATACGTAGGATATGGTGGCTGCATCTCTATCGACCAAGGAGGGAAGATGGGTTTCGGTGTAGGAATATAGTTTCTACCTATATGTTGGCAATGAGCTATGATTTGGTTCTGATGAACTTGCCAATCTTCAAATGCTCTCTGTCTAGCATTTTCGTATTCCTGAGAAGCTATAAACCTATGCATTTCTTGCATCTCATTCCCCCCTCCTACATTACCTTGCTGCTGGTTTCTCTCCACCTGTGGATGTCTACCATGGTATCGTACTGCGGCGTTATTCTGCCTCTTCAAAACTTTCGCACCATGGTATACATTTAAACCTATAGTATCGCGGGGTTCCGGCTCTTCTAGTAATAATCCCCCCCCCCCGACTTATATCCACACCGAGATATTCACCAATCAAAGTAATAAAAATACCACCTCCTATTATGCTATGTGGTCGCATCCCCCGAACCATAGCTGATAAATAATAACCCACACAATATGGTATACTTACAGCGCTTTGTGGGTCTCGAATACACATATGGTAAAACAAATCTTGTTCATTTACTTTTTCCTTGTTCTTACCCCTTTGTGTAATCGAATTAGCTAAAAACCTATGTATCACTCTTAATTCGGCTCTATCTATATCCAAATAAGAGTAATTTCCCCCTTTGAAACGGTGATGGCTTGTCATTTAACTCCACACACCGTGTGTATCAAAATTTTCATCTATCTTTCTACCGTTTAGTATCAATCCTCTACAATCGGCAGACGCTAACTCCTCAGGCGTATATATACGTAAAGCCTGAGCCATGTCCAGTAAAGACAAGTGGCGCATCGAACCGCCTAACAAAAATCTAATAAAAGAACGATCGGTTAAACTAGCTACCCGATCATTCAACTCTATACTACATAACAATTCTTCACACCATACTTTATATACAGGTCTACGTATGGTGAATAAACATACCCAGTCATTAAAAGAAGAATTACCATACCTCTGTACAAGTAATTCCCTAATTGGCCCGGCCAATTCTACAGCTTCTAAGGGTCCCCATTCTATGACCCTCGGTACCTCAATAACCTTAGAATGAAGAGTATGCAAACCCCTTTGATATTTTGGATAATCTATCCAAAGTCTGTCAAATCTCAGGTTCGGGTGCAACTCTTCCAAGTGCATATCAGAAAAGGTCATGACTGGATGAGGTATATCCTGCTTGTAGTAGTTATCCACCTCCTGTTGTTCCAAATTCTCAGCAGGAGCATTGCGGGCTTGGGATGAAGATTCACCCCTTTCATTCTGCAAAACACATCAAACACAATTTTTGTGCATCCAAATATGCATTAGTGTCAGCAAAATCATCAATCAAAATAATTACAATGACATTATCAATTTATATCAAACTTAAGCTCATTTTCACATTTTTATCAAATCTACACTTTTTCAAATAAGCATATACGAAAATGTTCGCCAAGTTCATAAGCATTCAACTCAAATAACATGTCAAAATAATCATTACTAGCAATCAAACAAGTCTCAAATGGCATTATCTTTCAAAAATCAAGTTCATGAATTTTAGACTTGAAAAAGTCCACTTTAATTCTCAAAATCATGTTTAGGCTCAAAGTTTGGATCATTTAACTACCTAGACATGTTACACTACTTATTTTAGCAACAATTCATGACAAAAATCGGCCATAACCTGTTTATATCAAAAAGCCCCAAATTTGCTCAAGAACACAAACCCTAGATTACTCAAAATGTGAAGTTTAAGGCTTCTAATCATGTTAAACAGCATCAATCTAGGTTATACAAGCATAATACATAAACAATTTAAGCTTAATTACACTAAAAAGCATCAAAATTAAATTGGGGAAAAAATTGCTCAAGAACATCAAATTTCGGATTAAATGGTGTTTAGGTGTAGAAATTTACCGTTTTTCTTGAGTAATTCTTAGATAGCATCCTTCTCAACATGATTTTAGCAAAAGATTTGGTGATTAACGGTTAAAAATTGTGATTTTTGGGGTTTTTTCTCGGGTTTTTCGGGTGCAGTTTTCGCAGCTATTTTTCTGTTTTTGGGGTTGAAACTGAGCTGTTGCAGCTCTTTATTTTTTTTCTGTAATCCGACTCCTCCGCGACTCGCGGAGGTTTTGCACTTCAAACTCCGCGACTCGCGGAGTTTTTTTTTTTTTTTTTTTTTTTTATAATCATTATCTTTTGAAACAATTAAGTACTTAATTTTAAAATTTTGTTTCCCTTGTTATTTAGGATCGATGTCCTAGTCCGTCTCTCGACAAAATTTTAAAATTTGTCTTTTTGTAGCGATTGTTTTAAAAGCTAAGATTTTTGGGTTTTTTCAATGTTTTTGGCATACTCTAATTCAATAAGATTAAAAATAATGATAATAAAAGTTCTCGTCCCTCCCTCGGGTAAAGCAATTTCGGTTCAAAGACCTAGTCTTCAACTTACGACGAATTTTAAAAATCATATTCTTAACTTAATGAGATAAAGTAAATTTTTGTTTTTAAATTCACACAACTTAAATATAAAATTCAAAATTAAAAATTAAAAATTCACACCAAACTAAAAATTTAAAATGCATAAAATTAAAAATTTATATTTTAAAAATTAAAAATTCACACCAAACTTAATTTAAAAATTCACAAATTCATATCAAACTTATATTAATTTTTCAAATATTTAAAATATATTGTTTTTACAAAGTTTACAATATTAATTTAAGATTTAAATATTAATTTTAAAAACATGGTAAAAATAAATTTAAAAATCTTTTTGTCTTTTTATCCCACTTTAATCAATCAAATATTATCAAAAATATGCGCCCCTCTTTTCGGTAAAGTAATTTCGGTTCCAAGACCTAATTTAACTCATGACGAATTTTTGAAATATTTTGGGTTGATTGTTTAAAGATATTTATACCTTATAATAAACGTTAAATTTCGCAGTGATGTAATAAATTTTTGAATGATATCAATAATTTCGGTCGCCAAACCTAATTTTATTCAATACCAATTTAATACTTTTTAGCGAACAAATTAGCGTTTATTATCAAAAGGTTAAAAATAAAAATAAAAATAAAAACTGTACAGACATACCTGTGAAATAGATTTCTTAGTTATATGATCTATCCCATTCATAAGATAGTCGGTTTAATTGGTTTTCCATGGCTGCATAGGCGTAACCTCGAGCATTCAGTGTCTTTTCTTCTAAACATATGAACGGTCCGTCTCTGCATAAAGTAACAAATTCAGTATTTGAATAGGTTTGATTATTTGAACATTTACCTCCATGTGACCATTTTCCGCATTTGTGACATCTTTCTAGGTGTCGTGCTCTTCTTTTCGCTGCGGATTTTGATTTTCCTTTACCAAATTGTAACTTATTATCTTCGCATCTGGATTCTTTTCTAACTCCGTCCATTCTTTCTCTGATTACTGATACTATTTCACTCGGGAGTATGTCATTATTACGTTTAGTGATCAAAGCGTGTAGCATTAGACCATGGTTTAGTTCACAGGCAGTCTTCATTTCGTAAAAACCTAAAAAAAAATAAAAATTCAGAATGGGGGGAGAAGACTAGTTCTTTAGGGTCTGCTAGGGAAAGACCATTCGGGTTCCATTTTCGAGAACTACACGAAAACAGACAATCTAACTCTAACAGAAATACATATTATCCTTTAAAGACTTGATTCTCCCCACACTTAGTTAGCTGTGGTGTCGAAATTGTGATTAACTTCGTTGTCGACTTCCATCGGACCATGTATGTAATGTTTAACTCTGTGACCATTAACTTTAAATTCAATCCCATTTGAATTTATTAATTCTATCGTTCCGTATGGGAAAACTCTTTTGACTATGAATGGTCCAGACCATCTTGATTTCAATTTTCCAGGAAATAGCTTGAATCGTGAATTGAAAAGAAGAACTCTGTCTCCTTCTTTAAATTCTTTTGAACTTCTGATTCTTTTATCATGCCATTTCTTCGTTCTTTCTTTATAGATTAATGAATTTTCGTATGCTTCATGTCTTAATTCTTCTAATTCATTTAGTTGACTTAATCGTAGACGTCCAGCTTCATGTAAATCAAGATTACATGTTTTCAAAGCCCAAAATGCTTTGTGTTCAATTTCTACTGGAAGATGACATGCTTTTCCATAAACAAGTCTAAAAGGTGTGGTTCCAATTGGAGTTTTGTAGGCTGTTCTAAAAGCCCAGAGTGCATCCTCCAATTTAATGGACCATTCCTTCGGATTTGATCCTACGGTTTTCTCTAGAATACGTTTTAAAGCTCGGTTGGTATTTTCAACTTGTCCACTTGTTTGTGGATGATATGCGGTGGAGATTTTATGAGTTACTCCATATCTTTTAAGAACTTTCTCAAGTTGATTATTACAGAAATGAGTACCCCGATCACTTATTAAAGCTTTCGGTGTTCCAAACCTTGCAAAAAGACGTTTTAAAAAGTTGACTACAACTCGTGCATCGTTAGTTGGGAGAGCTTGTGCTTCCGCCCATTTAGATACATAATCAATGGCTACGAGTATATATAGATTATTATGAGATTTTGGAAATGGACCCATAAAGTCAATACCCCAAATGTCAAATACTTCACATACTTGGATGACATTTTGTGGCATTTCATCACGTTGACTTATTTTTCCGGCCCTTTGACATGCATCACAGGATTTGCAAAGAAGGTGTGCGTCTTTGTAAATTGTAGGCTAATAGAATCCAGCTTCATAAACTTTTCTTGCTGTTAGTTGAGGCCCATAATGCCCTCCTGTTGGTCCTGTGTGACAATGGTTTAAAATTTTACTAGCTTCATCTTCAAATACACATCGGCGTATTATTCCATCGGGACAACTTTTAAACAGATGTGGATCTTCCCAGAAATAGTGTTTTATATCACTGAAGAATTTCTTTCGTCTTTGGTACGATAATCCTTTTTCAAGGAATCCACAAACTAAGTAGTTTGCATAGTCTGCAAACCATGGGATTTGTAAGACCCGAATATTTATCTTGCTTGTTTGTGTATTAAGACGTTCGAGATTGGGTTTCGCGGATTATTTATATAAAGTTTAAAATGCATAAGAATCTGTTTCAGTTAGGTCGCGCGCCGCGCGGGGATTCGGCGCGCCGCGCCGTTTGCTGCTGACAGAATCCCTTGTTTTCTTAATTGGTTTAAATGAAGGGCAAATGGGTAATTTCACTTGAGGCCGGATTTGTGAGGCTTATGAGCTAGTTTGGATCAGTTTTGGATCCCATTCACATCCACTCATCATCTTCATCCATTTTAGAGAGAGAGTAAGAGTTTAGAGAGAGATTGGAGGTTTTGGTGAGGAAGAAGCTCGAATCGTTCAAAGTCTCGGGTTTTAAAGTTGTTCCTTTCGTTCTCGGCTACACGGTGATAGTATTGGTAAGCTCAAACTCCGAATTTCATTTGTTTAATTTGATATAAAGTTAGGGTTTTGAGTTAGATTGTTGTGTAACCCTTTTAGGTGATGAAATGAGTTTAGTGATGCTAGTAATCGGGTTTGTTGTTAATTGTTGGCGGATTTCGGGTTGGTGAACTATTTGGCCATGTTTAGAACTTGAAATTTAGTTAAATCACTTAAGTTAGTGATTATGGAAGTATTGGAACCCATTTAGGGTTATTTGGTTGACTAACTTTGACTTTGGGTCAAATTAGGGTTTCGTGGTGATTATGACCCAATTGGCGATTTAATGAAGTTTATAAACTTAAAATGGATTAAGTTGAAGTATAAAACCGAGTTAAATGTGTTTTGGTGTCAAAACTTGCAAAGAATGAGATTTTGACCTTTATGGGTCAAAATTAGGGTTTAAGGGTCAAAATGGGTATGACACGTGTTTAACACTTGAGTTCGGGTTTAATTGGCATATTAGGACCATTCTCACTTGTGTTAGTGACTATTGGTTAGTTTGGGCACGGTTTGTGCTTGGAAGTGCATTTGGGTCGAAATTGCACTTACGAATTGGGTTGATTTGTAAATCCACTCTAAGTGTATTATTGTAATTGTGGTAATGGAATAGGTACTTTCCATTGGCGAGTTGCGGATTACTTGGAAGCATTCTTCAAGACTTCAAGGTGAGTGGAATATCTATATATGTATGTATATGATTTATGTGCCCGTGGAAATGGTGTCACATAGCCGTTTGGTGACCATAGTTGTGGGATATAGCCGTTTGGTGACCATAGTTGTGAGATATAGACATTTTGTCCACATTGATAGTTGCCCGTAGTAATGATGTCACATAGCCGTTTCTGTGACCGTAGTGGTGGGACATAGCCGTTCTTGTCCATAATGATTATTGTGAGTGGAATATGTATATATGTATGTATATGATTTATGTACCTTGTTGATGGTGTCACATAGCCGTTTTGTGACCAAGGTTGTGGGACTTAGCCGTATTAGTCCATGTTTTGTACTAAGGCACATAGCCGTGTTTGTGCATTTAGTGGCAAGTAATAGCCGTGTTTGTGTATTTAGTGGCGAGTAATAGCCGTGTTTTACTCCCACGTTGTTATTTGAGTTACCCGTACACATAGCCGTGTTGGTGTACGAAAGCGTGAGTAATAGCCGTGTTCTACTCACATTGAGCAAGTGATGCCATAGCCGTTTTTGGAACACTTGAGGGGTGATGCCATAGCCGCTTTTTGGAACACCTCGGGGGGTTAGCATGCCATAGCCGTTTTTGGAAGCTAACGAATGTTATGAACATCGATGACTTGTTTCGCGAAGTCGTTCCCTAGCGAAGAGATTGGTTAACCATGATTTGTAATTGTTGATGCTAGCATTTAATTTGATTTATTATATATATTTATTTATGCTAATGATGTTGCTAGTTGTACGGTTTGACGTTACTAGCTATTGATTGCTTATGAGGTTGCTAGTTATACGATTTGATGATACTAGCGTTTGGTACGATGAGGTAAGTGATTTATGTGTATTTATGTGATGTCGTGGATGCGAGTAGGTAAGTTGTATATGCATGTATATATTTATTCTACTCACTAAGCATTAGCTTACCCTCTCGTTGTTGACTCTTTTTATAGATTGCATGCGGATTGGTGGCTCGGGTAAGCGCGAGGACTAGAAGACTTGCATAGTTTGCTTTAGAGACTTGCTTTTGGATTGTTTAGGATTGGGTAGCGTATCCCCAATCGCCATGCTCGGCTTCGTTTTGTATTAAAAGTCTTATGGTCAAATATTGCATTTTGGTACTCAAGGGGTAATTTGGGTCGATGTGGGACCCGCTTCGTAAATTTGATTTTATTAATTAAACGTGCTAGTTTTTCATATATGAAGTCATGGTTAAAAGCGTTTTAGCTAAATGTGTCGGGAACTAGTCAAACATTTTCATTAAATTGACTTCCGGGGACAGCGGGCTGTCCAGGTGGTTTGGCGCGCCGCGCGGCCACCTGGCGCGCCGCGCAGATGGCCTGCACCAGAAAATATTTTTTTTTTTTGTTTGAAATTTCGTCGTGTTTGGTCGGTTACGGTTTGGGTTGTTACAAGTGGTATCAGAGCATGGTCTAAGGGATTTAGGTGACTTGAGATAGGTGCCTAGACTTAGACTTTTGTGTGTGCTTAATTTGTTGCGGGACTTGTAGGATTACGGGTCGGAATGGGTTTAGTTAGTGCCTTGTTTATAGGTTGACTAACGTTTATATTAGTAATGCGGATATTATTAATATGCTCTTGTGTTGTGATAGTAATTCTCGCGTGTGTTTGTACCGCGTAGAATTTTGGTTGTGTTTGTTTATATCATCGAGCGAGGCGGTCGTTGTACTAACAAGTCGATGCGGCGTGTGTGCGTAATAAGAACTTGCAGACCTTATTACGGGTGCAAATCGTGTCTAACGAGTGATGTACGACGAGTGTTTAGCAAGATGGGACGGGTTGTGCGTGCGATTTTATACGTTCGTGATCTTATCGTTTTGCATTTTGAGATTGACGACGCGAAACGAGATCGAGACGAATAACGTGGAGTTTAACGCTAGAGTTGCGGCCGCCGTTGCGGAGCAAATGAGAGCGTTTCGAGAAGAAATGGATAGGAAGTATTCCAAACTTCAAAGTAGTGGCGAAATGAAGCGTTATCTTAAGAGCTTCATGAGGACTAAACCACCGATGTACGACGGGAAACCGGATCCATTGGTAAGCACAACTTGGATTTCGGATGTCGAAGGGCGTTTTCGCACGATTGATTGCCCTCCCGAGAAGAAGACGAGGCTCGCAACTAGTTTGTTGCGGGGTAGGGCAAGGGATTGGTTGGATGGTAAGATTGATCTTGTTGGTGGTGAAACGTTTATGGTCTTATCGTGGGACGAGTTTAAGGAGGAATTCTTCGAGGAGTTCCGGACTTCGGCCGATTTGTGGGAATTGCGTAATGAGTTGCGAAACTTGCGACAAGGATCTATGGATTTGAGTACTCTCAAGACGACCTTTATGGCGAAGGCTCGTTTTTGTTCGGAGTATTTGGGAAGTGATCGTTTGTTAATGGGGGATTTCTATTGGACTTTGAATGACGACTTGAAAAGTAAAATTAGTCGTGGTCAAGCGAAATCGTTTTCGGAATTATTCGACTTGGCTAGGGGTTTCGAGTCGCATACACGATCGAAGAAGGGTGAACCTTCAAGGGAGATAAGGGTTGTTCTTATGGTGCTCCGAGTAAGAGGACTAAGGGTCCGAGCGTGAGCACGGGTGGTACACGGACGGGTATATCGGATTCTAGTGCGCCTAGGTGTTACAATTGTGGCGTGAGGGGTCACAAATATTGGGAATGTTCGGTACCAAAGGGTGGTAGTATGGTGTGCATTAATTGCCAAAAAGGAAGGACATCGTAAGTCGGAATGTCCCAAGTTAGCGGGGACGGGTGCGGCGAGGAGACGTTAAGGTACGTTTCATTTTAATAAATAGGTCTTTTGATTATGTATAAAATGCCGGTTGAGTTTGAGTTGTATGCCTTTGTTGTGCATATTGTTGTTATGGGTGACGTTCCTAATGGAAGTACCCTATGGTGACGTTTTTAATTGATTGGTGAAGGGCGTAAGACTTGGTGCAACCAAGCATTCCTTATTGTTTGGGAAATGTTTCTACCAAGCCACGGAAATGGTTTTGGTGTCCGATTGTTAAGCGCGTGTTCGCTTTTATGATTGAAGTGATGAACCATGAGGTTCGCCGGGTGATTGGAACCCTTGAGATCGAGTGTTTGAAATCTCGATGTATGTTGGTAATGGAGTCATTATGACGCGACATTAGGTGCCTCTTTTATACCTACTAGCGTGGTGTTCGACTCCGACTAGGTTATGGTTGTGGTTGCATTGTACTTAGGGTACCGGAGTAAAACCCTTAGATACATGAGTGACTAGGTGGAATGTGACAAACTAATGAAATTGGATGATTGCGAGGGTATAGTTTGGGTATTTGTGGTACACTTTTCGTTCAAAGTGTTTAAGGATTGGTCAAGTCCTTCGTGTGCTCAAGGTTTGGAGCAAGGTATGGTAACGGGTCGTGTGAACCCAATTGTTTGTAAAGTCTACCTTTGGTAGCATTGTACGGTTGTACGAGTTGTGGATATGGAACGTAGTTCTAAGTGAGGGAGTGGCACTCCCGCACGAGGAGGTTTTAGTGTGAGATTTCGGATGATGCTTTTGTTAGATCCGGAAATTTGGTCGAGACCTAGTTTTGGTCAATTGGTGGTAGAGTACAATTTTTGGCTCATTGGTACTTATGATATTGGATTTGTAAATTACCACCGAGGTGGTAAGTTTGGTGAATCTCGTCGAGAGATAATGGACGTGTTTTGGCGAGCAAGGTGAAATCCCTCGGTTAAGGGATGTGCGTATCGGATTCTCTTCTAGAGAAATATTGTTTTGTGCCTATGCTTGATATAGGTGGTTCTTGCTCGATAGTGTGGACGGTTAGCGGTATCCGTTAGGGTTCACTATAGTGTAGCGGAGCGCGATGTTGCACTACTCATAGTGCGAGGTATTGTTATAGTGGTGAAGCATGACTTTCGGGGTCCGCTGACTTCATCATGAGGTATTGTTATATCGGTGAAGCATGACTTTCGGGTCCGCTGACTTCATCCGGTGTTGAGTGATCTATCAGTTGTTTTATACTCCTATGGTGGGATAGTGAGGACCGTATTGTGTGATTACTGATGCGATAGCCGTATTTCGCTCACATGTCGTTACGGGCGTGACAATGGTCGATTTTGTACGCCTAGGGTTTTAAGTTGTTATAGTCGATTGGACGCTAGCGGTTCTAGTCGTTCGCTTATGATGTTACGGTAGTTGCGTATTGGTTGTATTATGCGCTACAAGGGATGTTTAGTGATTGGTGTTACCCGTAAGGATTCGTTTGGTTCGTTCTTCATCGTTTCGGGTTGTTGACCTTAGGTTGAGACTTGGTTGCTTTTAGCGTTGTACTCGGTAATAGTACGCTAAGGGATTGATATCTCGGTATGAGATTGGTTGAGTTTTCCCGATGTTAGGGAATGAGCATGGTTTTAGTGCTCGGATGGTGATTTGAATAAATCGCGGGTGACGATTTAGTTGTGGAAGGCGATTCGTTGGGAAGGAATTGCTTAGGAAAGTCGGATTGGACTTATGTTGAGGACCGTAGAGTGGAGTCCGTTTGGTCAAGTGATGAGGATCACGAGGACGTGATCGAGTTTAAGTGGGGGAGAGTTGTAAGACCCGAATATTTATCTTGCTTGTTTGTGTATTAAGACGTTCGAGATTGGGTTTCGCGGATTATTTATATAAAGTTTAAAATGCATAAGAATCTGTTTCAGTTAGGTCGCGCGCCGCGCGGGGATTCGGCGCGCCGCGCCGTTTGCTGCTGACAGAATCCCTTGTTTTCTTAATTGGTTTAAATGAAGGGCAAATGGGTAATTTCACTTGAGGCCGGATTTGTGAGGCTTATGAGCTAGTTTGGATCAGTTTTGGATCCCATTCACATCCACTCATCATCTTCATCCATTTTAGAGAGAGAGTAAGAGTTTAGAGAGAGATTGGAGGTTTTGGTGAGGAAGAAGCTCGAATCGTTCAAAGTCTCGGGTTTTAAAGTTGTTCCTTTCGTTCTCGGCTACACGGTGATAGTATTGGTAAGCTCAAACTCCGAATTTCATTTGTTTAATTTGATATAAAGTTAGGGTTTTGAGTTAGATTGTTGTGTAACCCTTTTAGGTGATGAAATGAGTTTAGTGATGCTAGTAATCGGGTTTGTTGTTAATTGTTGGCGGATTTCGGGTTGGTGAACTATTTGGCCATGTTTAGAACTTGAAATTTAGTTAAATCACTTAAGTTAGTGATTATGGAAGTATTGGAACCCATTTAGGGTTATTTGGTTGACTAACTTTGACTTTGGGTCAAATTAGGGTTTCGTGGTGATTATGACCCAATTGGCGATTTAATGAAGTTTATAAACTTAAAATGGATTAAGTTGAAGTATAAAACCGAGTTAAATGTGTTTTGGTGTCAAAACTTGCAAAGAATGAGATTTTGACCTTTATGGGTCAAAATTAGGGTTTAAGGGTCAAAATGGGTATGACACGTGTTTAACACTTGAGTTCGGGTTTAATTGGCATATTAGGACCATTCTCACTTGTGTTAGTGACTATTGGTTAGTTTGGGCACGGTTTGTGCTTGGAAGTGCATTTGGGTCGAAATTGCACTTACGAATTGGGTTGATTTGTAAATCCACTCTAAGTGTATTATTGTAATTGTGGTAATGGAATAGGTACTTTCCATTGGCGAGTTGCGGATTACTTGGAAGCATTCTTCAAGACTTCAAGGTGAGTGGAATATCTATATATGTATGTATATGATTTATGTGCCCGTGGAAATGGTGTCACATAGCCGTTTGGTGACCATAGTTGTGGGATATAGCCGTTTGGTGACCATAGTTGTGAGATATAGACATTTTGTCCACATTGATAGTTGCCCGTAGTAATGATGTCACATAGCCGTTTCTGTGACCGTAGTGGTGGGACATAGCCGTTCTTGTCCATAATGATTATTGTGAGTGGAATATGTATATATGTATGTATATGATTTATGTACCTTGTTGATGGTGTCACATAGCCGTTTTGTGACCAAGGTTGTGGGACTTAGCCGTATTAGTCCATGTTTTGTACTAAGGCACATAGCCGTGTTTGTGCATTTAGTGGCAAGTAATAGCCGTGTTTGTGTATTTAGTGGCGAGTAATAGCCGTGTTTTACTCCCACGTTGTTATTTGAGTTACCCGTACACATAGCCGTGTTGGTGTACGAAAGCGTGAGTAATAGCCGTGTTCTACTCACATTGAGCAAGTGATGCCATAGCCGTTTTTGGAACACTTGAGGGGTGATGCCATAGCCGCTTTTTGGAACACCTCGGGGGGTTAGCATGCCATAGCCGTTTTTGGAAGCTAACGAATGTTATGAACATCGATGACTTGTTTCGCGAAGTCGTTCCCTAGCGAAGAGATTGGTTAACCATGATTTGTAATTGTTGATGCTAGCATTTAATTTGATTTATTATATATATTTATTTATGCTAATGATGTTGCTAGTTGTACGGTTTGACGTTACTAGCTATTGATTGCTTATGAGGTTGCTAGTTATACGATTTGATGATACTAGCGTTTGGTACGATGAGGTAAGTGATTTATGTGTATTTATGTGATGTCGTGGATGCGAGTAGGTAAGTTGTATATGCATGTATATATTTATTCTACTCACTAAGCATTAGCTTACCCTCTCGTTGTTGACTCTTTTTATAGATTGCATGCGGATTGGTGGCTCGGGTAAGCGCGAGGACTAGAAGACTTGCATAGTTTGCTTTAGAGACTTGCTTTTGGATTGTTTAGGATTGGGTAGCGTATCCCCAATCGCCATGCTCGGCTTCGTTTTGTATTAAAAGTCTTATGGTCAAATATTGCATTTTGGTACTCAAGGGGTAATTTGGGTCGATGTGGGACCCGCTTCGTAAATTTGATTTTATTAATTAAACGTGCTAGTTTTTCATATATGAAGTCATGGTTAAAAGCGTTTTAGCTAAATGTGTCGGGAACTAGTCAAACATTTTCATTAAATTGACTTCCGGGGACAGCGGGCTGTCCAGGTGGTTTGGCGCGCCGCGCGGCCACCTGGCGCGCCGCGCAGATGGCCTGCACCAGAAAATATTTTTTTTTTTTGTTTGAAATTTCGTCGTGTTTGGTCGGTTACGGTTTGGGTTGTTACAGGATTTCTTTATAATCTATCTTCAATAGATATTCATCAGGAAAGTTGTCTTGTATGGCTGATTCATTTAGAACTTCTAATTCGGGATTTTCAAGACGAGAAAGATGATCAGCGGCGAGATTTTCTGCTCCTCTTTTATCTCGGATTTCAATATCAAACTCTTGTAAGAGTAAGATCCAACGGATTAATCTTGGTTTAGCATCTTGTTTTGAAAATAGGTATCTAAGAGCAGAATGGTCGGTATAGACCACCGTTTTTGCTAGAACGAGATATGATCGAAATTTGTCAAAAGCAAAGACAATAGCAAGGAGTTCTTTTTCAGTAGTTGTATAGTTTGTTTGTGCTCCTTGTAACGTCTTACTAGCATAATATATAGGTTGAAATCGTTTTTCAATCCTTTGTCCTAAAACGGCTCCCATTGCAAAATCACTTGCATCGCACATTAGTTCAAATGGTAGATTCCAATTTGGTGTTATCATGATCGGCGCATTAGTGAGTTTCTCTTTAAGAATATTAAAAGATTTAATACACTCATCTGAAAAGATGAATGGCGCATCCTTTTCTAGGTGTTTATTCATAGGAGTGGCAATTTTAGAAAAATCTTTTATGAAACGTCGGTAAAAACCGGCATGCCCTAGAAAACTCCTAACTCCTCTAACATTGGTGGGATGTGGAAGTTTAGCAATTACATCTACTTTAGCTCTATCCACTTCAATTCCTTCTTTTGAAATTTTATGTCCAAGAACGATGCCTTCTTTAACCATGAAATGGCATTTCTCCCAATTAAGTACTAGATTTGATTTTTCGCATCTAATTAGCATTCGTTCCAGATTAACTAGACATGATTTAAATGTATCACCGAAGACTGAAAAGTCATCCATGAAAACTTCCATGCATTCTTCTATCATGTCGTGAAAAATCGCCATCATGCACCTTTGAAAGGTTGCAGGGGCGTTACAAAGTCCAAATGGCATGCGTTTGTAAGCAAAAGTACCATAAGGGCACGTGAATGTGGTTTTCTCTTGGTCTTCGGGTGCTATTGGAATTTGAAAATATCCGGAAAATCCATCTAGAAAACAATAGTAACTATTTCCGGCTAATCTTTCCAACATTTGATCTATGAAAGGTAAGGGAAAGTGATCTTTTCTGGTGGCGTCATTTAATTTTCTATAATCAATACATACACGCCATCCTGTTACAGTCCTAGTAGGAATAAGCTCATTTTTCTCATTTGTAATGACAGTCATGCCACCCTTCTTAGGTACGCATTGAACTGGGCTTACCCATGGACTATCAGAAATTGGATATATCAAACCTGCATCTAGCAGTTTAATAATCTCTTTCTTAACTACATCTTGCATATTAGGATTTAGTCTTCGTTGGCGTTGCACATACGTTTTATGACCTTCTTCCATAAGGATTTTATGTGTGCAATACGAAGGACTTATTCCTTTAATATCATGAATCTTCCATGCAATGGCTGGTTTATGAGCTTTCAACACAGAAATGAGTTGTGATTTCTCATTTTCAGTAAGAGAAAACGATATTATTACAGGTAATTCAGATTCACCATGTAAATAAGCGTATTCCAAATGGTTTGGAAGTGGCTTTAACTCTAATTTCGGAGGTTCTTCTATCGATGATTTATATCGATATCTGTCTTCTTCTTTTAGCATTTGAATTTCTTCTGTTGTTGGTTCATATCCATTAGCTATAAGTGTAGCTAACATTTCAGCTTCATCAATTGGTTCATTACCTTCTCCTAAAGAACATTCTCCTGTTCCTTGTAATTCTGGAAATTCTTCTAATAATTCTGCATGTGCATCTATAGTTTGAATATAATAACATGTATCATCTGCAGATTGTGGTTGTTGCATTGCTCTATCAACTGAAAAGGTAACACTCTCATCCTCTATACTTAGGGTCAGTTTCTTACCGAACACGTCTATCATTGCTTTAGCCGTGTTTAAGAATGGTCTTCCTAATATGAGAGGAACTTGAGAATCTTCTTCCATGTCCAAAACAACAAAATCTACTGGAAATACTAAAGTACCAACTTTAACTAGCATGTTCTCCATTATCCCTCTAGGATATTTTATTGATCTATCGGCTAGTTGTATGCTTATTCTGGTTGGTTTCAATTCTCCAAGGTCTAGTTTAGCGTATAGTGAATACGGCATTAGATTTATACTAGCACCTAAGTCTGCCAATGCTTCTATTGAACTAAGACTACCCAAAAAACATGGAATTGTGAAACTTCCTGGATCAGATAGTTTTTCTGGTATCTTATTCAACAGCACTGCTGAACAATTAGCATTCATAGTAACAGCCGAGAGTTCTTCCATTTTCTTTCTATTTGAGATTAGATCTTTCAAGAATTTAGCATATCTTGGCATTCCTGAAATCACATCAATGAAAGGAAGATTTACATTTATCTGTTTAAACATATCCAAAAATTTGGATTGCTCGGCTTCAAGTTTCTCTTTCTTCATTTTACTCGGGTAAGGAAGTGGTGGTTGGTATGGTTTAACATAAGGTTTATCCTTAACTTTGTTATCTTCATTAACCTTCTCAACTACCGGTTCTTTTTCCTTATCTTGATCAGGTTGTGGTTCTTGTGGAGTAGGAATAGTTTCATCAGAAGTTACAGGTATTTCAGGTGGTTTAAGTGTTGTACCACTTCTTGTGGTAATGGCTTTAGCTGTTTCATTTCGGGGGTTAGCATTTGTATCACTAGGTAGACTTCCCGGTTTTCTTTCACCTATTAACCTTGCTAGGTTACTTACTTCTTGTTCCAGATTTTGAATAGAAGCTTGTTGATTTCTAAATGCTTGAGCATTTTGTTCATTTGTTTGTTTCTAAGATGTGAAAAACTGCGTTTGAGTTTCAACTAGCTTCGTCATCATATCTTCTAAATTCGGCTTTTTATCATCGGTTTGTTGTGGTGGTTTGTTTTGAAAATTAGGTCTTTGCTGATTATAAGTATTATTGGATACTTGTTGATTGCTAGGACCTTGTTGGTTGTTGTATGGAATATTTCGGTTATAATTCTGGTTTTGATTGTAAATCGGTCTTGGCGGTTGATAATTATTCTGATAATTATTTCCAGGCCTTTGGTTTATGTATGAAATATTCTCTCTTTGTTCCATTGTTAATTCAATACTGAGACAATCTTTTGTCAAATGTGGTCCTCCACACTGCTCACAACTAATTCGTATTGAGTGAATATCCTTAGTCATCTTTTCCATTCGTCTCTCCACAGCATCTATCTTTGCGGAAATAGAATCTAAGTCATGGCTAGAATCGGCTCTAGCTGCTTTAGATGATCTAATGATATCTTTTTCTTGGTGCCACTCATGCGAGTGGGAAGCAGTGTTATCAATAATTTTGTAAGCATCAGTTTCGGTTTTCTTCATAATAGAACCACCAGCTGCTATATCTATGTCTTTCCTTGTAGTGATGTCGCATCCTTGGTAGAATATTTGTACTATTTGACAGGTGTCTAAACCATGTTGCGGACATCCTCTTAACAACTTTCCATATCTTGTCCACGCCTCATATAGAGTTTCATTTGGCTTTTGTGTGAACGTAACAATTTCTGCTTGAAGTCTTACGGCTTTAGATGCAGGAAAGAATTGTTTAAGAAATTTGTCAACTAAAACGTCCCATGTATCGATCGCCCCTTCAGGTAACGATTCCAACCAATCTTTGGCTTCTCCCTTTAAAGTCCAGGGAAATAACATGAGATATATCTGTTCATCCTCCACTTCTCGGATTTTAAATAGTGTGCAGATCCTATTAAAGGTACGTAGATGTTCATTTGGATCTTCCTTCGGCGCACCACTAAATTGGCATTGATTAGTCACCATGTGTAGAATTTGTCCTTTGATTTCATAATCTGGCGCATTAATGTCTGGATGAGTAATTGCGTGACCTTGGCCAGTGCGTTTAGCTCTCATTCGGTCTTCCATACTTAAAGGTTCCAGATTCTCCATAATTGAATTTGTTGAATCGGTATCACTAGATGATTCTGATTTAATGGTTCGTTCCTCAACAATCTTTGTTTGAATGATTGGTGGTTCCGGAGGAAAATTTAGTGGTTCAGGATCTACGAACCGTTCCTGAATATTCTCCGGATTCTCAATTGTGATGTCGGGTTTAAAAAATGGATTATTGGAAATTTGAACTGAAGTACTTGGTCGACTGGATGACGATTCTAAAGAAAAATCAACGGCGGTTATATTTGCTAAATGTCTTGATCTAGTTACAGGTGGTGAACGTACAAAAGGTGGTGAACGTCTTGCTCGGTGCATTCACTGAATATCCTATTAGTTTTTAAAAAGGAAAGAAAAATTATAATAAGTTATCCAATTAATAGACTTTTCTGATTTTGCCCACGTTTCGAATAGCCAAAAGATGCAGCAGAGGGGCAGGATTCGTTTGGTCTCAATATAATTGAGGACTGTTTGGCTCCAATAACCCGGTCCACGTACAAATCCAACTATTACTACGAACCAGAAAATTTTGATGTCTATCAATTTAACCACTCAAAATAAATTTTCGTAATTTTAAGAAATTTAGATAAGAAGTAGAATAAAAATCTATGTCCTAAAACTAGAATAGCGAGAAATAAGAGAGAAAAAGAGTTCGTCGCAAAAGGTCGAAAAAGAAAAAAATGGTTGAAAAATAAAAGGTGACGGAAAAATAAAAGAAACTTAAAAAAAAAAATACTTGACTAACCTAACCTTATTACTACAACTAACTTAAAATTATAATCGCAAATTGAAATTACTAATTGGAATGATAATTGATACATAGTAAAAGGTCTAAAAATATTAAAGCTTACAAGAAAAAACTAAATCCCAAATGGAAATAACTTAAAAAGAAACTAAAACTTAAAAAGGCGTCGCAAAATTCTAAAGCACCTAAATCTTAGTCTAAAGAAAAAGCACTTAAGGAATTCTACGGCAAAGCCTAAAAATCTAGGAGTAAAAATGACTATGGCAAAAACTAAGTTTAAAATTAAATATGAGCTAAAAATACAAAAGTTACGCTACAATGATTAAAAAAACGACAAAATATAAAAATATACAAAAAGTTGTAAAAAGTACAATTTTTATAAAAATATTATTTTTATATTATTTATTTAATAAAACTACTAATTTTATAATTTAATTAAACTTATTTAAACTAAAATATAAATTAAATAAAACTTAAATTAAAATAAAACTTAATTATAATATTAATTAGGGTTAATAATAATAATAATAATTAATAATCCGTAATAAATGCTGAATTAGGGCTTCTGTCCGTGTGTCAGGTACCCTCCGCGACTTGCGGTAATTAAAACTTCAAACCCCGCGAGTCGCGGGGTTCCAAAATTCAGATGACAGCTTATTTCTTCAACGCGTTTTTCTTTATTTATTTATTTATTTTATTTTCTGTTTTCTGTTTTTTCTATATATAAAAGATATTTAATAAAACTTATATTTTTATAAATTAAAATAAGAATAAAGAAACTTATAAAACTTAAATATTTAACAAAATCTTAAAAATACTTATATTTTTGTTTTTCTTTTTATATTTTCAAATATTTAAAACGTATTTTTACAAAAGCAAATTTTAATAAAAGTAAACAAAAAATTTTTTTTTTTATTATTATTAGCGTTGCGCTTCCGGCTTTTAAGAGTGTTCCCCGGCAGCGGCGCCAAAAATACTTGATGTCATGCGAGGTGTATATAAAATAGTTTATTAATTTTTGCAGAAAACACTATTAAATACGATACAATTTTACACAAGATATTTATTTATTTATAGAATGGATATACTTAAACCTTGCTACAACACTTATAGGCAGTGTACATAATCGTACAGTAGTGTAGTTTTTAGTAAGTCCGGTTCGTTCCACAGGGAAATCTTTAAACAAAGCTCAACGCTATATTAGTTTACTTTTATAAAAATACAAATATATATATATATATAAGTAATATTATTATTATAAAGGGGGTTTTTACCGTTTAATGACCGATTTGTCGATTTTAAAACTTTAGTCGCAGTTAAAACCTAATGTAAAATATTAAATAAATAAAAGACTTAATTTAAAGCGTAAAGTAAATAACGATAATGAAATTGCGAATAATAAAAGTGCGATAATTAGAAGTGCAATTAAATATAAAATGAAGGAAATTAAATATGAAATAAAAGAATTATGCTTATTTAAACTTCCGTAATCATGATGTTTGACATGTTGATTTTAGTTTTATGCCCATGGGTTAATTGTCCTTTGTCCTGGATTATTTAATATGTCCGTCTGGTTTTTGTCCATAACAGTCCATCAGTCATAAATATAAAGTGCGAGTGTCCTCGTCAAATTATTATTATACCCGAAGTTAAATATTCCAACTAATTGGGGATTCGAATTGTAACAAGGTTTTAATACCTTGTTTAATGAATACACCAGGTTATCGACTGCGTGTAAACCAAAGTTTTACTACTTTGTTAACAATTACACCAATTACCCTTGAATGTAATTTCACCCCTGTTTTAATTATTCTAGTGGCTATTAATCCATTCCCGTGTCCGGTTAAATGAACGATTATTCGTACATATAAATACCCCGCCCATCGTGTCCGATCGAGTGTATATGGTAATTTATAGGGACGCCCAATTGTAAATCTTTATATTAACATTAACAAACTTTCATTTAGTTAAACAAATATAAAGCCCATTAATAGCCCATAGTCTAATTTCCACAAGTGTCGTTCTTTTGTCCAAACCCCAATTATGGTACAAAGCCCAATTACCCAATTTTAGTAATTAGCCCAACATCATGATTACTTTAGATTAAATAAGCATAATAATAACTTAGCTACGAGACATTAATGTAAAAAGGTTGAACATAACTTACAATGATTAAAAATAGCGTAGCGTTACACGGACAGAATTTCGACTTACACCCTTACAACATTCGCTAACATATCCTTATTATTAGAATTAAAATTAAAATTAAAATATAAATTATATATATATATATATAAATTTTACGTATGATAAGAGAAGAAAAAGATATTGAATTTTGATCAGAATTCGGTTGGCTTTATAGGGATTTTCGATTTTTGGGGCTCCGCGACTCGCGACAAAAGCCTCTTCAAACTCCGCGAGTCGCGGAGGATGAATTTACAGCTCACACCCTTGGAGTCTTTCTCTGCCGACGGTTTTATAATATATATATAATATATATATAATTAATATAATTAATTATATATTATATTATATTTATATGCATAGTTAATTTGTAATTTTTAGTCCGTTGCGTCGAGCGTTAAGAGTTGACTCTGGTCCCGGTTCCGGATTTTCGAACGTCCTTGCGTACAATTTTATATTTTGTACTTTGCGTTTTGAATCTTGTACTCTTGTAATTTCGAGACGTTTCTTATCAATAATTGGAACCTCTTTGATTGTCTTTTGTACTTTTGAGCTTTTTGGTCGTTTGCGTCTTCAATTCGTCTAATCTGTCTTTTGTCTTCACCTTTTATTATTTAAACGAATATCACTTGTAAATAGAACAATTGCAACTAAAAGCTTGTCTTTCTTGAGGAATAATGCTATGAAATATATGTTCGTTTTTAGCATTATCAGTAGCATAACCTGCTACTACATACATATAACAATTAAGATAGTCTCACTCACCTGATAAACAACAAGAACTTAGAAATCTTATATTACTGAGCCTTCTTCGTTCTTTTATTACCTGAGAATATCATATCTCAAGTTAGTGCATATCAAATTAATTAATAATATAATCAATTCATACTCTAACAACATAATATACCCTAATATATCCATATATTACAAGTTTACATGGTTCCCCATTCAGTTGTAACTATTACACGCGTGTAAAACGAAGCATAAACGTTATCCATCATTTTGACCCAAATTAAAGTTCGACTCAGTGTTTTAAAACTTCACCATTGGAAATTAGACCTCATTAACTTTCCAACGGTAGTTAATTCATCAAAATTGGAGTTACGGTTTGAAAGTTACGACCAAAACAAGTTTTGCAAAATGTTGACAGATTGCAACCGCACGGGAGCACCTGCAACCGTACGGATGCATTTGTATCTGTATGGTTGCACCTGAAACCGTACGGTTGCACCCAAAATTGCCCAAATACACCACGTATCCGAACGGATGCATCTTGCAACCGTACGGGAGCTGTTCATCAGCACCAGGTCGCTGTTTTCGTCATTTTGAGCCCTAAATCTCGTTTTTGCACTGTTTGGACACTACAAATCACTTAGAGAATATACATAACTCATATAAAAACGTTTACTAACATCAATTTGACACAAACAACACTTCAAATGCAAGTTTTGATCTAAAACCCATTTAACACAAAAACTTTATAAAAACTAAAAATTAAATTGATTTAACACTTGAAATCACTTGTTAAATACCTTATGATGTTACTAAAATCACAAGACACGAATTCCAAATAAAAAACGAGATCAAAAACATAAGATTTGGGCTTAGGGATTTAGGGTTTGTGTGTATGTTCTGTGTTTGAATATTTTTGAAAATGGAAATAAAAGGGGAAGCATCGTTTTTAAGCAACAAGGGTTTCCTTCACATAAGGGAAACCTACTCCGTGTATCACACGGGTATTTACTAGTTATTTGAAATACGAAACACCTCATTAAGTGGTCCAAATGAGGTCCAATTTAAATAAACAAACATGTTCCGTGACCCTTATCATGAACTGGTCTCAACTATATAATTACATCATTATAAACATATAATTATTAATATAATATATAATAACAAGCAATGGAAATTAGGACAATTACCACTAGGCCCAATGTGAGGTTGTTATATCTCTCCTTCAGAAGATCTTCGATAGAAATACCAGATCTTCTACCACTCTTGGTCCGGCATTTGCTCCGAATCTATCCACCAAGACTCGCATTCCCCCGAGAAGATCACGATTACAACTACCAGAGGGGAATGTTTAGTTTTTATGCATCAATATGGTCGAGCCAACGACCTTAAACAAAAGCGCTTCTCGGGAGGTAACCCGTGTAATAAAGTAGAATAGAAGAATAAAGGATGATAAATGAGCCAATCAATAAAGGGCGTAATTTCCAAGATTGCTGAAACAACCTATCTTCACAAGCCAGCCAGTTTCTTCACAAGCAACCACAACAATCCGCTGGGGAGTACTCATTCTTTTCCAATCGTTACTAGCTCAAATTTAAAATTATGCCACATCCTAGCTTATCACTAAGTGTGGGATTCTAACCCAAATAAACACTAGACAAATACTCCCAAAAATCTTTAACTAAAACTCCTAAATGTGGGATACACTAGGAACATTGGGACAATATTCGTCTAAGTGTGAGATGTTGGTATAATCTTTTTATGTTGTATTAAAATAACTCCATTACAAAGATTCCGTGTTCTTGAGCCAAATTTCAATAATTTTAACCAAAGAAAGCCTTTCCGAAAAAGTACTTACGAAAACAAAAAACGTTTGAAAATAAAAATTAAGGCTTAAGTAATGTAGAAATCTTGTTGGGACGAACCGAATCTCTAATAGAGCATTTCATGACTAGGCATTATCGACCTAAATTGATTATGGTGAGGTTCCCAAATAAGACCATATAAGCATTCATCTTTAATGCTTCACTATTTTCCGTTGAGAATGCCGATGTCTGTACTCAGAATCAGAACTTGCTCGAGATCTGCATTTCCAAGTAACGAAAGGTGATTTGTGTATAATCAGAAGAGCTATCCATTTCTCAAATAAACCTTTCATACCTTCCACCACTTCTACCACATCCACATCATCTCTACTATCACTCGAAAAATCCAGAAAATGATATTCCTTCTGAAAACCCGATGTTATAAACTTCTCAAGTATCATGGCAAAGGTCTTGCAAAAAGTTTACCGGCAGAAAGTTTCTCGAGATAAAATCTCCGAAAAAAAGAAAAAAAGTGTGTATCTTCAAAGTTCTGAGAAAAGAAGCAGAACTTATAAAGAGAAACGCCAAAGAAGAACTCGACCGCAAAATACCTATCACTCCAAAGGGAAAAAAGTTCAAAAGTGCTTCTCATAAATATCAGCACTCCTATCTATCTTTCATTTCCGAAATTCAGAATAAGAGTCTTTAAGAAGACTATATTACCCTTTCTCACCACTTAAAACAACTTCACCACAGCTCCAAAATTCCTTTTCATCCTTCAAAATTTTCAAATGACCTAGAAGCTATGGTTATTACCATTTTCACATTAGTAATAAGGATTTGAGTCTTTATCAAGCCTATGACAATGGGTGCAACATGACTGGCTATTAGTGAATTCAATTCTCATATTTATAGGGAACCCTAAACACTTGTGTGATTTGAGTGACCTGTGAAAGCTAGCCTCAGTCATGTAACCTCCTCGCATGCTTGCAGAGATAGTTTCAACCCTAACATAGATAACTTACTTATGTTTCGCTCTTATAATAAAAAGCAAACCGCTTAGGCCAATAGAAAGAAAACTCCAAAGAGATTTCTTGAAGTAAAAATGAGAATTTTGCTTGAGGAAAAGCAAAGTCTAAGTGTGGGATATTTGATATTGGCTATAAATTCACATTTTCACCCCCGGTATTGAGGCCCAAAAACAATAAAGTTCCAAGCTTTATCGCCAAAATACTCACTTTGTCGGTTAAAAGTGAAAATTAAGTGATTACGAAGCTGGTGCAAAACGAATCAAGAGAATCGGAACTAAAACGAAGATTCTAGAGCGAAAACGGTGAAAGACAAGTTACGACCCCGGAAACCAAGTTACGATCCAAGGAATAAGAGAAACGATCGAGCAAAAACCACAAACCAGGGCTGCCATACTGCTTACCATCCGGCTTGCCAGATGGGATACGGCCTGCCATGCATACGCCCAGGTCAAATGGGCTTCCAGGTCATACGACCATGTCATACAGCTTGCCATACGGCCAGCCAGCTGTATGACTGCAAAATTCACTTCTATTTAAA
Source organism: Rutidosis leptorrhynchoides (assembly GCF_046630445.1). Taxonomy (NCBI): domain Eukaryota; kingdom Viridiplantae; phylum Streptophyta; class Magnoliopsida; order Asterales; family Asteraceae; genus Rutidosis; species Rutidosis leptorrhynchoides. Next base: position 208,855,170 of record NC_092343.1, read on the forward strand.
GGGAATTTGTCATCCATTGTTACACACACTTCAATTCACTTTTCTCTCTCTCTCTCTTTCTAAAATATTAGTCATACTTTCAAGGTCTTCGACTCCATACGAAAAACCTAGTACCCGGAGAAGAATGCAGAAATTTGTATTAGGAGCGGTCTGGAGTTTGAAGTTGTCACTTTTGTATTCGGAACTTGTTTAATCTACTAGTACTTCTACCCTTTGTCTTTATATAATGTCTTTCATTATTATGATTTATGATATTGTTACCATGATTAGCGAGTAGTTATCTTTAGTGTATGCTATGATGTAGTCAGTTATAATGCCAAAATAATATTATGGTTTGTGTATGTTCTATGTTGTCAAGATGCTTTTCGATTATGCTTTGAAATCAATCGCTTTTCCAACTAATAGAACGTAGTTATCGGCTCTGTTATTGGAAAGTCGTGAACCCCGATTCAGAGTACACTATCTGTGTCACCCCTTGGTAAGAGAAGTCTATCGGATACAAGGTAAGTTTGATTGAGGCACACCAGTTGTAGTAACTCCACCGAGCCTTGAATTCCGAATGAGGACTCTTTCGTAGTGAAACATCTAACTAAAACCATAGTACATTGTTGGTCCTAGACCATGCTAGTGTAGTCACCAAGCAAATAAACTTCGTACAGTGGTTGTTGTAAGCTGAACCTCTGCTACGTAAAGCCATGGAACCCGGTCAGTGCTGATTAGTACACTTCACCATAATGCGGTCTCAAGAATTGCACCCCGCTTGAGGAATTCTTAGTTAATTAAAGAATAGTTTGTTTAAAAACATAAAGGATTGGGCCATTAGGATAACCGAACGTGTTCATGGAAGTAAAAGTTGACTTGGCCATGGTGTTCTTTATGGTTGAACTCTTTTTAAGAGCCTAACTATCTTTTTCATCCCAATCATTAACGAAAGCATCGAAACACATCACGTCTCTCGGATATGGCATACCTTGTATTTCATTGTGCTTAAGAAAGTTTAGACCTTTGTTGAATGTTAATACATCACCCAACCGAGTCGCTCAATTGGATGAACCGTTTGAACGTGTATGCCTGTAGTCAGACTGCACGGGCGACGGGGGTAAGGGACGTTGTTGTCTATTCAGAATATTCAAGCCTAACGCATTACCCAGTAACATGTCTTATGACATGGGCTTTAGGACCAGTGTAATGAATACAAAGTCACTACCTATTCATGAGCCAGCATTTCATAATCTCGGCAAAATAACTGACGACGTCATAGTATGCACTTGCTTTAACCTTATCCGAATTACAAATTTTGTCGCAATTACTTTATTTTATCTTATAAACTAGAAAACCCAAAATTAGGTAATAAACTACTACTCCTTCACTTTAGGATTATCTTAAACTTTAGTTATAGGTTCGATTCTACTAATATCTTAAAAATACGACCCTAGATCATACTTCCCTTACTCACCATAATAAGGAGTAGTACAATTTAGGCCCCGCTAAATATTAATTCGAAATTATTGCTCTCACCTCCGGATAGCTGATTCTGACGCTTTGCGGCCTATCGACACAGCATAAATAAAACCGTCTGTTTCGGTTATATCAGTCCGCTTTGCCAGTAGGCGCAGAGCTTTTTCTTGGCGGCCACACGAGGCCTTCCCAGGAGGTCACCCATCCTAGTACTACTCCCGCTCGAGCATGCTTAACTGCAGAGTTCTCATGTGATCTGTTGTACTTGTAGCCCCAAAACGTGTTGTGTCCGGTAAGGATGGAAGTTACCTTATAAGGGACTCTAACTTTCTTACACAAATCGATGTGGGACTGGGTATTACACCCAAATCACTTAACACCGACTACGAGATGGGCTTTCCATTCAACCAAAAGTACAGATTTTGCGATTTGCGTAACCGAGAAAAATTCGGACACACAGATGGCAAATTCTTTATGTGAATTGCAAAAACCTTATTGCAATCGCAAAGCGAATTGCGATTTCCTGGTGAATAAATCTTATGTCGTTTTCTCAGAGAAAATTTCTTTCTACTAAAACAAGTCCGCTACGAGCTGAGCGAAAAATATGATTCAAAAGTGGTAAAAATGTGCAAGTAATGATTGTATTACTTATTCAAATGGATTGAGGATTTTAGTGTAGTTTTACTTTATATTGGTGGTAAATTTAAGGAATTCAAAAATTAGAATTCTATATACTTCATCCGTCTATAATTTATATTGTCCATTATTCTATTTTAATATGTCTCAATTAATTGTTCACTTCCATAAACAGAAAAAAAAAATAAGAAACTTAAGTTCTATTATGCCCTTAATGTATGTGGATAAGATTAAAGAAGAAAAAAAGGTAACGGTAAATATGAAAAGTAAACAGAAAGTACACTACTTTTATGACATTTTCTTAAATTGAGTGTTTTTTATCCGTGAACAATTAATATGAGACGGATAGAGTAGCAAGTTATAAGGTACCAAAATATGTTTAAACGTTAATATCAATGAAAGATATCAAAATTGAAGGTCAATGACGTTGAATTTTAAACATTTCTTTGGGCACAAACCATTAAATCTCAAAAAATTACACGATTTCAAATAAAACTGTAATTAAATACGAGCTAAGAATTAAAATATATAACTTTTCAAAGTTTACAATAAAACTGTAATTAAATAAATACGAGCTAAGAATTAAAATATATAATTTTTTAAAGTTTACAAGAAATTTATCACAATTTATTCCATCCTATATCCAAATAACAATTCTCGAGATGCAATTTCCTTTTGCAATTTGTGAATGACCTGGATTTTATGGATCGGCCATGACTGAGAAGTTCACAACATTCACAAATATTAAAAGCCATGAACAAAATGCAATTTCTTTTCATAACATTCACAAATATTAAAAGCCATGAACAAAATGCAATTTCTTTTTCTAGAACTGCAAGAGTATTTTTTTATACTTTTTTTTTTCGATCTAATTGTTATAATATAATTTGAAAAAGAGTATTTTAGTATTAATCCCTTTAAATAATTACAGAGTATAATTTTTCGCTATAATTGTTTGCTCAATTAATTAATCAACAAGCAGGGTGGTCAGCCACGCGTTGCGGTCGCCACCCCTCGTTTACGTAAAACTTTTTTGTAGCATTCAATTATATATTATAATAAAAATATATTGAAGTAAAGCAGTTAACGTAACCTATAAGACAATAATTCGTTTTAACATATTAAACATCCAATACAATTGCAAAGAAACATAGTATCATATATTACTATATGAGTTGTAACAAATTAATTATCCTGAGCTGTCTAAATTATATATATAATATTTTTTTGAGATGTATCAAATTAATAGTTATAAATAATTACTATATAACACGTAAATAAATTTTTATACACGTAATAAAAATTACTCCATATAAATTAGAATAATTATTTAATAAGGTTTGAAAATTTAAGTTAGAAAAAAGAATGGCGCAATTTTGATGTAATTTATAATTGTAATTGTAATGTAATTTGTGTTACACATTAAAGGAATATTTTATTAATGACTTCAAGTCTTTAATCGGAGCAAGGGCTATATCTATGTAGTTAGTATTAGAAAAGGTCATCACGTGCTCCCTTCTCTATTCCTCTCTTACTTGAAAATCTACTCATCTTATTTTGCCTTTTTCATTTGATTCTCTGGTCTCCGGTCTTCTTCTCAGGTAACCATTTACAATATCTTCTGAATATTTGCTCTATGAGTCTCTACATTTTTGTTGACTCTGTCTTTTCTAATGTGTCTCTCCTAAAACCTGATTTTTTTCGGCGTTGTTCCCGCTTCTGGTATCCTCCGAACGTTCGGACTTTTCTTCTTTCTTTCCTTTTTTTCGTCGCTGATAGCTTTTGTTCCTACTGAAGAACACATCTATACTACGTGGAAAAACTCAGAAAAAGTGGCGGGAGAAATTTTCGATGACCTATGTGTGTGGCGTGTGACAGTGCGCTTCAGACCGATTGCTGGTAAAAATTCTACACTCGAAAATATGCTGCGAGTTAATTTGTGTAGGTGGTGTCTTTTTATTTCGCTAGAAAAATGAAAGCATTTGCGTTCAAAGTTTGGGGTGGGTTTATGAGGTTTTTTAGGTCTAAAAGCTATGTGGATAAGTTCTAAAAACTATGTTGCCGGAAGTATGGCGGTTGAATGTTGTTGGAACAAAGACGAAAATAGTTTGGGATAAAAAAAAAAACACACACACACACACACACACACAAGGACAAAAAAGTTACTATTGAGGAATATAGTAACTTTGGATTTGCTCAAATGTATATAAGTATAATTATCAATTATTGACATTTATCTCCTGACCTTGAAATTCATTCAAGGTCGAATTTTGTACATTGCGTTACGGGGGCAGCGAGGAAGGGGTTTTACCAGCAATGCCTCCGGATTAGTCTGGGATTCCTCCAAGACAGCAGTTGTAGGCGGGTTATGCAACTGGAAGATATGAACGCGTGAGAGGTTTAGTTCTTCCCTTGGTGATCTCAAAGTGCTGTTAAAAAAAAAAGTTTATTGACAATTATAAGTAGGTGTAAATGTGTAATAAGGTAAAATTTGATCTAACATTTTCTTTCGCTTGACTCAGGCCCGTCACTTGTTTCCATGTTGTACTGATCTGATGGGCCCAAATGCTTCACGGCCGAAGGTAAAAGATTATCTTAGATGAACCATATACAACCTTTGCGAAAAATACAAACAAAAGTTACTTATTGTTGGATAATAAGTTTAAGTTATAAACATTAAACCCCACAATTTATAAGTAGAATATGACTTAATTTCGAAATTTTAATCAACACAAATTAATCATTCAACATTTATTGTCAAAGTTAATAACAATTAAAGTTTGCTAAATTAATAACAGTTGAACCATCACCATGATATAGTATTGATATTGATATGTAATTATGTATACACAATACACAACAATGATTACGGAGTATATGGATAGTAGATTAATACTCGTAGTAGATTAATAGTTATGCCAAACATATTAAATGGCGGTGCCAATGTATCTCAAATGGGGACAAATGCACCCAACCAAAAATCAGCCCAAACCACTAATTTTATTAATACTAGTTAAATGCTCATAAACTTACGGGTTAAGCAAAAATTTCTATATCTATATTTCTATAATAACAAAGTTCATTTTAACTACTCAACATTTTAAAAATTAAAATGGAATACGAAATCGGAGTCCCTAAAAATGATGTTGAATCAATGGCGAAATATATTGATTGCTCTGCCGAAACATTTTATTCTCTTTCGCCTATCGGCCGGCCGGCTTTAAGCAACCTTCGTATTTCCTATCAGCGGTGCTATTTACTATTCTTTCTAGTTCTGACTTGGGAAGCTGATCTCAGCGTGACGATCATTCAAAAGGAGGGAGGGGATTCTCGAACGCGGAAAAGGATCCAATAACTTTGAAAGAATTGAACGAGGAGTCGCATGAGGTGAAGGGCGTTTCCCTCTGGGGTAGAAAAATCATGATCGGGCTAGCGGACCAAAAGCTATGGAACTTGGGTAACCGACTTTTGATTTCTTTCTCATTTTTCGGATCTGATTGTTACAATTGAGAAACTGATTGGAACAATTGAGAAGTAGGAAGACTTTGGAATTTACGAGATGTTGATCCGTTCAGTGCCTTCACTTGTGAACAACAGGGACCCATTCTTTTGATTGCTTCTTTGCCCTAGCTCTAACAAACTGGTTTTTCTTTCTCACAGAATTAGGAAAATCATTAGATTCTTCTTCCCCTCTGGTAAGGAGACTTCAAGTTACCCTGAGCTTTTATTGAAGTCCCTGTTACCGGATTTTGAGGGTATGGAGTCGTGTCGTTCGATTGGCAAAGGCCCGGGGGTCACTACTCCCGAGGCCCTCGAGACAAGACAAAATGGAGTCTTTTAGTTCTAGTTCCCCTGCATCTCAATCATAGCCTTCTTTTTTGTAGCCGCCAGTTTCGCTGTGAGAAACCGAAAAGTAATTTGGTACCATCCACTAGAGCTTGAAGAATTCCCAAAGGTCATGCGTATTCAGGACCAATACGTTGTTGTATACCTGCAGATATTTCTATTTCTAACTAAAAAATTACTAATACACCTCTTGTGATTCTTAATACAAGAGTAAAAATAGGGATAAACATCTAGATGATTCCATAGACCTCTTTTAAGGATCCCTTCTTGCTTTCTGCGCTTTCCACTATAATCTAACCCATCTTTATGCCTACTTACTCTGTGGGAAGTTTCATAGAATCATAGTGGAACGTACTGATACAACATAGTAATGGACATTTTTCCTAAAGGGAGAAATTAGGAAAGGATCTTTTCAAATCAAAGAATTCGTTGATTGCAAAGCCTTCTTTCAGATAAGTCGTTTAGAAAAAAAACTCCTTAACTCTCCATCTCTAGGAAGATTGTGTCCAGGATCTAGTAATCTAAAGCCTTGCTTTTCCTGGTCAGCTCGTATTAGCCTGTGCTTTATTACAGGTAGTCATTCCCCCGTTCCTTTAGTCTTTTCAACGGTACTTGAATCTTAAGTCACGGTCAAGTCTCGCCCCCCGGTATAGTGACCAGTTCCATGTTTCCCCCGAACTTCATTAGTCACAGGCTCAAGTGCCTGTTCATCCATCTTCATTCTAAAGGCGAGCATATCCATTGAGTGACTGGAACAGCTATCGTGTTTCACGATCAGTATTGGTGATGTCGGTCGAGGTGTATATAAAATAGTTTATATTTTACTAGAAAATACTATTAAATACGATACAATTTTACACAAAATATTTATTTATTTATAGAATGGATATACTTAAACCTTGCTACAACACTTATAGGCAGTGTACCTAATCGTACAGTAGTGTAGTTTTTAGTAAGTCCGGTTCGTTCCACAGGGAAATCTTTAAACAAAGCTCAACGCTATATTAGTTTACTTTTATAAGAAATACAAATATATATATAAGTAATATTATTATTATAAAGGGGGGTTTTTACCGTTTAATGACCGGTTTGTCGATTTTAAAACTTTAGTCGCAGTTAAAACCTAATGTAAAATATAAAATAAATACAAGACTTTAAATTAAAGCGTAAAGTAAATAACGATAATGAAATTGCGAATAATAAAAATGCGATAAAATTAAATTGCGATAATTAAAAGTGCGATAATTAGAAGTGCAATTAAATATAAAATAAAGGAAATTAAATATGAAATAAAAGAATTATGCTTATTTAAACTTCCGTAATCATGATGTTTGACGTGTTGATTTTAGTTTTATGCCCATGGGTTAATTGTCCTTTGTCCTGGATTATTCAATATGTCCGTCTGGTTTTTTGTCCATAACAGTCCATCAGTCATAAATATAAATTGCAAGTGTCCTTGTCAAATTATTATTATACCCGAAGATAAATATTCCAACTAATTGGGGATTCGAATTGTAACAAGGTTTTAATACTTTGTTTAATGAATACACCAGGTTATCGACTGCGTGTAAACCAAGGTTTTACTACTTTGTTAACAATTACACCAATTACCCTTGAATGTAATTTCACCCCTGTTTTAATTATTCTAGTGGCTATTAATCCATTCCCGTGTCCGGTTAAATGAACGATTATTCGTACATATAAATACCCCGCCCATCGTGTCCGGTTGAGTGTATATGGTAATTTATAGGGACGCCCAATTGTAAATCTTTATATTAACATTAACAAACTTTCATTTAGTTAAACAAATATAAAGCCCATTAATAGCCCATAGCCTAGTTTCCACAAGTGTCGTTCTTTTGTCCAAACCCCAATTATGGTACAAAGCCCAATTACCCAATTTTAGTAATTAGCCCAACATCATGATTACTTCGTTTTAAACAAGCATAATAATAACTTAGCTACGAGACATTAATATAAAAAGGTTGAACATAACTTACAATGATTAAAAATAGCGTAGCGTTACACGGACAGAATTTCGACTTACACCCTTACAACATTTGCTAACATACCCTTATTATTAGAATTATAATTAAAATTAAAATATAAATTATAAATATAAATATATATTACTCGTATATATTGAGAGAGAGATGAAAAAAAAGATGTAAAATTCGATCAGAATTCGGTTGGCTTTATAGCCAGAAGTGAAATTTGGGGCTCCGCGACTCGCGGCAAAATGGCCTTAAAACTCCGCGAGTCGCGGAGAGGTATTTTCATTTTACACCCTTGGAGTTTCTGGCTGCCGACGGTTTTAATAATATATATATATAATATATATATAATTAATATAATTAATTATATATTATATTATATTTATATACATAGTTAACTTGTAATTTTTAGTCCGTTGCGTCGAGCGTTAAGAGTTGACTCTGGTCCCGGTTCCGGTTTTTCGAACGTCCTTGCGTACAATTTAATATCTTGTACTTTGCGTTTTGAATCTTGTACTCTTGTGATTTCGAGACGTTTCTTATCAATAATTGGAACCTTTTTGATTGTCTTTTGTTCTTTTGAGCTTTTTGGTCGTTTGCGTCTTCAAATCGTCGAATCTGTCTTTTGTCTTCACCTTTTATTATTTAAACGAATATCACTTGTAAATAGAACAATTGCAACTAAAAGCTTGTCTTTCTTGAGGAATAATGCTATGAAATATATGTTCGTTTTTAGCATTATCAAATATTCCCACACTTGAGCGTTGCTTGTCCTCAAGCAATATCGTCTTGAAATACTAGAATCACTTCTTTATTCTTCACACTTTGTACATCAGTGATTTTTATATGGCGGTATAAACAATGGTAGTAATGATATGGTTTACAGTCCCACATGACTATAAAAATTTAGATCCATTAAGGAAATTGGATCTTTATGAAAACATTTGATCTTTTGAAAATTAAATCTAGTTTTTTTACCCTAGATAAGTTTTCCGGAATAACCCTTTACCGGTGTTTGCAAAATATTTTTGTGGGTTTGGTGGGTTTCAGATTTGAAAATTTTAGCTCAAAACTTGCGGTTTTGTGTCACCCACTTGCTAACCTTGTATTTGGAAAGCAACACGTCCAGTTTACTTGTTCCGTATATTACCTTTCGGCAAACTACCGTCCGGTTGTAAAGGAAAGCGTTGAACAAGCAACTGTTAAGGCAATGTCCCGTGACATGCTTTTGATTATGGTCTATAACGTGTCGGACGCAATTACTATCCTTGGTAGGAGCAATAGTAAAGCTCATCCTATGATTTTTTCGGTCTGGCACAAGGTTCTGTCTTTGACCATGTTATGCAACCACCGTTCTTACGGTTGACACCCGATTTGGTTCAGGTGACCTAATGAATTCTGATGAATTCTCAGGATTTTACGTTCAATGGTAATGAACGCATTGAAAATAGGGTTTTCAGAAAACAAATCGGTTTGTATTTTTGATCAAAATATTTTCTCGTTTAAGCTCGAGTTTAGATATCATTGAATTCCATGAGTTTGTAATTCTCAATCTTTAAGGTCAATCTCAAGGATTGAGTAATATCAGGCTTAAAAGCTGATTTTTAATCTTTAAGGAGATTATCCTTTCTGGGGATCTGATTCATTAGTCTTATCCAGCTAATTTGCACGGTGCCTCCCCATTGTACGAGATAAATCCTTCTCATGGTTAGGATAAATCTGACCACTTGACGACCCTGTTTAATGCTGAGGTCCGTGGATTTCCTGCTGATTTTAGTGATGACTTTTCTAGATTTTTCGTCAACCTACAGCTGGTCTGAACGACAACTTCATGACCTAAATCAAGAAGCGCGTGTCTTTTTCGGAAGACTTTACTTCCTTTTAATGATGGAATTGATTCATCGTGTAGATCCATCTCTTCTTTTCTTTCATTGGGTAAAACAGTTTAGTTTAGTCCAAAGCAAAAGTATTTTCAGTTATTTGTTACAAATATATGTGGCATATGTTTAAAATAACTTGGTAAATTTTCCCACACTTGGCTTTTTATTTCTTTTTATCGTCCTCTATTCTATTTTAAATGAATTTTAACATTTTAGTTTGTTTCTCAATTTATCTCCTTTCCGAGGTAACAATAATTTCGGTGTTAAAACCTAGTTTTATCGTTCATAAATATGTTTAAACATGATTTTGAATTCATTTATTTGAAAATTTTTAAAAATTTTACTAGAATTGGGTAGTCAGTATATAAGACCAGGGCTGTTCTTTATTATCAGAGAGCACTAGATTCTAATACAACTACTGCTTTACTAGTATTTTTAATGGTAACCAAGTGTATAAAGTAAAAGTTTTAAAATCCGAAAGAATTTAACCCCTTCCCACACTTAAGATCTTGCAATGCCCTCATTTGCAAGAAATCAGTAACAATTTAAATTATTGAGGGTGATTTGTGTGAAAATGATTAAATTTTTACCAAAGTTTCCAAATATATTGGCGTTTGTTTGCTGAATGATAAATGGTGCACGTCATTTGTTCATTCCGTCTTGTTGTTATTTCACATACATTTTGCATCATTGTCGTCAAAATTACTTGCTTTTGCTGAACTTAATGCCAGTCTTTGAAAATGCGTTGTTTTACCCTGTTGTGTACATAAGATAAACTGCAAACATATATACATATTTTTGAAGTTTGGTTTATTACCCCACATTCAAAAATTATTAAAATCTAAGAATAAAAGTTAGATAATTATAAAAATGATTACAATATTAACAAAAGTATTAAACATATCAATAATTACATATTACAAAATAATAAAAATAAAAAGTAAACTAAGGATGATATTGGTACCAATAGGGGTTCCACGCATAACCATAAGTGCTATAGAATGCTTCGGCAGGGTCATACGTAGGATATGGTGGCTGCATCTCTATCGACCAAGGAGGGAAGACGGGCTTCGGTGTAGGAATATAGTTTCTACCTATATGTTGGCAATGCGCTATGATCTGGTTCTGATGAACTTGCCAATCTTCAAATGCTCTCTGTCTAGCATTTTCGTATTCCTGAGAAGCTATAAACCTATGCATTTCTTGCCCCCCTCCTACATTACCTTGTTCCTGGTTTCTCTCTACCTGTGGATGTCTACCATTGTATCGTACTGCGGCGTTGTTTCGCCGCTTCAAAACTTTCGCACCATGGTACACATTTAAACCTATAGTGTCGCGGGGTTCCGGCTCTTCTACTAATAATCCCCCCCGACTTATATCCACACCGAGATATTCACCAATCAAAGTAATAAAAATACCACCCCCTATTATGCTATGTGGACGCATCCCTCGAACCATAGCTGATAAATAATAACCCACACAATATGGTATACTTACAGCGCTGTGTGGGTCTCGAATACACATATGGTAAAACAAATCTTGTTCATTTACCTTTTCTTTGTTTTTACCCCTTTGTGTAATCGAGTTAGCTAAAAATCTATGTATTACTCTTAATTCGGCTCTATCTATATCCAAATAAGAGTAGTTTCCCCCTTTGAAACGGTGATGGCTTGTCATTTGACTCCACACACCGTGTGTATCAAAATTTTCATCTATTTTCCTACCGTTTAGTATCAATCCTCTACAATCGGCAGACGCTAACTCCTCAGGCGTATATATACGTAAAGCCTGAGCCATGTCCAGTAAAGACATGTGGCGCATCGAACCGCCTAACAAAAATCTAATAAAAGAACGATCGGTTAAACTAGCTACCCGATCATTCAACTCTATACTACATAACAACTCTTCACACCATACTTTATATACAGGTCTGCGTATGGTGAATAAACATATCCAGTCATTAAAATAAGAATTACCATACCTCTGTACCAGTAATTCCCTAATTGGCCCGGCCAATTCTACAGCTTCCAAGGGTCCCCATTCTATGACCCTTGGTACCTCAACAACCTTGGAATGAAGAGTATGCAAACCCCGTTGATATTTTGGATAATCTATCCAAAGTCTGTCAAATCGCAGGTTCGGGTGCAACTGTTCCAAGTGCATATCTGAAAAGGTCATGACTGGATGAGGTACATCCTGCTTGTAGTAGTTATCTACCTCCTGTTGTTCCAAGTTCTCAGCAGGAGCATGACGGGCTTGGGATGAAGATTCACCCCTTTCATTCTGCAAAACACATCAAACACAAATTTTGTGCATCCAAATATGCATTAGTGTCAGCAAAATCATCAATCAAAATAATTACAATGACATTATCAATTTATATCAAACTTAAGCTCATTTTCACATTTTTATCAAATCTACACTTTTTCAAATAAGCATATACGAAAATTTTCGCCAAGTTCATAAGCATTCAACTCAAATAACATGTCAAAATAATCATTACTAGAAAATAAACAAGTCTCAAATGGCATTATCTTTCAAAAATCAAGTTCATGAATTTTGGACTTGAAAAAGTCCACTTTAATTCTCAAAATCATGTTTAGGCTCAAAGTTTGGATCATTTAACTACCTAGACATGTTACACTACTTAATTTAGCAACAATTCATGACAAAAATCGGCCATAACCTGTTTATATCAAAAAGCCCCAAATTTGCTCAAGAACACAAACCCTAGATTCTAAAGATTTTGAAGTTTTTGGCTTCAAATCATGTTAACAAGCATCAATCTAGGTTATACATGCATAATATACTAACAATTTAACACTAATTACACTAAAAATTAACAAAATTCAAATTATGAAAATATGCTCAAGAACACACTAAAATTCGGATTTAAAGGTGATTTGGGGTGTAATTGTACCTGTTTTCTTGAGTAATTCTTAGATAAGATCCTCCTCAACATGATTGTAGTGAAAAATTTGAAGATTAACGGTGAAAAATCGAGTTTTTGGGATGATTTTCGTGGGTTTTCTCGAGCTCTTTTTCGCAGTTTTTTTCTGTGTTTTTGTGTTTTGTGTGTACAGATCGTGCAGCTGGTTATATTTTTTTTCTGTAATTTGGTCCCTCCGCGAGTCGCGGAGGTTTTCACTGAAAACTCCGCGAGTCGCGGAGTTATTTTTTTTTTTTTTTATTTTTTTTTTTTTATAATCTTTAACTTATAAAACAATTAAGAAATTAATTTTAAAATTTTGTTTCCCTTGTTATTTAGGACGAGGTTGTTTCGGATCGATGTCCTAGTCCGTCCCTCGACAAAATTTTAAAATTTGTCTTTTTGTAGCGATTGTTTTAAAAGCTAAGATTTTTGGGTTTTTTAATGTTTTTGGCATACTTTAAATCAATAAGATTAAAAATAATGATAATAAAAGTTCTCGTCCCTCCCTCGGGTAAAGCAATTTCGGTTCAAAGACCTAGTCTTCAACTTACGACGAATTTTAAAATCATATTTTTAACTTAATGAGATAAAGTAAATTTTTGTTTTTAAATTCACACAACATAAATATAAAATTCAAAATTAATATTAAAAATTCAAAATTCACACCAAACTTAAAATTTGAAATGCATAAAATTAAAATTTCATATTTTAAAAATTAAAAATTCACACCAAACTTAATTTAAAAATTCATAAATTCATACCAAACTTATTTTAATTTTTCAAATATTTACAATTTTAAAAATATTGTTTTTACAAAGTTTACAATATTAATTTAAGATTTAAAATTTAAGATTAAAAACATGGTAAAAATAAAATTAAAAATCTTTTTGTCTTTTTATCCCACTTTAATCAGTCAAATATTATCAAAAATATGCGCCCCTCTTTTCGGTAAAGTAATTTCGGTTCCAAGACCTAATTTAACTCATGACGAATTTTTGAAATATTTTGGGTTGATTGATTAAAGATATTTATACCTTAAGAATAAACGTTAAATTTCGCAGTGATGTAATAAATTTTTGAACGATATCAATAATTTCGGTCGCCAAACCTAATTTTATTTAATACCAATTTAATACTTTTTAGCGAACAAATTAGCGTTTATTATCAAAAGGTTAAAAATAAAAATAAAAATAAAAACTATACAGACATACCTGTGAAATAGATTTCTTAGTTATATGATCTATTATATTCATAAGATAGTCGGTTTAATTGGTTTTCCATGGCTGCATAGGCGTAACCTCGAGCATTCATTGTCTTTTCTTCTAAACATATGAACGGTCCGTCTCTGCATAAAGTAACAAATTCGGTATTTGAATAGGTTTGATTATTTGAACATTTACCTCCATGTGACCATTTTCCGCATTTGTGACATTTTTCTAGGTGTCGTGCTCTTCTTTTTGCTGCGGATTTTGATTTTCCTTTACCAAATTGTAACTTATTATCTTCGCATCTGGATCCTTTTCTAACTCCGTCCATTCTTTCTCTGATTACTGATACTATTTCACTCGGTAGTATGTCATTATTACGTTTAGTGATCAAAGCGTGTAGCATTAGACCATGGTTTAGTTCACAGGCAGTCTTCATTTTGTAAAAACCTAAAAAAAATAAAAATTCAGAATGGGGGGAGAAGACTAGTTCTTTAGGGTCTGCTAGGGAAAGACCATACGTGTTCCATTTTCGAGAACTACACGAAAACAGACAATCTAACTCTAACAGAAATACATATTATCCTTTAAAGACTTGATTCTCCCCACACTTAGTTAGTTGTGGTGTCGAAATTGTGATTAACTTCGTTGTCGACTTCCATCGGACCATGTATGTAATGTTTAACTCTGTGACCATTAACTTTAAATTCAATCCCATTTGAATTTATTAATTCTATCGTTCCGTATGGGAAAACTCTTTTGACTATGAATGGTCCAGACCATCTTGATTTCAATTTTCCAGGAAATAGCTTGAATCGTGAATTGAAAAGAAGAACTCTGTCTCCTTCTTTAAATTCTTTTGAACTTCTGATTCTTTTATCATGCCATTTCTTCGTTCTTTCTTTATAGATTAACGAATTATCGTATGCTTCATGTCTTAATTCTTCTAATTCGTTTAGTTGACTTAATCGTAGACGTCCAGCTTCATGTAAATCAAGATTACATGTCTTCAAAGCCCAAAATGCTTTGTGTTCAATTTCTACTGGAAGATGACATGCTTTTCCATACACAAGTCTAAAAGGTGTGGTTCCAATTGGAGTTTTGTAGGCTGTTCTAAAAGCCCAGAGTGCATCCTCCAATTTAATGGACCATTCCTTCGAATTTGATCCTACGGTTTTCTCTAGGATACGTTTTAAAGCTCGGTTTGTATTTTCAACTTGTCCACTTGTTTGTGGATGATATGCGGTGGAGATTTTATGAGTTACTCCATATCTTTTAAGAACTTTCTCAAGTTGATTATTACAGAAATGAGTACCCCGATCACTTATTAAAGCTTTCGGTGTTCCAAACCTTGCAAAAAGACGTTTTAAAAAGTTTACTACAACTCGTGCATCGTTAGTTGGGAGAGCTTGTGCTTCCGCCCATTTAGATACATAATCAATGGCTACGAGTATATATAGATTATTATGAGATTTTGGAAATGGACCCATAAAGTCAATACCCCAAATGTCAAATACTTCACATACTTGGATGACATTTTGTGGCATTTCATCACGTTGACTTATTTTTCCGGCCCTTTGACATGCATCACAGGATTTGCAAAGAAGGTGTGAGTCTTTGTAAATTGTAGGCCAATAGAATCCAGCTTCATAAACTTTTCTTGCTGTTAGTTGAGGCCCATAATGCCCTCCTGTTGGTCCTGTGTGACAATGGTTTAATATTTTACTAGCTTCATCTCCAAATACACATCGGCGTATTATTCCATCGGGACAACTTTTAAACAGATGTGGATCTTCCCAGAAATAGTGTTTTATATCACTGAAGAATTTCTTTCGTCTTTGGTACGATAATCCTTTTTCAAGGAATCCACAAACTAAGTAGTTTGCATAGTCTGCAAACCATGGGATTTCTTTATAATCTATCTTCAATAGATATTCATCAGGAAAGTTGTCTTGTATGGCCGATTCATTCAGAACTTCTAATTCGGGATTTTCAAGACGAGAAAGATGATCAGCGGCGAGATTTTCTGCTCCTCTTTTATCTCGGATTTCAATATCAAACTCTTGTAAGAGTAAGATCCATCGGATTAATCTTGGTTTAGCATCTTGTTTTGAAAATAGGTATCTAAGAGCAGAATGGTCGGTATAGACCACCGTTTTTGCTAGAACGAGATATGATCGAAATTTGTCAAAAGCAAAGACAATAGCAAGGAGTTCTTTTTCAGTAGTTGTATAGTTCGTTTGTGCTCCTTGTAATGTCTTACTAGCATAATATATAGGTTGAAATCGTTTTTCAATCCTTTGTCCTAAAACGGCTCCCATTGCAAAATCACTTGCATCGCACATTAGTTCAAATGGTAGATTCCAATTTGGTGTTATCATGATCGGTGCATTAGTGAGTTTTTCTTTAAGAATATTAAAAGATTTGATACACTCATCTGAAAAGATGAATGGAGCATCCTTTTCTAGGAGTTTATTCATAGGAGTGGCAATTTTAGAAAAATCTTTTATGAAACGTCGGTAAAAACCGGCATGCCCTAGAAAACTCCTAACTCCTCTAACATTGGTGGGATGTGGAAGTTTAGCAATTACATCTACTTTAGCTCTATCCACTTCAATTCCTTCTTTTGAAATTTTGTGTCCAAGAACGATGCCTTCTTTAACCATGAAATGGCATTTCTCCCAATTAAGTACTAGATTTGATTTTTCGCATCTAATTAGCATTCGTTCCAGATTAACTAGACATGATTTAAATGTATCACCGAAGACTGAAAAGTCATCCATGAATACTTCCATGCATTCTTCTATCATGTCGTGAAAAATCGCCATCATACACCTTTGAAAGGTTGCAGGGGCGTTACAAAGTCCAAATGGCATTCTTTTGTAAGCAAAAGTACCATAAGGGCACGTGAATGTGGTTTTCTCTTGGTCTTCGGGTGCTATTGGAATTTGAAAATATCCGGAAAATCCATCTAGAAAACAATAGTAACTATTTCCGGCTAATCTTTCCAACATTTGATCTATGAAAGGTAAGGGAAAGTGATCTTTTCTGGTGGCGTCATTTAATTTTCTATAATCAATACATACACGCCATCCTGTTACAGTCCTAGTAGGAATAAGCTCATTTTTCTCATTTGTGATGACAGTCATGCCACCCTTCTTAGGCACGCATTGAACTGGGCTTACCCATGGACTATCAGAAATTGGATAAATTAAACCTGCATCTAGCAGTTTAATAATCTCTTTCTTAACTACGTCTTGCATATTAGGATTTAGTCTTCGTTGGCGTTGCACATACGTTTTATGACCTTCTTCCATAAGGATTTTATGTGTGCAATACGAAGGACTTATTCCTTTAATATCATGAATCTTCCATGCAATGGCTGGTTTATGAGCTTTCAACACAGAAATGAGTTGTGATTTCTCATTTTCAGTAAGAGAAGACGATATTATTACAGGTAATTCAGATTCACCATGTAAATAAGCGTATTCCAAATGGTTTGGAAGTGGCTTTAATTCTAATTTCGGAGGTTCTTCTATCGATGATTTATATCGATATCTGTCTTCTTCTTTTAGCATTTGAATTTCTTCTGTTGTTGGTTCATATCCATTAGCTATAAGTGTAGCTAACATTTCAGCTTCATCAATTGGTTCATTACCTTCTCCTAAAGAACATTCTCCTGTTCCTTGTAATTCTGGAAATTCTTTTAATAATTCTGCATGTGCATCTATAGTTTGAATATAATAACATGTATCATCTGCAGATTGTGGTTGTTGCATTGCTCTATCAACTGAAAAGGTAACACTCTCATCCTCTATACTTAGGGTCAGTTTCTTACCGAACACGTCTATCATTGCTTTAGCCGTGTTTAAGAATGGTCTTCCTAATATGAGAGGAACTTGAGAATCTTCTTCCATGTCCAAGACAACAAAATCTACTGGAAATACTAAAGTACCAACTTTAACTAGCATGTTCTCCATTATCCCTCTAGGATATTTTATTGATCGATCGGCTAGTTGTATGCTTATTCTTGTTGGTTTCAATTCTCCAAGGTCTAGTTTAGCGTATAGTGAATACGGCATTAGATTTATACTAGCACCTAAGTCAGCCAATGCTTCTATTGAACTAAGACTACCCAGAAAACATGGAATTGTGAAACTTCCTGGATCAGATAGTTTTTCTGGTATCTTATTCAACAGCACTGCTGAACAATTAGCATTCATAGTAACAGCCGAGAGTTCTTCCATTTTCTTTCTATTCGTGATTAGATCTTTCAAGAATTTAGCATATCTAGGCATTCCTGAAATCACATCAATGAAAGGAAGATTTACATTTATCTGTTTAAACATATCCAAGAATTTGGATTGCTCGGCTTCAAGTTTCTCTTTCTTCATTTTACTCGGATAAGGAAGAGGTGGTTGGTATGGTTTAACATAAGGTTTATCCTTAACTGTGTTATCTTCATTAACCTTTTCAACTACCGGTTCTTTTTCCTTATCTTGATCAGGTTGTGGTTCTTGTGTAGTAGGAATAGTTTCATCAGAAGTTACAGGTATTTCAGGTGGTTTAAGTGTTGTACCACTTCTTGTGGTAATAGCTTTAGCTGTTTCATTCCGGGGGTTAGCATTTGTATCACTTGGTAGACTTCCCGGTTTTCTTTCACCTATTAACCTTGCTAGGTTGCTCACTTCTTGTTCCAGATTTTGAATAGAAGCTTGTTGATTTCTAAATGCTTGAGCATTTTGTTCATTTGTTTGTTTTTGAGATGTGAAAAACTGCGTTTGAGTTTCAACTAGCTTCGTCATCATATCTTCTAAATTCGGCTTTTTATCATCGGTTTGTTGTGGTGGTTTGTTTTGAAAATTCGGTCTTTGCTGATTGTAAGTATTATTGGATACTTGTTGATTGCTAGGACCTTGTTGGTTGTTGTATGGAATATTTCGGTTATAATTCTGGTTTTGATTGTAAATCGGTCTTGGCGGTTGATAATTATTCTGATAATTATTTCCAGGCCTTTGGTTTATGTATGAAATATTCTCTCTTTGTTCCATTGTTAATTCAATACTGAGACAATCTTTTGTCAAATGTGGTCCTCCACACTGCTCACAACTAATTCGTATAGCATGAATATCTTTAGTCATCTTTTCCATTCGTCTCTCGAAAGCATCTATCTTTGCGGAAATGGAATCTAAGTCATGGCTAGAATCGGCTCTAGCTGCTTTAGATGATCTAATGATATCTTTTTCTTGGTGCCACTCATGCGAGTGGGAAGCAGTATTATCTATAATTTTGTAAGCATCAGTTTCGGTTTTCTTCATAATAGAACCACCAGCTGCTATATCTATGTCTTTTCTTGTAGTGATGTCGCATCCTTGGTAAAATATTTGTACTATTTGACAGGTGTCTAAACCATGTTGCGGACATCCTCTTAGTAACTTTCCATATCTTGTCCACGCCTCATATAGAGTTTCATTTGGTTTCTGTGTGAACGTAACAATTTCTGCTTGAAGTCTTACGGCTTTAGATGCAGGAAAGAATTGTTTAAGAAATTTGTCAATTAAAACATCCCATGTATCAATCGCCCCTTCAGGTAATGATTCCAACCAATCTTTGGCTTCTCCCTTTAAAGTCCAGGGAAATAACATGAGATATATCTGTTCATCCTCCACTTCTCGTATTTTAAATAGTGTGCAGATCCTATTAAAGGTACGTAGATGTTCATTTGGATCTTCCTTCGGCGCACCACTAAATTGGCATTGATTAGTCACCATGTGTAGAATTTGTCCTTTGATTTCATAATCTGGCGCATTAATGTCTGGATGAGTAATTGCGTGACCTTGGCCAGTGCGTTTAGCTCTCATTCGGTCTTCCATACTTAAAGGTTCCAGATTCTCCATAATTGAATTTGTTGACTCGGTATCACTAGATGATTCTGATTTAATAGTTCGTTCCTCAACAATCTCTGTTTGAATGATTGGTGGTTCCGGAGGAAAGTTTAATGGTTCAGGATCTATGAACCGTTCCTGAATATTTTCTGGATTCTCAATTGTGAGGTTTGTTTCAAAATCTGGATTATCGGATATTTGAACTGAAGTACTTGGTCGACTGGATGACGATTCTAAAGAAAAATCAACGGCGGTTATATTTGTTAAACGATGTCTTGATCGAGTTACAGGTGGTGAACGTACAAAAGGTGGTGAACGTCTTGCTCGGTGCATTCACTGAATATCCTATTAGTTTTTAAAAGGAAAGAAAAATTATAATAAGTTATCCAATCAATAGACTTTTCTGATTTTGCCCACGTTTCGAATAGCCAAAAGATGCAGCAGAGGGGCAGGATTCGTTTGGTCTCAATATAATTGAGGACTGTTTGGCTCCAATAACCCGGTCCACGTACAAATCCAACTATTACTACGAACCAGAAAATTTTGATGTCTATCAATTTAATTACTTAAAATAAATTTTCGTAATTTTAAGAAATTTAGATAAGAAGTAGAATAAAATTCTAAGTCCTAAAAACTAGAATAGCGAGAAATAAGAAAGACAAAGAGTTCGTCGAAAAAGGTCGAAAAAGAAAAATGGTTGAAAAATAAAAGGTGACGGAAAAATAAAAGAAACTTAAAAAAAACTTAAAAATACTTAACTAATTTAACCTTATTACTACAACTAACTTAAAATTATAATCGCAAATTGAAATTACTAATTGGAATGATAATTGATACATAGTAAAAGGTCTAAAAATATTAAAGCTTACAGGGAAAAACTAAATCCCAAATGGAAATAACTTAAAAAGAAACTAAAACTTAAAAAGACGTCGCAAAATTCTAAAGCACCTAAATCTTAATCTAAAGAAAAAGCACTTAAGGAATTCTACGGCAAAGCCTAAAAATCTAGGAGTAAAAATAACTATAGTAAAAACTAAGTTTAAAATTAAATATGAGCTAAAAAAAATACAAATATTACGCTACAACGATTAAAAAGGTACAAAATATAAAAATATACAAAAAGTTGTAAAAAGTACAATTTTTATAAAAATATTATTTTTATATTATTTATTTAATAAAACTACTAATTTTACAATTTTAATTAAACTAATTTAACTAAAATATATAAATAAAAAGTAAAAAGTAAAAATAAAACTAAAATTAATAATAATAATAATAATAATTAAGTTAAATAATAATAATAATAAATTAAAACTCCGTAATTAATGCAACTTTAGGGTTTTGTCCGTGTGTCAGAAACCCTCCGCGAGTTGCGGTGATAAATGAGGAAAACCCCGCGAGTCGCGGGGTTCAGAAAAACAGTTGACAGGTTTCACTTTTTTACGCGTTTTTCTTTATTTTTTTTTTTTTTATTTTCTTTTTTCTGTTTTTAGTTTAAATAAACGATTTTTAATAAAATTTATATTTTTATAAATTAAAATAAAGATAAAGAAACTTATAAAACTTAAATATTTAACAAAATCCTAAAAATACTTATATTTTTGTTTTTCTTTTTATATTTTTGAATAATTAAAACGTAATTTTTACAAAAACGACTTTTAATAAATGTAAACAAAAATCTTTTTTTTTTTATATTAGCGTTGCGCTTCCGGCTTTTAAGATAGTTCCCCGGCAGCGGCGCCAAAAATACTTGATGTCGGTCGAGGTGTATATAAAATAGTTTATATTTTACTAGAAAATACTATTAAATACGATACAATTTTACACAAAATATTTATTTATTTATAGAATGGATATACTTAAACCTTGCTACAACACTTATAGGCAGTGTACCTAATCGTACAGTAGTGTAGTTTTTAGTAAGTCCGGTTCGTTCCACAGGGAAATCTTTAAACAAAGCTCAACGCTATATTAGTTTACTTTTATAAGAAATACAAATATATATATATAAGTAATATTATTATTATAAAGGGGGGTTTTTACCGTTTAATGACCGGTTTGTCGATTTTAAAACTTTAGTCGCAGTTAAAACCTAATGTAAAATATAAAATAAATACAAGACTTTAAATTAAAGCGTAAAGTAAATAACGATAATGAAATTGCGAATAATAAAAATGCGATAAAATTAAATTGCGATAATTAAAAGTGCGATAATTAGAAGTGCAATTAAATATAAAATAAAGGAAATTAAATATGAAATAAAAGAATTATGCTTATTTAAACTTCCGTAATCATGATGTTTGACGTGTTGATTTTAGTTTTATGCCCATGGGTTAATTGTCCTTTGTCCTGGATTATTCAATATGTCCGTCTGGTTTTTTGTCCATAACAGTCCATCAGTCATAAATATAAATTGCAAGTGTCCTTGTCAAATTATTATTATACCCGAAGATAAATATTCCAACTAATTGGGGATTCGAATTGTAACAAGGTTTTAATACTTTGTTTAATGAATACACCAGGTTATCGACTGCGTGTAAACCAAGGTTTTACTACTTTGTTAACAATTACACCAATTACCCTTGAATGTAATTTCACCCCTGTTTTAATTATTCTAGTGGCTATTAATCCATTCCCGTGTCCGGTTAAATGAACGATTATTCGTACATATAAATACCCCGCCCATCGTGTCCGGTTGAGTGTATATGGTAATTTATAGGGACGCCCAATTGTAAATCTTTATATTAACATTAACAAACTTTCATTTAGTTAAACAAATATAAAGCCCATTAATAGCCCATAGCCTAGTTTCCACAAGTGTCGTTCTTTTGTCCAAACCCCAATTATGGTACAAAGCCCAATTACCCAATTTTAGTAATTAGCCCAACATCATGATTACTTCGTTTTAAACAAGCATAATAATAACTTAGCTACGAGACATTAATATAAAAAGGTTGAACATAACTTACAATGATTAAAAATAGCGTAGCGTTACACGGACAGAATTTCGACTTACACCCTTACAACATTTGCTAACATACCCTTATTATTAGAATTATAATTAAAATTAAAATATAAATTATAAATATAAATATATATTACTCGTATATATTGAGAGAGAGATGAAAAAAAAGATGTAAAATTCGATCAGAATTCGGTTGGCTTTATAGCCAGAAGTGAAATTTGGGGCTCCGCGACTCGCGGCAAAATGGCCTTAAAACTCCGCGAGTCGCGGAGAGGTATTTTCATTTTACACCCTTGGAGTTTCTGGCTGCCGACGGTTTTAATAATATATATATATAATATATATATAATTAATATAATTAATTATATATTATATTATATTTATATACATAGTTAACTTGTAATTTTTAGTCCGTTGCGTCGAGCGTTAAGAGTTGACTCTGGTCCCGGTTCCGGTTTTTCGAACGTCCTTGCGTACAATTTAATATCTTGTACTTTGCGTTTTGAATCTTGTACTCTTGTGATTTCGAGACGTTTCTTATCAATAATTGGAACCTTTTTGATTGTCTTTTGTTCTTTTGAGCTTTTTGGTCGTTTGCGTCTTCAAATCGTCGAATCTGTCTTTTGTCTTCACCTTTTATTATTTAAACGAATATCACTTGTAAATAGAACAATTGCAACTAAAAGCTTGTCTTTCTTGAGGAATAATGCTATGAAATATATGTTCGTTTTTAGCATTATCAATTGGAAATGAACGGAAAAATGGTGGACCGTGCGGAACCACATATTGGTTCACTCTAGTGCGGCAAGAAGCCGCTGATGCCGAGTCAGATCCTTTGCCTTTCACTTACCTCGGTTACCCATTGGTACCCCATCCCTAAAAGCATCGTCATGGCAACCTATTATAGAAAAATTAGACAAAAGACTTTCATACTGGAAAGAAAAATCCATCTCCTTTGGTGGTCGTCTTACATTAATTAAATCCATACTCATTAGTATCACGTTATACTACTTTTAATTATTTCACGCACCCATTAATGTAATCAACATACTGAAGCAAAAAGACGTAATTTTTTTTTGGGTGGTTCAGAAGCGGATAAAAAAATTAATTGGATCAAATGGGAACACATCCTTCTTCCTTACGAAAAAGGGGTTTGAACGTCGGTTCCCTTTTTTGTAAAAACATTTCCCTATTTTGCAAATGGCGGTGGAGATTTAAAAACGAAAAAAGAATTTATGGGTTAAAATCATTACTAGCATCTACGGGGAGGGGGGGTTAATAGTAATGGTTTATGTAGAAATACTGCAGGTCGCACATTATGGAATGAGATTATCAAGGTCGGGAAAAAGGCGGACTCGATTGGTGCTAACTTCACAAACTCCTTCAACTTATGCATCGGAAACGACATTAATACCAAATTTTGGCATGACACTTGGTGTGGAACGCACAACTTTTGCACACTATTCCGTAGACTCTACATGCTTGAAAATGACAAAAACTAAACTGTCGCGGAACATCTTATATCCAATAACTCATCCACAATAGGAAATTGGAATTGGTCATGCACCCTTGTGGTCGTACACTTTGCGAACTAAATGAACTCGATAACATGATTTCAACATGTCGCCTCTCTGATAAACTCGATGCATGGAAATTCTCCTTAGATCAAACTGGTACCTTCACAACAAAAACACTTCCATTCTTGACAACTTAAAACTTGGCAACCTAAACCTAAACATGGAAACACCATGCAACAAACTAATACCACAAAAAATAAACATCTTCACTTGGAGGGTTAAACTCGGTAGAATTCCCACCCGTGTCAAGCTTGACAAACGCAACATCGACCTTGACACACTCCTTGCCCACTATGCAACTCACACGTCGAATCAAATGAATACATTCTATTCTTTTGCCCGAAAACATCAAACCTTTGGGCCCGGATTCTTCGTTGGCTGAATATCCCACCCAACACACTTTCCAACATTACCGACAAAACCACAAACAATCAACCTTTCGCAAATACTCAAATTAGCTCGTCCATATGGCAAGCCATCAAATGGGTAACACTATACTTCATATGGAAACACCGAAACCTCAAATTCTTTCACAAGAAAGAATTGTGCGCCGACACAACATTATCGGAAATCTAAACGCAAACCTATTCATGGATATCCAAAAGAGCTAAGAAAACAACTATTGAGTGGAAACAATGGCTCATCAACCCCTCATTCTACATTACTTCGGATCAATAAAGAATAGGCATAAGCTAATTTACCTTCATACAAGTCCTTTTTGGCAACAACTTTTCGAAACTTTCAGTTTTTATGCTCTCATCCCGGTCATGGTGTCTCATTTTCACTTGGTTAAATGGGTAGTTGCCGCCAACTTTGTCATCGCATTGCGGTACTGTTGGTTGTCACTCCCAACTTGTCATTTCAAGTTCCGGGGTGGTAATGGTCTCCATTTTCTTCGGGCATATAGTCGCTGTATCTCCTCTATTTCATATATGTATAGAATTTGTAGGGACTATTGTAAATCCTCATATCATTAATAAAATTAGGGTTCCATATTAGAATTGTGTTGAAATCGATCCTCTTAGTATCCCAAATCAAAATTGGGGGTTACGGTTTTAGTTTCCATTATTCATTATTGAGTAACCAATCTATTTTCTTCTTCACGATTGAGGTTTATAATTTAGAACTTTTCGTCAGTTTCATTCCCAGTTCAAAACCATGTTAATCCAGGTATTGTTTTTTTCTTTCTTTTTCTATGAAACTAATTTGGGGATGGTAATATTATGTGTAGCTATCATCTTCTAGGTTGGTCAATCATGTTTTTGAGAATAATTCTATTATTTCTGTAAAAATAAGTTACTGATGTAGTATAATTTTTATGTTGAACATTATGTATTATTTTAGAATATTAGATGATATCATGAACGATGTGATTTTTTTCGTTTTTTATACGTAACATTCATGGAAATTGCCATTCAGTCTAAGATTCTAAAGAAGTTAGTATGTTTGGCATATGTTGGATCAAATGGATTGGGTTTGTGAGCATCTATGATCAGAGTCCATATGGATATTTGTTCAACAAAAAGGGTTTCGATTCTAGCAAAACTTTGATAGTTTTTGATTTATGTGCTTATAGTAATGTTTTGTTTTAATATCAAGCTTAACTTCAAGGGCATAACTGGTCATGTGTAACTAGCACATCAATAATTATGATTTATGATGCTGATGATTCACATGAAGATGACAACGCTTTTTTTTTTTTGGAGAAAGGGGACGGTACCCCGGAGAATTTTATACCATCAAAAAACGAAAAGTACATGGGGGGATGATTTTTAGTGAACCATCCGAAACACTATTACACTTTCTACCAAACTAGAAAGCATAGAAAATAAAACATTCACCATAATTCATCCCTATACCAATAAAAGACAAAGTCTATACAATCACCAATACCATTTCTATAAGACCTATGACTCATAACCAATTGAAGAACCACCTGCAAGAAATGACATTTTAAATTCAAAACACAATGCATACCTTTATACTTCAAAGTGATTTTTAGATGACAACGCTTTTATTGCTACAAATACGATCTTTTACCTTTGAAGATCTTAAGAGATACATAAAGATCATCTTTTTAGGTTATTATCGGTACAATTGCGTTCTTATTGCTCGCAGTGCAAATTCCTAAATTTATATATTTTAATGTTACATTTGTTCTTGGAGAGGTTGCACCTCATTTTACGTGAACGACTACAGGTTTCTTTGTTCTACTCAATGTTTTGTAGGATCCATGCTGTAACATCCCGCCTTTTTCCGTTTACTTTTCCGTTTAACTATTTAAGTTCCGTTATATGTTTATAACACATCCCGTTAATATGCGTTGAATTATCTCGTTTAAGTAATTCCCGCACCCGGTTTAAAGTTGAGGGACCAAACTTGCCAAAGGTTGAAACATTTGACTAGGTCAAAGAGTCAACCCCTTTTCATCCATTCATTTCACCTCCTCTTCCTCTTTTTACTACTTTCAAATCCTCTCAACATTCAAACACAAATTCATCATCTAAATCCGGAATAAGGAGCTAGCAACAAAACAAAATACATATTCGTGATCCTCTCTTCACCCTCTTCGATTTGATACCAACTTCATCACTTTTGGGTAACATTTCTAAAACACTAGATTTCTTTAAATTCGTGTTCTTGACTTAAAAGTATGTTAATTAGTGTCTATGGCTCATTGTGATGTCGTGTATGTAATTTGTATGCTCGATTTGTTGTTTTTGGTGTAACTAGTTCATTATGAAAATTGCTTGCTAAATCCTTGATTTTGGATGATCAAATGTCGTTAGATTGTTAAAGTGCATGTTTTAAAAGTGTTACTAGCATCATTAGCTTCATGTTGATGTATAGGTTGATTAAAGAAACTTCATTAACATGATTATTGTTTTTGTGATGCTTGACTAGGGTTTGATAAGCTTTATATGAACTTTGATGCACCAAATGCTATGAAATATTGTAGATAAGAGTTTGGTTGCAATGTGTGTTTGATTACCTTCGAAACCGCATATCATACATGTAAATTGGTTTCCCGAATCATGAAATGCGTTTTAGAACTTGAAACTTTGATTATGAATGTTTAATACGGTTTTTGGTTGTTGTAAGTGTTGAATTGCTTGATGAAATGTGTCTAGGTGTTTTCCTCGTCAATTTACCTTCCCGATGATATATGATACATGTTCTAAGTGTTTCCGGGTCATAAATTAGGTTAGTTTGATATTTGGTTCGTGCACTTAGGAAATACAGCAAACAGGGCCTGGAAACCGATCAGGACGCCGTCCAGATACTGGGGACGCCGTCCCACCTTTTGAACCTGGATGCCGTCTAGGATATCAGGACGCCGTCCCACCCTTCATTTTGGGACGCCGTCTAGCCATTTGGGACGCCGTCCCATTGTACTAAAACTGGCTGTTTGGGTTGTCATTTGACGAAAAATGTTTGGGATGTTCTAGACCTCCAATTCGCTTGCAACTTGTTTTAACATGCTTATATATGAATAACTAGCATAGAAAATTTGTCCGAGACCCGACCCGAACATGTTGACTTTTCCGTTGACTTTGACCCGACCAAGTTTGACTTTTTGTCAAACTTAACCAAATACTTATGCAACCTTTCTAACATGATTATTTACTTGTAACTTGCATGAAACTTGACTAGTTGATTCACATGTTAATATAATCGAGTCATAACGAGCCATAGGACTAATTGAACATCTTTGACCCTTCGTGACTATCGTTATTGATACAACCTATTTGTTTAGGTCAAGACTAGCATTGTTCTTTGCACACGTTACTTGTCGAAGTACTTTTTGGTTCGTGCATACAAGGTGAGATCATAGTCCCACTTTTACTCTTTTTGAACTTACTTTTGGGATGAGAAAACATAAACGTTCTTTTAAACTACGTGAACACAAGTACAGGGAAAACAAACATTCTACATACGAGTTTGAACACAAATCCTCAATTCGATTATCATTAGTTACATTAGATGGTGTAAGCGAGAACTTATGTTATATGGCCATATGGGTTTGACAAACCCTCACTTCGGACGGTTCGCTACCGTCTACGGGTGAAATATATTTTCGGGAAACAGTGTATGTTCTAACACTATTATTACGGGGTTCAACGGACGGAATGTTAAGCTTTGATAATTGAGTGCTCGTGAATATTAACTTTTAGAATGTACTATGACTTTATCGATGTTGCAAATCTTGTGGTTCAACTTACTTATACTCACTTACTTATTTAAACATATGATTTCACCAACGTTTTCGTTGACAGATTCTCTATGTTTTTCTCAGGTCCTTGAACTTAGGTGATATAAGCTTCCGCTCATACTTTTTGATACTTGCGTTGGATGTCGAGTATACTTGCATACGTGGAGCGTCTTTTTGACTACTTTTAATCGTGTCGCACGTGTTTCATACAAACTTTAAACATTGTTATGTACTTATTATGGAAACTACTTTTGTAAACTTTGAAACACCCTTATTTATGAAATGAATGCGACATACTTTTCGGTCAAACTTGGTTATAAAGAATTACGACCATGTAATGGGACCATACGTAGATGACGCCGTCATTTGACGATTTGTCGGGGTCGCTACAAGTGGTATCAGAGCTTTGGTTGTAGGGATTTAGAGTTCATTGGTGTCAACCCCGAGTCATAGGGTACATTGGTGAGTCTAGACTACAACCGGCATATAGACTTGACATAGGAATTACCTGACAAATTGTGCATTTATACTCTGACTCTTCTACTCATATCTACTCTTATTCTATCTAAATCTTGCGTTATATAATTTAATTGACACGCCACCTTGACTATATGATGTAATGTCGAATGCACATATGAATTAGGGTAATATAATTCCCGGAAATTATATTACGGTGACTCATATGAACATACCGACATTATGACATAAAGAATTTAAGGCGGGTCAAGGATAATTTTCTCTCTATCTTTATCCCATATCACGGTTAGTATTATTTAGAATACTAACCAACGGTATTCTTTTGTTTTGAAGGAACAATGGCTCCTCGCCGTGTACGACGCAATGAAACTCCCGAACAAGCCTTACAACGCATGATAGCCACCGCCGTGGATGCGGCCATGGCCGGTCACTCGTCTAACAACAACAATAACACCAACCATAACAACAATAACCAAGGAGCCAGTAACTCTAGCGAAGGGTGCTCCTACAAAGCTTTCATGGGGTGCAAACCTCACACTTATGATGGAACCGGGGGACCGGTTGTGCTTACTCGTTGGTTTGAACAAACCGAGGCCGTCTTTAGCATAAGCGGTTGTCGGGATCAAGACAAGGTCAAATACTCCACCCACACTTTCTCCGGAATTGCTCTAACATGGTGGAACACCTATGTTCAATCGGTGGGTACCGATGAAGCTCATGCCCTCTCTTGGGCCGATCTAAGGGAAAAGATGATTGTTGAATATTTTCCGCGCGAAGAAATCCGAAAGCTTGAGGAAGAACTAAGAGCTTTGAAAGCGGTCGGAAACGATCTTAAAGCTTATAATCAACGCTTCGCCGAACTATCCTTGATGTGTCCTAATCTTGTTAACCCCGAATCTCAAAGGATTGAGCTCTACATGCTCGGTCTTCCAAAAAGCATCAAACAAGGGGTGATGTCATCCAAACCCACTACTCATCAAGCCGCTATGAACATGGCTCGCCAACTAATTGAAACGGTTGACGAAATCGTAGTGCCGGCTCCTAAGGCCGAGGACAAGTCGGGTGGCAACAAAAGGAAATGGGAAGCCACTCCATCAACCAACTACAACAACAACACCTTCACCAAAAAGCCTTTCAACAACGACGGCAAGAAGGGTTATGTCGGAAACTTACCTTTTTGCAACAAATGCCACAAGCATCATCACGGCGAATGTAACAAGCTAGTTTGTCACCGTTGCCAAGGTGTTGGTCATAGGGCCAACAATTGCACAAGCGCCGCCCCCGTTGCTCGAAAGGGGCCCAATCCTCCAAAAACGGTCACTTGTTACGAATGTGGCCAAACGGGCCATTATAAGAACGAATGCCCGAAAAAGAAAGCCAACCCCAACAACCGAGGCCGAGCCTTTAACATCAACACCGAGGAAGCCCGAGATGACAATGAACTAGTCACGGGTACGTTTCTTCTCAACAACTCTTATGTTACTTGCTTATTCGATTCGGGTGCCGATAAATGTTTTGTGTCTAAGACTTTGGCTCCTACCCTTTGCACTCCACCACACCCTTTAGATACTACTTATTCCATCGAAGTGGGCGACGGAAAACTCTTAAGTGCCGACACATATTACCGGGGGTGTACTTTGAACATTTTGGGTAAGGAATTTGAAATTGACTTGATACCCATGGAATTAGGGAGTTTTGATGTAATAATCGGTATGAATTGGATGATCAAAAATAAATCTCACATTCTTTGCGATCTTCACGCAATCCGAATTCCTATCGAGAATGGTGAACCATTGATTGTCTATGGCGACAAAAATTGCACCGGACTCAATCTCGTTTCGTGCCTTAAAGTTCGAAAGCTACTTCGCAAGGGTTGTTTCGCGATTCTTGCTCACGTTAAGAAAGTCGAGGCCGACGAAAAGCGCGTCGATGATGTGCCAATTGTTATTGACTTTTTCGATGTATTTCCCGACAAATTACCGGGTCTTCCACCTCATCGGCCGGTTGAATTTCAAATCGATCTTATTCCAGGAGCCGCACCCGTAGCGCGTGCACCGTATAGACTCGCTCCATCCGAATTACAAGAATTAAAAAGTCAAATCCAAGAGTTACTTGACCGTGGTTTCATTCAACCTAGCCATTCACCATGGGGCGCTCCGATTTTATTCGTCAAGAAGAAAGACGGATCCCTACGAATGTGCATTGATTATCGTGAACTAAACAAATTGACGGTTAAGAACCGATATCCCCTTCCTCGCATCGATGATCTCTTTGATCAACTACAAGGTTCTCGTGTATATTCAAAAATCGATCTCCGTTCGGGTTATCATCAACTAAGGGTTAAGGGGGAAGATGTCTCCAAAACCGCTTTCCGGACTCGTTATGGTAGTTATGAATTCCTTGTCATGCCTTTCGGTCTCACTAACGCACCGGCGGTGTTCATGGATCTCATGAACCGCGTGTGCAAACCTTACCTCGACAAATTCGTTATCGTGTTCATTGACGATATTTTGGTCTATTCTAAAAACGAAGAGGAACACAAAGAACATCTCCGACTCGTGCTCGAGCTCTTGAGAAAAGAGCAACTATATGCCAAGTTCTCCAAGTGTGAATTTTGGTTAAAGGAAGTTCAATTTCTTGGTCATGTTGTAAGTGATCAAGGCATTAAAGTCGATCCCGCAAAAATCGAAGCCATTAGTAAATGGGAGACTCCTACTACTCCTACTCAAATTCGTCAATTCTTGGGTCTCGCCGGATACTATCGTAAATTCATCAAGGATTTCTCCCTAATCGCTCATCCTTTAACCGCGTTAACTCACAAGGAACGAAAATTCGTTTGGACCTCCGAACAAGAAACCGCTTTTCAAATCTTGAAAACTAAGCTAACCACCGCTCCTATCTTGTCACTTCCCGAAGGCAATGATGATTTTGTTGTATATTGTGATGCCTCGAAAAACGGTTATGGATGCGTATTAATGCAACGAAAGAAAGTCATTGCTTATGCCTCTCGACAACTCAAAGTCCACGAACGAAACTACACGACACATGATCTTGAACTCGGTGCCGTCATCTTTGCACTTAAGCTATGGAGACATCATCTTCTTGGTACCAAGAGTACTATCTTTACAGATCACAAAAGTCTCCAACATATCTTCGATCAAAAGCAACTAAACATGAGACAACGAAGGTGGATTGAGACCTTGAACGATTATAATTGCGAGCTTCGTTACCACCCCGGGAAGGCAAATGTAGTGGCCGATGCCTTAAGTCGAAAGGAAAGAGCGGTGCCTCTTCGTGTCCGAGCTTTGAATATCACCATCCACTCCAACCTTAATAGCCAAATTCGGGTAGCCCAAGATGAAGCTCTTAAGGACAACAACATCGCACGCGAACTTTTAAACATTCTCGTCTCCCGATTCGAAGTTAAGGAGACCGGACTTCGATATTACGCCGGAAAAATTTGGGTGCCTAGATATGGCGATCTACGAAACCTCATCCTAGACGAAGCCCACAAATCGCGATACTCAATTCATCCCGGCGCCAATAAGATGTACCATGACCTTAAAGAACAATATTGGTGGCCGAACATCAAAAAGGAGGTTGCTAGATACGTCGCCAATTGTTTGACTTGCGCTAAAGTCAAAGCCGAACACCAAAGACCGTCCGGGTTACTTCAACAACCCGAGATCCCGCAATGGAAGTGGGAAAGGATCACGATGGATTTTATCACCAAACTACCGAAAACGTCAGGCGGTTATGATACAATTTGGGTCATTGTTGACCGTCTCACCAAATCCGCGCACTTTCTCGCCATGAAAGAAACCGACAAAATGGAGAAACTTGCACGACTTTACATTAAAGAGATTGTAGCCCGACACGGAGTACCGTTATCGATTATCTCCGACCGATATGGTCGTTTCGTTTCTAGATTTTGGCGTACGTTACAAGAAGCGTTGGGAACGCGTTTGGACATGAGCACCGCATATCATCCCCAAACCGATGGGCAAAGTGAACGTACAATACAAACCTTAGAGGATATGTTATGAGCCTGCGTTGTTGATTTTGGAAAAGCTTGGGACAATCACTTACCTCTCGCCGAATTCTCTTACAATAATAGTTATCACGCGAGTATTAAGGCCGCACCTTTTGAAGCGTTATATGGTCGAAAATGTCGCTCTCCTCTTTGTTGGGCCGAAGTGGGTGACGTGCAAATTTCCGGGCCCGAACTCATTCACAAAACAACCGAAAAGATTCTTCAAATCCGAGATAGGCTTCGGACGGCCCGGAGTCGTCAAAAATGCTATACCGACAAAAGACGCAAGGACCTCGAATTTCAAGTCGGTGACCGCGTCATGTTAAAAGTCGCACCTTGGAAAGGTGTCATCCGTTTTGGGAAACGTGGGAAACTAAATCCGCGGTACGTTGGTCCTTTCGAAATCTTAGAGCGTATCGGAACCGTTGCTTATCGTTTAAACCTTCCGCCTCAACTAAGCTCCGTCCATCCTACTTTTCATGTATCTAACTTGAAGAAGTGTCTCGCCGAGCCCGATATCGTCGTCCCTCTCGAGGAACTTACTATTAATGACAAACTCCATTTTGTGGAGGAACCGGTTGAAATTGTGGACTACGTCGAGAAGGAATTAAAACAAAGCCGGATCCCGATTGTTAAGGTCCGATGGAACGCCAAAAGGGGACCCGAGTTTACTTGGGAAAGAGAAGATCAAATGCGAAAGAAACACCCTCATCTATTCCCGGTCCCGAAAACGTCAGATTTCGAGGAAGAAACAACGACTACTACGCCTACCTAAATTTCGGGACGAAATTTCTTTTAAGGTGTAGGTAATGTAACATCCCGCCTTTTTCCGTTTACTTTTCCGTTTAACTATTTAAGTTCCGTTATAT
Organism: Rutidosis leptorrhynchoides; assembly: GCF_046630445.1. Lineage (NCBI taxonomy): Eukaryota > Viridiplantae > Streptophyta > Magnoliopsida > Asterales > Asteraceae > Rutidosis > Rutidosis leptorrhynchoides. The sequence continues at coordinate 208,889,140 of NC_092343.1, forward strand.
GTTTATAACACATCCCGTTAATATGCGTTGAATTATCTCGTTTAGGTAATTCCCGCACCCGGTTAAAGTTGAGGGACCAAACTTGCCAAAGGTTGAAACATTTGACTAGGTCAAAGAGTCAACCCCTTTTCATCCATTCATTTCACCTCCTCTTCCTCTTTTTACTACTTTCAAATCCTCTCAACATTCAAACACAAATTCATCATCTAAATCCGGAATAAGGAGCTAGCAACAAAACAAAATACATATTCGTGATCCTCTCTTCATCCTCTTCGATTTGATACCAACTTCATCACTTTTGGGTAACATTTCTAAAACACTAGATTTCTTTAAATTCGTGTTCTTGACTTAAAAGTATGTTAATTAGTGTCTATGGCTCATTGTGATGTTGTGTATGTAATTTGTATGCTCGATTTGTTGTTTTTGGTGTAACTAGTTCATTATGAAAATTGCTTTCTAAATCCTTGATTTTGGATGATCAAATGTCGTTAGATTGTTAAAGTGCATGTTTTAAAAGTGTTACTAGCATCATTAGCTTCATGTTGATGTATAGGTTGATTAAAGAAACTTCATTAACATGATTATTGTTTTTGTGATGCTTGACTAGGGTTTGATAAGCTTTATATGAACTTTGATGCACCAAATGCTATGAAATATTGTAGATAAGAGTTTGGTTGCAATGTGTGTTTGATTACCTTCGAAACCGCATATCATACATGTAAATTGGTTTCCCGAATCATGAAATGCGTTTTAGAACTTGAAACTTTGATTATGAATGTTTAATACGGTTTTTGGTTGTTGTAAGTGTTGAATTGCTTGATGAAATGTGTCTAGGTGTTTTCCTCGTCAATTTACCTTCCCGATGATATATGATACATGTTCTAAGTGTTTCCGGGTCATAAATTAGGTTAGTTTGATATTTGGTTCGTGCACTTAGGAAATACAGCAAACAGGGCCTGGAAACCGATCAGGACGCCGTCCAGATACTGGGGACGCCGTCCCACCTTTTGAACCTGGACGCCGTCTAGGATATCAGGACGCCGTCCCACCCTTCATTTTGGGACGCCGTCTAGCCATTTGGGACGCCGTCCCATTGTACTAAAACTGGCTGTTTGGGTTGTCATTTGACGAAAAATGTTTGGGATGTTCTAGACCTCCAATTCGCTTGCAACTTGTTTTAACATGCTTATATATGAATAACTAGCATAGAAAATTTGTCCGAGACCCGACCCGAACATGTTGACTTTTCCGTTGACTTTGACCCGACCAAGTTTGACTTTTTGTCAAACTTAACCAAATACTTATGCAACCTTTCTAACATGATTATTTACTTGTAACTTGCATGAAACTTGACTAGTTGATTCACATGTTAATATAATCGAGTCATAACGAGCCATAGGACTAATTGAACATCTTTGACCCTTCGTGACTATCGTTATTGATACAACCTATGTCATAACCCGTCCTTAACCATAAGAACGTGTTAGATAACGTATGATTTCATTGCGAGGTATTGACCTCTATATGCGACATTTTTAAAAAGGAAAACTGCATATATTATACATTACAAACCAAACCATTATTTTTGTTACAAGCTTTAGACAATAAAAAGATGATTATCGTTTAACGATAATCTTCGACTTACAAACTTTACAAATGATAATAACAACACGATTTCTAGCATATTTTACAACACACGTCCTCGGATATGCAGTTTTATTTTTGACACAAATATGAGTACGCATGATCCTGCTTAGATTCAACATAATGCAGCGGAAGCTTTAATTATCACCTGAGAATAAATATGTTTAAAAACGTCAACATAAAGTTGGTGAGATATAGGTTTAGTGCGCAGCAATATATATATATAGACCACAAGATTTCGTATATAAACATTTCAATAAAAATATTCTAAGTGGTTGAGCACTTGGTAACCATACTTAACATTTTCACGTCGCATATTCCCTTTAATATGAAATCTTACTACACCGTACCAAGTGTAGTCACAAAACGAAGTACTGTGCAACCGTTGAATACTGGTCGTCCAGTCCGATTGGGGTTGTCAGGCCCGATAGATCTATCAACAGGATTCGCGTTTACAATACCGCTGTAAATATTAGTTACCAAGCTACAGGGAAGTATGCCAGTGGTACAACTCAACGTAGAATATATTTTTCAGTTACTTGTGTCCATAACGTAAAACATAAAATACATGTATTCTCATCCCGAAATATTTAGAGTTTAAAAGTGGGACTATATACTCACTCTTGTCTTGATGATATATATATTTTGACTCGGTCTTCCGGTTGATATCACGAACCTATCCATATATAATATATCAATATGTTTTCATTTTAAAACAAACGTTATATATATATATACTTGTTATACTTTTAATATTTTGAATATTTCCTTAGTCCGTAGTTAGCATTCCGATGTTAGTAATTCAATTTTTAATGGTTCATTTTTAGATGTTTAATATACCCGCAATAAACAAAACCCCCAACGAAATAAATAAAACCCCATCGTATATGTATTGGTCGAGATTAATCTTGACCCATGGTACCGGTGTTGTCAAATGACGTGTTGCGTACATAAAGTACCGGTGTTGTCAAATGACGTGTTGCGTACAATCATGGGATCTTATGATTAATCTTCTCGTGTTGTTTACGGGTGATCCTGAACCATATAAAATTGAATTATAAGTACATATATATAAAATATCATGTTATCTTAGAAATATGTGATTTATATCTTTTTTTTCCAATTGATCCCGTAGTTGAAATGATCTAGGATAACCAATTTTGTTTCGGTCATAGTTTCTTCGTTACAAATCCGTTTTCGTTGATTCAAATTGCCATCTTCTTGGATCGAGTTCTTCTTTAAGACTATGAACTGTAAATACCTTGGTTTGTATTCAAAATCATACGGCATAAGTGAAACATTAGTGAAACATATGAAGTTAAACATTTTTGTTACAACAAAATCATTTAATGACCATTTTTCTAAAAATACTTATACTTTGAAAAACCAAGTTTTACCTTGTTAAATTAGCATATACATAAGTTATATTACAGGTCTTGAAGTATTTTAAAAGTTAAGTTAGAAGAATCTATTTAGTTTGCAAACAAGTTTGAAAACATTCAAACTATGTTCTTGTTGTTAAACTTTTGTACCACAAAATAAGATAGCTATATATATATGAATTGAATAAGGTTATGAACATAGATTCTACCTCAAGTTCCTTGGATAAGTTTGCTGTAAAAGAGGAGTAAGAAGCTAGAATCAAAAGGGTGATAGAAGTGGATGAAAGATTGGTAGTAAGTTGGTGTTCTTGGAGGGTTTTCTTGAAGTGTTTTTGTATGGTTTTCTTATGGTGTTTTAGTATGGTTTTTGAAGCTAGATCTTTATGGAACTTTGCTGGATTGTTATGGAGTTTAGAGAGTAAGAAAGAGTGTGTGTTTTTAGTTAAGAGATTGAAGTAAAAATGAATCAAAAATGATGATACATATATACTCCTAAAAATGTGATCTTTAAGGATAACATGACAAAATTCTAGTTTGTATTTTGTTAATTAGTCAAGTAATCATCCAAAAGTAATTACCTAGCTCTAAGGGCATGAATAATGGCTGGTTAGGTGGTGATTTTGATGTGTATTTACTATTAGTAAATACGTATAGGAGCTAGGTATGATACGAGTACAAATACTCTAAATATACGTATAGAAATTTTGTGAAAAATGGAATGAGGATTTAAATATAGCTATCTTTTGTGAATATACTTATATGGTTTTATGTATTTAAGTTCTTAAAAGTGATTAAATACATTACTTATACAATATATGTATAAACATTATATGTCTTAAGTATTTATGTCAAATAACGTTACGTATAGTTATCGTTTTGAAAACTTTAGTTAGTAGTTTCAAAATATACTTATAACTTGTTGTTATTAATACAAAATGAGATATTAAAACATTTATTAATCATGTTAAATATGTATATATACATTTATATACACAAACGTATAATTATCATATATTGTATAGTTCGTGATATCATCGGTCAAACTAGACGGTCAAACGTTGTGTAAAACTCTTTTCGGAAATATAAGTCTCGACAATTTGGATTGCTTATCATGTTGGCAAGGTTTAATTTATGTAAATATTAATCTTATAAGTATAGTATGATCGAAAAAGTGCGGGTCGTTACATTACCTCCCCGTTAAATAAATTTCGTCCCGAAATTTTAAAATTGTACCTATTTTGCGTCATCGAGAAACAAGTGTGGATACTTTTGCTTCATCTGATCCTCTCGTTCCCAAGTAAACTCGGGACCTCTTCTAGCATTCCAACGAACCTTAATAATCGGTATATTACTCTGTTTGAGCTGTTTAACTTCACGGTCCATGATTTCGATTGGTTCTTCGACGAATTGTAGTTTCTCGTCGACATGAATTTCTTCAAGAGGAATGGTGAGGTCTTCCTTTGCAAGACACTTCTTAAGGTTCGAGACGTGAAAGGTATTATGTACTCCGGCGAGTTGTTGCGGTAACTCGAGCCGATAAGCTACCGGTCCAATGCGTTCGATGATCTTAAACGGGCCTACGTACCTTGGGTTCAGTTTACCCCTTTTTCCAAAACGTATCACACCTTTCCAAGGTGACACCTTTAGCATAACCATGTCCCCAACCTGAAACTCTAATGGTTTCCTTCGGACATCGGCGTAGCTCTTTTGGCGACTACGGGATGTTTTCAATCTCTCCTTGATTTGTACTATCTTCTCGGTCGTTTCGTGTATGATCTCGGGACCAGTTAAATGTCGATCTCCTACTTCATTCCAACAGATAGGAGATCTACACTTCCTTCCGTACAATGCTTCGAATGGCGCAGCTCCAATGCTCGCATGATAACTATTATTATACGAGAATTCTGCTAACGGTAGATATTTATCCCATCCGTTTCCAAAATCGATCACACATGCCCTGAGCATGTCTTCGAGAGTCTGAATCGTTCTTTCACTCTGTCCATCGGTTTGTGGATGATATGCGGTACTCATATCCAACCGAGTTCCTAGTGCCTCCTGTAGTGATTGCCAGAATTTTGAGGTAAATCTACTATCACGATCGGATATAATGGAAATAGGTATTCCATGCCTTGAAACAACTTCCTTTATATACAATCGTAATAGTTTCTCCATTCTATCCGTTTCCTTTATAGGCAAGAAATGTGCAGACTTGGTGAGACGATCAACAATCACCCAAATGGTGTCGTATCCCCAGGCAGTCTTTGGTAACTTTGTGATGAAATCCATGGTAATACCGTCCCATTTCCATTCTGGAATTTCTGGTTGTTGAAGTAACCCTGACGGCTTCTGGTGTTCTGCTTTAACCTTGGAACAAGTTAAACACTCCCCAACATATGTTGCAACGTCTGTTTTTAAATTAGGCCACCAATAATGCGTCTTAAGATCTTGGTACATCTTTCCAACTCCAGGATGTATCGAATATCTTGTCTTATGTGCCTCGTTCAATATCAACTTCCTTAATCCACCCAACTTCGGTACCCAAATACGATTAGCAAAATATCGAATTCCATCTTCCCGCATAACGAGTTGCTTCTCATACTTCTTCATTATTTCATTTCCTATATTTTCTTTAGTAAGTGCTTCTCGTTGAACTTCTTTGATTTGTGAGTTGAGATTCATGCGAATTTTTATGTTCATCGCTCGTACTCGAATTGGTTCTCGTTCCTTTCTGCTTAGAGCGTCGGCCACCACGTTCGCTTTCCCGGGATGATAACGAATTTCACAATCATAGTCATTTATTAACTCAACCCACCTACGTTGCCTCATGTTCAGCTGTTTTTGATCGAAAATATGTTGAAGGCTTTTATGATCAGTAAACACAGTGAATTTAACCCCATACAAGTAATGTCTCCACATCTTCAATGCAAACACGACTGCTCCCAGTTCTAGATCATGCGTCGTATAATTCCGCTCGTGAATCTTCAATTGTCGGGATGCAAATGCAATTACTTTCTTCCGTTGCATAAGAACACAACCAAAACCTTGTCGCGAAGCGTCACAATATATTTCAAAATCATCGTTCCCTTCTAGTAACGATAAAATAGGCGCCGTAGTTAACTTCTTCTTCAGTAATTGAAATGCGTTCTCCTGCTCCGAGGTCCATTCGTATTTCTTCCCTTTTTGCGTTAATGCTGTCAACGGCTTAGCTATTCGAGAAAAATCTTGAATAAACCTTCTATAATAACCGGCTAAACCCAAAAATTGGCGTATCTGCATTGGTGTCTTAGGAGTCTCCCATTTTTCAATAGCTTCAGTTTTTGCTGGATCAACCTGAATTCCTTCGCTATTAACAACGTGACCAAGAAATTGCACTTCTTTCAACCAGAAAGCACACTTAGAAAATTTAGCATAAAGTTGTTCTTTTCTCAACAATTCCAGTATCAACCTTAAATGCTCTTCATGCTCTTGCTCACTCTTGGAATAGATAAGAATATCATCAATGAAAACGATAACAAACTTATCTAAATACGGACTACAAACTCGATTCATGAGGTCCATGAATACAGCTGGCGCATTCGTCAATCCAAACGGCATAACCAAAAATTCATAATGACCGTAGCGTGTCCGAAAAGCAGTTTTCGGAATGTCCTCTTCTTTGACGCGTAGTTGATGATAGCCCGATCTTAAGTCAATTTTCGAATAAACACATGATCCTTGCAATTGATCAAATAAGTCATCAATTCTCGGTAGTGGATACCGATTCTTGATAGTTAACTTATTTAATTCACGATAATCTATACACATCCTAAAAGATCCATCTTTCTTCTTAACAAACAAAATTGGAGCTCCCCACGGTGAAGTACTTGGTCGTATGAATCCACGGTCCAGTAATTCTTTTAACTGACTTTGAAGTTCTTTTAACTCGGACGGTGCAAGTCTATATGGAGCACGAGCCACTGGTGCAGCTCCTGGTACTAAATCTATTTGAAATTCTACCGATCTAAATGGAGGTAATCCCGGCAATTCTTCCGGAAAAACTTCGGGAAAATCTCTTGCCACAGGCACGTCATTGATGCACTTCTCTTCCTTTTCGACTTTATTAACATGTGCTAAAATAGCGTAACATCCCTTTTCTAAACACTTTTTGGCTTTCAAACAGCTAATGAGTTTTAGCTTTGAATCACCCTTCTCTCCGTAAATCATCACCGGTATTTTATCCTTACCAGGAATACGAATTGCCTTCTTGGCACAAACAACTTCCGCTCCTATTTTGGACATCCAGTCCATGCCGACTATTACATCAAAACTTCCTAATTCTACGGGTATCAAATCAATCTTAAATGTTTCTCCGGCTAAATTTATCTTACAATCACGACAAATTTTATCGGCTTTAATTAGTTTACCATTAGCTAACTCAATCAAGTACTTAGCATCTAAAGGTAATGATGAACAATTCAATTTAGTGTAAAAATTTATACACACGTAGCTTCTATCGGCGCCGGTATCAAATAAAATAGATGCTGATAAGTTATTAATGGTAAACGTACCCGTAACAAGCTCCGGGTCTTCTCGTGCCTCTCTAGCATTAATAACAAACGCTCTTCCACGTGCAGGTCCGCCATTCTGATTCGGGCACTGACTCTTATAGTGACCTTGTTTTCCACACCCAAAACAAGTAATGTTAGCCAAAGCAGTTCTATTTGCGTTGGTGGCAGGAGTCTTGTTACCATTTGTAACGAGAGCCTTACAATCTTCAGCAAGATGTCCCTGTCTATTGCATTTAGTGCACAACACACTACAGTAACCAAAATGATGTTTGTGGCAGCGGTTGCATAAAGGACTTTGTCCTTTGTAACCAAAGCCTGAACCACTACCCGCACCTTTCGTGGTTTCTTGTTTCTTATAAGGTTGTTGTTGGTTACCTCGATCATAACCTCCATTCCACTTTTTCTTGTTCCCTAATACCTTCACCTCAGTATTGAATGCTTTCTTGTCCAAAATGACCTGATCCATTAGCTCGTTCGCCATGGTTATAGCTTCATGAATTGTTTTAGGTTTCGATGCTGTAACGTTTGCCTTGACCTTTTTGGGCAAACCAGCTTTGTACATTTCAATCTTCCGTTCTTCGGTTGGAACCAATTCAGGACATAGCAAAACTAATTCCATGAATCGCTGGTTGTAGTTGGTGATTTCAGTACCAACCACCTTCAAACTTCGTAACTCATCTTCTAACTTAATAACCTCATTCCTTGGACAATACTCGGTGATTATCATTGCTTTGAATTCTTCCCATGGAGTATCATAAGCTACATCTCCTCCTACCGCCTTCACATAATTCTTCCACCATGTGAGTGCACTATCTTGTAAAGTGCACGATGCAAACTTGGTCATGTCTTTTTCATCACAACCACTGATTTTAAACACCGTCTCCATCTTTTCTATCCATCGGGTTAAACCGATCGGCCCTTCCGTTCCACTGAATGATGAAGGCTTGCAAGCTTGAAACGTCTTGTAGGAGCATCCTACACGAGGATTTGGATTAACTGCAGCAGCTCTTGCAGCCTCAACCCATAACATTCTGTCGTTCACTCGCTGGTTGATGAGTTCCTCGAGTTCTTGTTCCGTCATTCGATTCAATCGCGCCATTTCCTAATGAAAGAAAATAATTATTCACATGGATTATTATAGATGTAGTGTGTATTTATAGTACATTATAGCTTATTAATAATATGAACTAGGTATTATTATAAAAGCCTTTTCTTCTTATTAGCGTTTTATAATTATATCTTGGGTAGTACCTACCCGTTAATGTTCATACTTAATAGCTTAGTACAGAATCAATTACTACAATCTAAATAATACTTAACCATGGAAAATTATTGCATTTCATACTTCAATATTTTACATATGCTTATCTTACATCGAACATTAAGCAAACCACACTATTAATATTATACAAAACATTATTCGGTTCCATGGTTTGACACAGCAGCGCATCGTTTGATCTATTTTCTAGAACGTTTAGACACAAAGATTTGCTTAACGCTTATCCTAACTGTCTGCCTATATTTTGGCTGTGGGACTGAAGAACTGGATGCCGGGACAGAACGAATAGGAATAGCGGGGATAGGGGTGGTAGTGTTGAGTGGAATTGGTGCCACATCATTCTCATTAAACTCGGGATTTGGATTTTCTAATTCATTAGCCTTTCGTTTCTTTCCTAGTTCGAACTCGTCTTTTGTAATTTCCTGTATTTCTTCCTCGGGTTCACTTTCCTCCTCGGGTTCACTTTCCTCCTCGGGTTCACTTTCCGGGTTCTCTATAGTTGGTTCATCCGGAATTTGTGAGTCTTCCCCAAGGATATCATTTTCGTCATCGGACAGGTTAATGACTGGAACGCCATCTGAAGATTCTGATTCGGAGTCGTTGATTGTGATAACAATTTTTGAGCTCGACATCTATCACACAACAACTAACCCATTAGTACTTATATAATATTTACATATAAATTTTAACCAACAGTGATAAGCAATGGTTTTTTTTTTTAAATCAGACCCGGTCAAAGTCCAGACTTTACTAATGTATCCTAACGACTTCTCGGTTAGACACACTAATGCAAACCTGGTTCGCTAAGACCAACGCTCTGATACCACATGTCATAACCCGTCCTTAACCATAAGAACGTGTTAGATAACGTATGATTTCATTGCGAGGTATTGACCTCTATATGCGACATTTTTAAAAAGGAAAACTGCATATATTATACATTACAAACCAAACCATTATTTTTGTTACAAGCTTTAGACAATAAAAAGATGATTATCGTTTAACGATAATCTTCGACTTACAAACTTTACAAATGATAATAACAACACGATTTCTAGCATATTTTACAACACACGTCCTCGGATATGCAGTTTTATTTTTGACACAAATATGAGTACGCATGATCCTGCTTAGATTCAACATAATGCAGCGGAAGCTTTATTATCACCTGAGAATAAATATGTTTAAAAACGTCAACATAAAGTTGGTGAGATATAGGTTTAGTGCGCAGCAATATATATATATAGACCACAAGATTTCGTATATAAACATTTCAATAAAAATATTCTAAGTGGTTGAGCACTTGGTAACCATACTTAACATTTTCACGTCGCATATTCCCTTTAATATGAAATCTTACTACACCGTACCAAGTGTAGTCACAAAACGAAGTACTGTGCAACCGTTGAATACTGGTCGTCCAGTCCGATTGGGGTTGTCAGGCCCGATAGATCTATCAACAGGATTCGCGTTTACAATACCGCTGTAAATATTAGTTACCAAGCTACAGGGAAGTATGCCAGTGGTACAACTCAACGTAGAATATATTTTTCAGTTACTTGTGTCCATAACGTAAAACATAAAATACATGTATTCTCATCCCGAAATATTTAGAGTTTAAAAGTGGGACTATATACTCACTCTTGTCTTGATGATATATATATTTTGACTCGGTCTTCCGGTTGATATCACGAACCTATCCATATATAATATATCAATATGTTTTCATTTTAAAACAAACGTTATATATATATATACTTGTTATACTTTTAATATTTTGAATATTTCCTTAGTCCGTAGTTAGCATTCCGATGTTAGTAATTCAATTTTTAATGGTTCATTTTTAGATGTTTAATATACCCGCAATAAACAAAACCCCCAACGAAATAAATAAAACCCCATCGTATATGTATTGGTCGAGATTAATCTTGACCCATGGTACCGGTGTTGTCAAATGACGTGTTGCGTACATAAAGTACCGGTGTTGTCAAATGACGTGTTGCGTACAATCATGGGATCTTATGATTAATCTTCTCGTGTTGTTTACGGGTGATCCTGAACCATATAAAATTGAATTATAAGTACATATATATAAAATATCATGTTATCTTAGAAATATGTGATTTATATCTTTTTTTTCCAATTGATCCCGTAGTTGAAATGATCTAGGATAACCAATTTTGTTTCGGTCATAGTTTCTTCGTTACAAATCCGTTTTCGTTGATTCAAATTGCCATCTTCTTGGATCGAGTTCTTCTTTAAGACTATGAACTGTAAATACCTTGGTTTGTATTCAAAATCATACGGCATAAGTGAAACATTAGTGAAACATATGAAGTTAAACATTTTTGTTACAACAAAATCATTTAATGACCATTTTTCTAAAAATACTTATACTTTGAAAAACCAAGTTTTACCTTGTTAAATTAGCATATACATAAGTTATATTACAGGTCTTGAAGTATTTTAAAAGTTAAGTTAGAAGAATCTATTTAGTTTGCAAACAAGTTTGAAAACATTCAAACTATGTTCTTGTTGTTAAACTTTTGTACCACAAAATAAGATAGCTATATATATATGAATTGAATAAGGTTATGAACATAGATTCTACCTCAAGTTCCTTGGATAAGTTTGCTGTAAAAGAGGAGTAAGAAGCTAGAATCAAAAGGGTGATAGAAGTGGATGAAAGATTGGTAGTAAGTTGGTGTTCTTGGAGGGTTTTCTTGAAGTGTTTTTGTATGGTTTTCTTATGGTGTTTTAGTATGGTTTTTGAAGCTAGATCTTTATGGAACTTTGCTGGATTGTTATGGAGTTTAGAGAGTAAGAAAGAGTGTGTGTTTTTAGTTAAGAGATTGAAGTAAAAATGAATCAAAAATGATGATACATATATACTCCTAAAAATGTGATCTTTAAGGATAACATGACAAAATTCTAGTTTGTATTTTGTTAATTAGTCAAGTAATCATCCAAAAGTAATTACCTAGCTCTAAGGGCATGAATAATGGCTGGTTAGGTGGTGATTTTGATGTGTATTTACTATTAGTAAATACGTATAGGAGCTAGGTATGATACGAGTACAAATACTCTAAATATACGTATAGAAATTTTGTGAAAAATGGAATGAGGATTCAAATATAGCTATCTTTTGTGAATATACTTATATGGTTTTATGTATTTAAGTTCTTAAAAGTGATTAAATACATTACTTATACAATATATGTATAAACATTATATGTCTTAAGTATTTATGTCAAATAACGTTACGTATAGTTATCGTTTTGAAAACTTTAGTTAGTAGTTTCAAAATATACTTATAACTTGTTGTTATTAATACAAAATGAGATATTAAAACATTTATTAATCATGTTAAATATGTATATATACATTTATATACACAAACGTATAATTATCATATATTGTATAGTTCGTGATATCATCGGTCAAACTAGACGGTCAAACGTTGTGTAAAACTCTTTTCGGAAATATAAGTCTCGACAATTTGGATTGCTTATCATGTTGGCAAGGTTTAATTTATGTAAATATTAATCTTATAAGTATAGTATGATCGAAAAAGTGCGGGTCGTTACAACCTATTTGTTTAGGTCAAGACTAGCATTGTTCTTTGCACACGTTACTTGTCGAAGTACTTTTTGGTTCGTGCATACAAGGTGAGATCATAGTCCCACTTTTACTCTTTTTGAACTTACTTTTGAGATGAGAAAACATAAACGTTCTTTTAAACTACGTGAACACAAGTACAGGGAAAACAAACATTCTACATACGAGTTTGAACACAAATCCTCAATTCGATTATCATTAGTTACATCAGATGGTGTAAGCGAGAACTTATGTTATATGGCCATATGGGTTTGACAAACCCTCACTTCGGACGGTTCGCTACCGTCTACGGGTGAAATATATTTTCGGGAAACAGTGTATGTTCTAACACTATTATTACGGGGTTCAACGGACGGAATGTTAAGCTTTGATAATTGAGTGCTCGTGAATATTAACTTTTAGAATGTACTATGACTTTATCGATGTTGCAAATCTTGTGGTTCAACTTACTTATACTCACTTACTTATTTAAACCTATGATTTCACCAACGTTTTCGTTGACAGATTCTCTATGTTTTTCTCAGGTCCTTGAACTTAGGTGATATAAGCTTCCGCTCATACTTTTTGATACTTGCGTTGGATGTCGAGTATACTTGCATACGTGGAGCGTCTTTTTGACTACTTTTAATCGTGTCGCACGTGTTTCATACAAACTTTAAACATTGTTATGTACTTATTATGGAAACTACTTTTGTAAACTTTGAAACACCCTTATTTATGAAATGAATGCGACATACTTTTCGGTCAAACTTGGTTATAAAGAATTATGACCATGTAATGGGACCATACGTAGATGACGCCGTCATTTGACGATTTGTCGGGGTCGCTACACATGCTCAATAGAAGTGCAGTTAATTAACTGATGTAGTTTGGGAACTTCCTAAAAAAACATTTGCTTGAATGCCAGGTACCAAACTTACTTTAGAAGTTTGTTGGTCAATTTACTAGAAATGGTCAAGTCGGCTTATGGTTTATTTCAAGCATGTTGAATATTAAACATAAAGGATTAAGGGTTAATGGGAATGGTCAAATGGGTTAGAACCTATGTTGATGTACGTGAGCAAAACGATATGAAAAAACTGAATCGTTCAAATTTCAAATTAACCGTTTCTGACAATAAAACCTATCTCAACTGCAGCTCACTTTATGTTTATAGTTAGCAACTTTATGGTACCAGTAATCTGAACAGTTCACTTTATGCTTATAGTTGACAACACCATCTGGACCTTGCTCTTAAGGAACGTTACAAACGCTCTAAATTTGATTAGGTGGTGATATACAGATAAATAATAAACATATGAAGGATTTTGTTGAGCTTTATTTATATGTTGGTTTTTGTCTGCTTTAATAAGTCGATGTTAGTTTTCAATTTTTATTTCACTATACTTCTCTGGTAGATAACTATGTAGAAGTGTGTTATATGATATGCAGTAGCTATAGGCTCATATGGAGATATAACAAATCTGATGTTGCTATGTTAATGTGGCTTAGTGTCCTAGCTATTATCGATGTTTCATGATGGTATGCTTTTCATTTTCTGGTCATCAGTTTTTTAGTTTATATTGGATTATTATATAGGTAAATATAAATATTAATTGTTCACGGTTTAATGGATATTAGTGGTGTTGATTTCGACGAAGATCATTCTTATCAGCAGCTGCTGCTGGTAGAAACCATACGAAGTTTGGGGGCTTTTTTTAAGAAATTAAGGCTTTTATATTATGGCTAAGTGTTAATATTATTTTTTATTTAATTTGTTTTGGATATTTATTTTGGTGGTTAGATTTGGGATTGGCGATAGAAATAAATTTGGAAATTGAAGATGTTGCAGGTTTAGAATGGAGGAAGGTGGGTGAAATTACAATATAAAGAGAAGAAAAGGTTAGTCCCTCTATCGTGAAATTCATACGGATCACGTTGCACCCGCATATAGGCAGATATCAAAGTTGAAACGGCCAAAATGACAATACTAGATATCTTTATGAAGCCAACTATGAAGACTATAGAGGAAGTATGTGAGATAAATGAGGTTTGCGTACCATCACATTTCATGTCGTTAAATTGAATTTGAAAGCATTACCTTTCTTAGTAAATGCATATGTAAAAGGTTTCATGACTTTTGTAAACTTCATAATTCAAATCTTTCTTACACAGCACTCAACCTGTATTGTATGAGGTGACGTCAATATAATTTGCCCTGGTGAGGATGGTTGGCACGGCTACAGTTGCACAAGATGTGGGAAAAAAGCAAGTAAAAAGGATCAGTTGGATGCGGTTGACTCTGTTTATGTAATTGACCATTGTGATTTGGTTAAGGATGGTTGTCTAAAGTAAGTTATTTTATTTAGAATTCAAGTTGTTCCAGTTACACACGTACTACAGTTTCCTATTATTAAAGGACTGTTGAATTTATATTGATGATATTTTGATATAGGTATGATGGAAGTACAAGCATCAAAATATGAACAACCATAAGTGTAGGCGACAACTATGATTTGTGCTCTTTGGTGTTGTTTGACTATTTAGTAGCCAAATAGTCAATGAATTTGTTGCTTGCTTGAATAATGTCACTCAACAAGTAGAATAATTACTTAACAAGTTCCAAGATGGTCGCCAACACCAAATACCAAATGTCTTTAAATACCAAATGTCTTTAAATACCCTTAGATTCAACAAGGGTTTAGTGCTTGGTCTTCATGACACGCGCACGAGCACATACACATATTGTTGGTCCTTTGATTAACAAATGGAGTATTGTAGAGGGGTGCGAATACAATTATTTTTAATTATACTAGTTAAGTAGTAGTTAAACGTATTCGAGCAAGCAATTAAATAAGAGCCTTGGATAATTTTCAACATTATTCTTTGATTGATATAAATCTCAAAGAATCACAACTGTTCGATGGCATAATAAACAGTTGGTTGATACAGATTACACCTAAATATAGCTAAAGAGATTATCTTTAAACTATTACGCGTTTGGACTCTATTTAATAAAACACACACCACTAGATATTACAATAGTGGAATCATCTATTTATAGAAGTCCTATTATCCATGTAATTGATCTATTGTCCAATGGTACATAGAATGTTTGTACTTGTGGGGACAACTGCATCAGAGAGCGTGCTCTCTTCTTTTCTCTTTGGTAGCTATTTGCAAGGACACTCCAATTCGGTTTGGCACAACTATTTGAATAAACAAATAGAATGTTTGGTTGTCTAGGCGTTGACAAAGTATTACACATGTCTGCACATGCGTTAAACTTCTGCATTCCCACGTGGTCTTGTAAGGTCACTTGTCAGCCGCCGACACGTGTCCTTTTCTGTTCAACTTTGTCTTCGACTTTTGTTGAATAGTACAATTGATATAGACCACACGGGAAACCATTATGCTTGTAATGGAGCATATAAGTGTTGTATGATGCTACCATATATACTGGTTCTTCTACTGGTTCACTTGATCTTCGTAATTTGCTGGGTACACATCATCTGCTTCTTGAAGAATACTGCCTACCTTGTGCTGGTAGACCAGGCAGCATACTGACACACTTGACACAGCAACAAATGTTGTCTATACATAAATAAACATATGTTGGTTGCACATAACACTTTAGTCTACATAGCTGTTTTGTCATAATTAAATCCTTAATTATTTTGGGGACTCAACATATATATATATATTTTGTCATTAAGACCGTCTACATCATACTGCTTTGTCAGCATTTCAAGAACTACTTCATATATATATATATATATATATATATATATATATATATATATATATATATATATATATATATATATATATATATATATATATATATATATATATATATATATTCATCATTTAGAGGGAAGCATTTTTTGAGAGGGAATGGAGAAGTAAATTTTTTTATTTTTTTATTTTGAATTTTTGTACAAGCATTAAAATCACATAAAAATATGAACATTTAAAAAAGACAATTTGTGATGAATGTTATTATTTTGGCTGAAAAATACTCGAAGAAATAAATTATAACATGCATCATGTGTAATTTTTTAATTAAAAAAAATTTCATCATTTTTTTTTTTCATCTTATGTGAAGTTTTTTTTTTTTTTTTTTCAAAACTTAGCCCGATTTATAGTTTAGGGTCTTAGATTTAGTCCCTAAACCCAAAACACTAAACTCTAAACCATTCAAATTAAAAATTCAATCTAAACCCTAATTTTTAAACACTAATTTCTAAACCTTAATTTCTGACCCCTAATTTTTAAACTCTAAACCCTAATTTCTAACCCCTTAAGAAAAAAACTTTAATTAAAATATTTTATATGATGCGTGTTATCATTTATTTCTTCCAGCATTTTCTCGCCAAAATAATAACATGTATCACAAAGTGTCTTTTTTAAATGTTCATATTTTCATGTGATCTTAATGCTTGAAAAAAATTAGAAAAAAAACGAAAAAAATTGCTTCCCTCCACTTCTCCTCAAAAAAGTGTTTCCCTCTTGATTAAAACAATATATATATATATATATATATATATATATATATATATATATATATATATATATATATATATATATATATATATATATATATATATATATATATATATATATATGGGCAGGATCAATGGGGAAGTAACCAATCGGGGGGAAGCAAAATTTTTTTTCCCGTTTTTTTAGAATTTTTTTTTCAGGCATCAAGATCACACGAAAATATGACCATTTAAAAAAGACACTTCGTGATGAATGTTATTATTTAGGCGGGAAAATGATCGACAAAAATAACATTCAAGATAATATTGATCGTGAAGAATGTTAACATTTTTTTTCCATGTTTTGTGAAGTAAAATTTAGCCTGATTTAGAAATTAGGGTTTAGGGTTTTGTAACGATCCAACCTCGGTTACCCAAAACACGACTTTTTTTTAAAGGAAAAGTGATCTGGCCTGAGGGAGTTGCGCGGTGCGCGTTAACACATGAAACCAGGTCAGAAATAAATTATGGGGTCTGGCACCTGCACTTCCCATTTGCGCAGCGCGCCCCCATATGCGCGGCGCGCGTTAGTACATAAGACAGGCTGTTTACCAATTTTCACACATAAACGCCAAAACTTCCCAAACCGCATTCTTACATTGACAATTTGCTTACGACCAAATATAGATTACATAGTTCCAAAGATTAGAGTTTACAAAAGGGGTACGACGACCCGTACAACACCAATAGTATTTTCGACCCACGAGTTTAAATACCAAACAAAAGACGAGCATGGTGTTTGGGGTTAAACTACCCAAAACCTACGTCGAAATGCAAAAGCCACCACTATCATATCAAGAGTGTGGAATCTCTAATCCAGGCGAATACCCTTGCCCTTCTCCACGCCAGAGCCTAAGTAAAAAAGATTAACAACGAGAGGGTAAGCAAAGCTTAGTGAGTGTAATAATTATACCCATACATATATAATATACCTACTTGCACACACTTACACATTTACCGCCTACACGCTAGCAACTAAATAGCATACCATCTCAAAGTATATCGCTAAATCTTCAATACCACGAGCTAGCACAAACATTAGCATATAATCCAAACATGTTAAATGCTATACTTACATCACAAAACCATGGTTTGAAAGGACCTGTTCATATACAGTATAAACGATTCACAATAGTTGATTACATCGCGAGGTATTTGACCTCTATATGAAACATTTTACAAACATTGCATTCGTTTTTAAAAGACAAACTTTCTTTACATCGAAATTTGATAGGCATGCATACCATTTCATAATATCCACTATCCAACTATAAGTTGAATTAATAATAATCTTTGATGAACTCCATGACTCGAATGCAACGTTCTTCGAAATATGCCATGAAAGACTCCAAGTAATATCATTAAAATGAGCAAACGCACAGCGAAAGATTTCTTTAACACCTGAGAATAAACATGTTTTAAAGTGTCAACCAAAAGGTTGGTGAGTTCATTTGTTTATCATAATCATTCATTTTCATCATTTTAATAGACCACAAGAATTTCATTTCCAGTTCTCATAAATATACGTCCCATGCATAGAGACAAAAATCATTCATATGGTGAACACCTGGTAACCGACATTAACAAAATGCATATAAGAATATCCCCTATCATTCCGGGAAATCCTTCGGACATGATAAAAATGTATTCGAAGTACTAAAGCATCCGGTACTTTGGATGGGGTTCGTTAGGCCCAATAGATCTATCTTTAGGATTCGCGTCAATTAGCAGATCGATTTACTAATTCTTATGTTACCAAGCAAAAAGGGGCATATACGGCTTCGATCGTTCAACCATAGAAAGTAGTTTCATGTACTTGTGTCTATTTCGTAAAACATTTATAAAAATTTCGCATGTATTCTCAGCCAAAAAATATAAAGGGTAAAAAGGCAAATGAAACTCACCTATTGTATTTCGTAGTAAAAATACATATAACGTCATTGAACAAGTGCAAGGTTGGCCTCGGATTCACAAACCTGTATTAATTATATATATTTATGTGTTGGCCAATATTTGTCTAACAATTTAGGTCAAGTAATTGTGTACCACAATCCCAATGCTCGAGACTAATATGCAAAAGTCAACAAAAGTCAATTTGACTCAAAATAATTTCCAAAAATCTATATATGATTAATATATAGTTTAAATATCGTCATTTTATATTTTTACATATCTTTAAAAGATTTAATAGAGTAATTAATATAATTCATTTATTAATAAATAAAATTTTATATTAACATTTATATAATAAAATATACTTTTATATATATTAAGTAATAAAATTTATAGAGTTCATTTAATATCATAAAGATAATATGATAGGTATTATTAAAGTAATTTATTACACGTAATAAAATATGTTTGTATCACATATTTATTTGATAAAATAATATCTATAATAATAGTAAGTAAAAGTTGTATTATTTTGTAATAATTATTATTATTATTCTATTAATAAAAATATCAATATTTATATTTATTAAACGTGATATTATGATAAGACGATAATTCTAATTATGATAACTTTAATATTTACAATACCTTTTAATATTAATTTTAAAATAATAACTTTATTTAAAATGATAATAATAATGATATTTTATAATAACAATGACATTTCTATTAAAATGATAATTTTCATTAAAATGATAGTTTTAATACTAACGATACTTTTAATAATAATAGTAATGATAAAAATAATAAGAACGATAATTTTATCTAAATCAATATCTTATAATATTTTAATTTCATCATGATACTCTTACTCATTATTTCCTAATCGTTTCGTTTAATAGTTTTTAATCGTCTTTTATATCGTGTTCATAATAATGATAATAATAGTAATCAAAATAATTAGGTGTTACTAATATTAGTTTTAATTACAATAATACTAATAATGATAATTACTATGACATTATTAACGATAATACTAATAATTATTTTAATGATAATATAATAATAATAATAACAATAATAATAACCATAAATAATGATATATATATTAATAATGATAATAATACTAATGATAATAATAATAATAATAATAATAATAATAATAATAATAATAATAATAATAATAATAATAATAATAATAATAATAATTAGATAATAATAATAATACTAATTATAACTTTAACGATAATAACGATAGTAATAATAATAAAAATAACAATTTTTAATGATAAATCCTTTTATTGATAAAGATAATAATAATAATAATAATAATAATAATAATAATAATAATAATAATAATAATAATAATAATAACATAAAACTAGAACGATGATAATAACAACGATAATAATAATTATTTTTAATAATAATACAAAAGTTCGATTGACTATAACTTCAAATCCGTTCATCGAAACCATTCGATATCTAAAGGAAAAGTTCTTAATTTTTCGCTAGCTTTCTAACGACATGCATATCTTATACCTTATATTAACCACATATATAACTAATTCAGGATTCAACCTATCCTATCTAACGACAATATCAAAAAATACAAGCATGCATAATCCTATATACTCGAGCACTAGTCAGGGATACACTATTAATATGTAAAAGTTAAATTATGAGTGCTTACGTATCAATATTGAGATTCAATATTGCAGGAAAGGTACGTAGATGCAACGGAGATGATAAATACTAAATTGACCTCACGAGCATACCCATGAACCATACCCATCACCTCCATAGCTATAACCCATAATTTCCTTAGCCCTATCCTACTCGAAAACCAGTTTTGAAATAGCTCGCTCATGACCTCGTCTTAATATTTTATGTATAATACTAATAGTAATAATATTATTAATCTTAATAATAATAATAATAATAATAATAATAATAATAATAATAATATTAAAATAAATAAATATATACGGAGTAAAAAGATAGATAGATAGATGGAATGGATTCAGAAAGAAAGAACGATCGAGCTTTTATGCACAAATCCTGAAACTGACACCTCCGCGAGTGCGTAGGTTTTGTGCCTATATGCTCCGCGAGTGCGGAGGTTCCAGATCCAGCTCATTCTGCACTCATTTGAGGCTGCCGATGGTTTTTATTAATAAATATATAATATATTTAATTTATATAATTAATTATATATTATATTATATTTACGCTCATGATAAAAATGTAATTTTTATACAAATGACATGGACGTTGTCACTTAACTCACGTACCACTTTCGGCTTTTCGAACGCATTTTTGTACGTTTATAAAACTAGCCTTTTACATTTCGCGACGTGTACCTTTATATATGACAAGACTCAAATCAATGAAAAATAATCCAACTCAATGTGTAACTTATTCATTTGAGTGTTTTGGTCGTTTGCTCCCTTAAATCAAAGTCTCGTTGTTTACTAAAATACATTTAATAATATCGAAACATTTTATATTTAATTTATACATTAACGCGTTTGTAAAATGTATATATATATTCTTACTTAAGAATATAATTTTGTATATCTTATATATAATTGAAATATCTATCTAATTATATTTCAAAGTTCAAAACGTTTAAGTAATAGAAAATATTATGTCGTATCACGTTTTACGTTTTTGAAACAATATATATATATATATATATATATATATATATATATATATATATATATATATATATATATATATATATATATATATATATATATATATATATATATATATATGTGACGACCCGGGAATTTCTGACCAAATTTAAACTTAATCTTTATATTATTTCTACACGATAAGAAATGTCTGTAATGTTGAAATCTTAGAAACTTTGAATTTTGTTTAATATATTCATTTGACCTTCGACTGCTCTCGACGATTCACGAATAATTAAACATAAATAGATATGTGTGTATGTATAAATAAATAATAATTCGAAATATAATTTTAGGTATTATATATTGTTGTTATTAAAAATTAATAAAATAAAAATAGGATATTATAATAATTATTATTTAAAATATATCTCTATATATAAATAAAGAATATTAAAAATAAATATTAAATTATTGTAATACTCGTTGGATGTTTCGATTGATATTAAGCAAGTTAAATTCAAACTTATGTAATATTAAAATAAATGGTTATCGGAAAATGAGTTTTATAACTTATAGACTTATTAATAATATATTTAGAAGTTATTTGATAAATTATAAAACTTTTTAGATTTTACTTAAGATTGGGAGTGAGTAATTAACGTAAATATTATTTAATAGTTAGTGACTGAATTTTATACCATAGTGAACAAAATAAATAAATATAGTTAATTTAAAAATTGGACATTTTTCTAAAAGATTCTTATCCGCTACTGATTTACACCGAAGTACAATTCAGTCCGTGAATGACATCCAAAAATCAATAATTCAAAGGCTGCTACTTATGGCACATGTGATTATTTTATTTTATTATAATTATTATTTTTAGCAAACAAATGTTATCTATATAAAACTATATTACAAGACAACTAATACTACATACTAATATGTTTTTAAATAATATATTACCAATTATATTGATAAAACTTTAATTAAATTATATATCATATATTTATTATAAGTATAATTATATTTAAAGATACTAATTTTAATAAATTATAAAACATAAAGTAAACGTAGTTGATTAAAAGGAATATGTGTTAATATATATGCAACTGATATAGGTTCGTGAATCCGAGGCCAGCCCTGCATTGTTCAGTTCAGTCGTATGCATATTTTTACTACAAAATATCGTATTGTGAGTTTTCATTTGCCTTTTTACCTTTTATATTTTTGGGCTGAGAATACATGCGCAATTTTTATAACTGTTTTACGAAATAGACACAAGTAAATGAAACTACATTATATGGTTGGATTATTAAACCGAATATGCCCTTTTTTAGTCTGGTAATCTAAGAATTAGAGAACAGACACCCTAATTGACGCGAACTCTAAAGATAGATCTATCGGGCCCAACAAGCTCCATCCAAAGTACCGGATGCTTTAGTAATTCGAAATTTATATCATGTCCGAAGGAGGATCCCGGAATGATGGGGATATTCTTATATTCATATTGTGAATGTCGGTTACCAGGTGTTCAAACCATATGAATGATATTTTTGTCTCTATGCATGGGACGTATGTTTATGAGAAATGGAAATATGAAATCTTATGGTCTATTAAAATTATGAAATGATTATTTATGTTAAACTAATGAACTCACCAACCTTTTGGTTGACACTTTAAAGCATGTTTATTCTCAGGTACGAAAGAAATCTTCCGCTGTGTAATTGCTCATTTTAAAGATATTAATTGGAGTCATTCATGACATATTTCAAAAGACGTTGCATTCGAGTCGTTGAGATCATCAAGATTATTATTAAATCTGTTATAGTTAGATATATTATAAAATGGTATGCATGCCGTCAACTTTCGTTAAAATGAAAGATTGTCTTTTCAAAAACGAATGCAATGTTTGTAAAATGTATCATATAGAGGTCAAATACCTCGCGATGTAATCAACTGTTGTGAATCATTTATAATCGATATGGACTTCGTCCGGATGGATTAGGATGGGTCCTTTCAGTTGGTATCAGAGCGATGGTCTTAGTGAACCAGGTCTTGTATTAGTGTGTCTAACTGATAGTCGTTAGGATGCATTAGTGAGTCTGGACTTCGACCGTGTCTGCATGTCAAAAGTTTTGCTTATCATTTTGTGTTGAAAATTACCTGCTTATCATTCTTAGAGAATCACTTGCTTATTATTCTTAGTCTAGACATGTCTTACCGCCTCTATTGCATAGATAATGTATAGATAAATTCATATCTTAGCGTATCTGCTATTTCATATCTTAGCGTAATCATTACTGTAACTTTGCCTGATAACTTCCGTAGATTCCTCCGTAACTTATGGGATTTTATTATTATATATGCATATGTAAATTATGTATTGCAGGTACTAATCTACATCCTATAATCTATTTCTTATCGAAAATCCTTCATCTGATCGTACGGGATGAATCCTTCAAGCAGTTCGAGTCCCTCGAATTTCGATAACTATTCTGATAGTTATTCCGACAGCTATTCCGACGTAGACGTTCACCTAAGCTCCGAAAGCAGCGTCACCAGAATGAATCAACTAACCAGCCATCCCCAATTCATATGATGAGTTCGTAGTCTACTTAGTCATTGGAGACAAGAAGAATCAATCCCTTTCACCTACCATATTGTTCGCTGGGCGAAGAACTTGAAACATTTACTGGCGAACCAATCTGAAACGCCATCTTCACCCTCATTTTCAGAGTAGCTCGACATGATTGTATTCTATCCACAATTTGAAACCTTACTTATTTGCTCGTTCCGACCGACAATTATTCCGGAGTAATATAAGAAGTCAACGAACTTCGCGATCGAGTAATTAATTTGGAGAATATGGTGCAAAACGTACCAGTTTCAGCAACGTCACTGGCATCAACAATACCACCAACAACACAAGTTTCAACATCACATGACCCAAAAATCTCATTCTGTACCTCGAACATAATCATCATTCTACGAATCATTCTACATTATTTATCTTCGTTCGACATGGCGATTATATAATCTTTAATGTTTTAAGAGATTATATATTCATATTCTAACGGTAAATCAAATGAGTCTAATATCATATTGACCCATTAAATCCATGATTACATCTGAAGAAAATATATATGTAAGTATAATTTCATAAAGATGGTAATTAAAATTCTTTTGTACAAACTGATAATGGTGAAAATATTTTAACGGGTAGGTAATACCCGAGGAATATTTAAATTTCACATTAATAAATTACACTGTACATTATTCAAATCTTATTCAACAGTCACGTACTATCCTACTTACTCCACATATATACGTATCTGTTCACCAAAGAATAACCATTTTCATTCCAATTAAATTTCACATACGAGTTTTTGCCGATCAAAACCCAAGTCAAAGATTTGACAAGTGGCATAATGAAGAAAATAATGAACAAAATAAAATTTATTAGTAACCAATTAATTAACTACGTAAAATTTTAAAACTATGTTAACTGTTCCTAGCTAACTGATTACATTTTATTTATCGCAGTTTATTTATCGCAATTTATTTATCGCAATTTTATTTATCGTCATTTAAATTCTGTTATTTATTTTACTCACTTTAAATGTCGAGACACGTATACAAGGTTTTGGCATATCATATCGACCCATCTATATATATTATTTGGAATAACCATAGACACTCTATATGCAGTAATGCGGGAGTTAGCTATACAGGGTTGAGGTTGATTTTATAATAATATATATAGTTTGAGTTGTGATCGAGTCTGAGACATGTACACGGGTCACGATACGTATTAATTAATTCGAATATTATACAGTAAACTATATATGAATTATTATTTGTACACTGCTAACGGTGGACTATCAACTGAGGACTATCAATATTGGACAATTAAAATGAATTAAAATATTTATTATAATATATGAAACTAAACAATTCTTCAAGTTTGCCACTTGATTTCATTCTAAACTTCATTAGTATCTTGACGATTACAATCTGCGTTCAAACCTTTCATGATTCTTGAAAACACCTCAATCGATAGGATGAATCAACCGCACTTCATCTACGGAAGAAAAGATTTATGCATATAGTTATGCACCTAAGAAACTCTCGGCAATTGAGTAAAAGTTTAACATGTAGCCGCATCAGATCCTTTGGCATTTATTAGCAAAAATAACTTTGCGGTCCCTTTTCAAAGTAGCCAATTTTGTCACAGCTCCAGCGGGTCAACTTTGACTTTTCATTCGAAGTAGCCTTATTATAAATCCTTATATATACGATTACCCTTTTGATACCGGAGAATTCTTTTATATTCCACCATATTACCAGCAGACGTACCAGCAACCTCGTTGCTTCTTGGCTTAAATCTCTCTGACAAATCATTATATTTATTCATTGAAACCCTATCATATACTCATCCGCATCTTGTAACGAGAACTACCATACCAATTACCGGGAATCAGCAATCAGTACTTTGAAAACTCACTGCATATCTACATCAACAGTTATATGTATGACATTTATCTCTTAGAATTATGATCTCTCATTCTGAAATTTTGAAAAGCACTCAGTCACAAATCAATACTCTGAATGTTGAAAAAGCTGAATGAAGCAGCAGAAACCATAGACAACCATAAACGTCCTTAATCATCGAAAGTTTGATGATAAAGAATAGTATGTTGGAAAAGCTCAGAAAAGTTGGAATTGGAAAACGGATTGAGCTAATCAAGAAGGAGACCAAGGACAAATACAAGGACCATACCCTATATTCAAAGAATCCAGGTAATTCTGGATCTGTTGAAATCTGTAGAGAATATCTTGCTCCGAAGTCATGTTAAAATTTTACGGAAAATCATTATCTATCAACCATCGAACTTAGAAATTCCAAAATATCATCATCAATATCTTCGATATTTCTGAGGATATTTTCGTAAATATTCTCGTCCAAAATTATATACCTCTTCGTGCTTCCTGTGTATCATTATATTGGAAACATTCAATAGAAAATTATTGGAAACATTCAATAGAAAATATATTACCGAAAGATGGATTATGCGAAACTATGAAGGAAGCCGTGGACAAATCACAAAGAATAAGTTTGACTTCAAAGAATCCAAATGATTCTATTTCTGATGAAATCTTTAGCGAATACCTTGCTTCCGAATCTAAACCCTTACGGATAAATCTTCTTCATCATCCTTCTATATTAGAAATTCCAAGATATCATCATATCTTTCATTATAAATATCCTCCATATTTCTGAAGATATTTTCATAATTATTCTTATCTGAAATCATTTATCTCTTCGTGCTATCAGTGTTACATCATATAGAAACTGTTAGTTTCTATATTCTGTAAACTTTCGAGCTTAAAATATGAATGTTATTGAAGTAATGTTGGGAACTGATGCATGAGTTAGTATAATATAATGACACTTGATCAACGTGATTATATTACAGTAAGTCATGCTGAGTTCTAATGAGACATGATGGTTCACAGTAGATCATACCACTATCATGTGTCATGTTACATAACTCTTTCATTCTAATTAACTTCTGAACATATCAAGAAAGTATATTCTTGATAGCTCTATTCTCAATAATTCTGGTAATTTGAAGAATCAAATCGTGCTATTACGTTCTTTCTTGATTATAACATTAAATTCATTCGAAACTCCATACTTACAAATTCTAGACCATTACTCGTTTTACTAGAGATCGAGAGGAGATTAAAAAGACGAAAAGCTCCGAAACATAAAAGAAGATATAAAACTCGACAACAACATTGAAATTACAATAATTAAAAATTAAAACATCACGACAATTAAAAATTAAAAGATTACAATCAAACTACTCGTCGTCGTCAATTGTCATATGCAAAGTAGCATTCACCAGTCATTTCACCATCCATGAGGTACTCTGGAGACATCGGTATTTCTCTTGATGCCTCAACTGCTGCTTCAGCTGATTCATCGAGGTAACGATAACCCAACGTCTCTTCATCTTCAAGAACCGCATATAAAGAAATGCGTTTACCGCGATCTTCAATAGTATCTTTTATAAAGTACCATTGATCATCGGTACACAGAAAACTTGCCCTACAATCCGCATCATAATCGTCTTTATAAAAGAACACAGACGTGAATTCACACGGAACTTTTTCCTTCAGAAATGATAGCAAGTCTTGAAAACCAACATCACGAATGTCGATATCTTCAAACGAAATACTGTCGCCCCACTTATATTCCTTCATTTGATTACGGAAATCACCTCCGTAATGAACATCGAATGAAACAATCATTGGGGGAAGTGTTAACATTTTGCAGTTTGGGAGTGTTTGATTTTGATTTTTGAGAAAGGTGGAAATATAAAAGAAATATATGTTTGAGTGTATAAAATGAAGTATATGGTTAGTGTTTTTATAGTGTAAAAGTGACCGTTGGGATAGCCGTTGAATTTTTTTTTTTTACTAACGGCTAAAAATTTGAGCAAGTTTTTGGGCGAAGGTGCACGATGCCCGTTGGGACCTCTTTGAATAATCGAATTATTTTTATCTGTATTATTCAATAATGATAAACTCTATTTATCAGCTCATACTTGTCATGAAAACATATTTATTGTTAGCCATGACGACCTCACTCAAATTTCGGGACAAAATTTATTTAACGGGTAGGTACTGTGACGACCCGGGAATTTCTGACCAAATTTAAACTTAATCTTTATATTATTTCTACATGATAAGAAATGTCTGTAATGTTGAAATCTTAGAAACTTTGAATTTTGTTTAATATATTCATTTGACCTTCGACTGCTCTCGACGATTCACGAATAATTAAACGTAAATAGATATGTGTGTATGTATAAATAAATAATAATTCGAAATATAATTTTAGGTATTATATATTGTTGTTATTAAAAATTAATAAAATAAAAATAGGATATTATAATAATTATTATTTAAAATATATCTCTATATATAAATAAAGAATATTAAAAATAAATATTAAATTATTGTAATACTCGTTGGATGTTTCGATTGATATTAAGCAAGTTAAATTCAAACTTATGTAATATTAAAATAAATGGTTATCCGAAAATGAGTTTTATAACTTATAGACTTATTAATAATATATTTAGAAGTTATTTGATAAATTATAAAACTTTTTAGATTTTACTTAAGATTGGGAGTGAGTAATTAACGTAAATATTATTTAATAGTTAGTGACTGAATTTTATACCATAGTGACCAAAATAAATAAATATAGTTAATTTAAAAATTGGACATTTTTCTGAAAGATTCTTATCCGCTACTGATTTACACCGAAGTACAATTCAGTCCGTGAATGACATCCAAAAATCAATAATTCAAAGGCTGCTACTTATGGCACATGTGATTATTTTATTTTATTATAATTATTATTTTTAGCAAACAAATGTTATCTATATAAAACTATATTACAAGACAACTAATACTACATACTAATATGTTTTTAAATAATATATTACCAATTATATTGATAAAACTTTAATTAAATTATATATCATATGTTTATTATAAGTATAATTATATTTAAAGATACTAATTTTAATAAATTATAAAACATAAAGTAAACGTAGTTGATTAAAAGGAATATGTGTTAATATATATGCAACTGATATAGGTTCGTGAATCCAAGGCCAGCCCTGCATTGTTCAGTTCAGTCGTATGCATATTTTTACTAAAAAATATCGTATTGCGAGTTTTCATTTGCCTTTTTACCCTTTATATTTTTGGGCTGAGAATACATGCGCAATTTTTATAACTGTTTTACGAAATAGACACAAGTAAATGAAACTACATTATATGGTTGGATTATTAAACCGAATATGCCCCTTTTTAGTCTGGTAATCTAAGAATTAGGGAACAGACACCCTAATTGACGCGAACTCTAAAGATAGATCTATCGGGCCCAACAAGCCCCATCCAAAGTACCGGATGCTTTAGTAATTCGAAATTTATATCATGTCCGAAGGAGGATCCCGGAATGATGGGGATATTCTTATATTCATATTGTGAATGTCGGTTACCAGGTGTTCAAACTATATGAATGATATTTTTGTCTCTATGTGTAACATCCCGCCTTTTTCCGTCAACTTTTCCGTTTAACTATTTTAAACTCCGTTATATGTTTATAACATCTCCCGTTAATACGCGTTTCGATTTATCTTGTTTAGGTAATTTAACGCACCCGATTGGAAGTAGAGGGACTTGTTTTGCCAAAACACTAAAGTGGTGACTAGCCACTTGACTAGTCAACACTTCCACCTCATTTCTTCATTTTCATTTTCCTTTTCATCTAACACTTTCATATTTTTCTCAAATTCTTCATAAAGCAATTCATCATCCATATTCAAACGATCAAGCTTCGGGCCAAACAAATTACATATTCGAGCTCCTCGTGATCTCCTCTTCGATTCCATACCAATCTCATTTTATTTGGGTAACTTTCTAAAATCACTAATTTTATGTGTTCTTGAGATTTTTGAGTTAAAAGGTTGTTAATTAGTGTCTATGGCTCAAGTCTAGTATAATTATGTGATTTGTATGCTTGTTCTTGCTATTTTGGTGTAACTAGTTCATATTGAAAGAATGCTTGCTTAATCTTGAGTTTTAGGTGTTCATATGTTGTTGAATGATGAAAGTTCATGTTTTAATTGTGTTCCTAACATCACTAGCTTCAAATTGGTATGTAGGTTGACATGGATTAGTTTCATATGCAAGACTGTTGAATTTGTGATTTTGGGTTAGGGTTTGATAGAAGTAAATTGAATTTTTGATGCATTAAATGCTTGTTAATGTTACTTGTAAGTGTTAGGTTGTGTTGTATACTTAATTACCTTCGAAACGGCATATCGTTCATGTAATTTGGTTGCCAAATCATTAAATTGCAATTTTGACTTGTATGCATTGATTATGGAACATTAATTGCGGTTTTTGGTTGTTTTAAGTGCAAGTTTGATTGATGATATGTGTTTAGTTGCATTCCTCGTCAAAATACCTTTCCAACGATGTATGATAGGCGTTATAAGTGTTTGCGGGTCAAGTTTTGTGTTAAAATTGATTTTGGCTCGTGCATAGTTTTGCAAAACAGAAAAATGTCTGTACAGGTGGTGGCGCGGCGCGCCCCTTACCCGCGCGGCGCGCAGATTATGCTGGACAGATTCTGACCTCTTGGTCCCAATTCACGCGAAATTTTTGACTAGTTACCGACCTCCGATTCACATGAAACTTGTTTTAATATACTTGTATATGAATAATTAGCATAGAAAATTTGTCCGGGACCCGACCCGAACATGTTGACTTTTTCGTTGACTTTGACCCGACCAAGTTTGACTTTTTGTCAAACTTAACCAATTAATTATGCAATCTTCCTAACATGCTTTTATACTTGTATCTTGCATGAAACTTGACAATTTGCTTCACAGGCTACATAATCGAGTCGTGTCGAGCCATAGGACTAATTGAACAACTTTGACCCTTCGTGACTATCGTTATTGATACAACCTATTTGTTTAGGTCGAGACTAGCGTTGTCCTTTGCGCACATTACTTGTTGAAGTACTTTTTGTTCGTGCATACAAGGTGAGATCATAGTCCCACTTTTTACTCTTTTGAACTTACTTTTGGGATGAGAAAACATAAACGATCCTTTTGAACTAAGTGAACACAAGAACGGGAAAACAAACATTCTACATACGAGTTTAGAACAAAAATCCTCAATCCGATTATCATTAGTTACATCAGATGGTGTAAGCGAGAACTTATGTTATATGGCCATATGGGTTGACAACCCTCATCTTTGACGGTTCGCTACCGTCTACGGATGAAATATATTTTCGGGAAACAGTGTTGTTCTAGCACTAATTTATGGGGTATTCAACGGACGGAATGTTAAGCTTTGATAATTGGGTGCTCGTGAATATTAACTTTTAGAATGTATTACTACTTTATAAATATTGCAACTCTTGTGGTTCAGCTTGCTTTTACTCATTTACTTATTTAAACCTATGATTTCACCAACGTTTTCGTTGACAGATTCTCTATGTTTTTCTCAGGTCCTTGAACTTAGGTGATACATGCTTCCGCACATACTTTTTGATACTTGCATTGGATGTCGAGTATACTTGCATACGTGGAGCGTCTTTTTGGCTATTTTAAACTATGTCGCACGTGTTTCATATGAACAATAACTTTTGTTATGTACTTGTCTTGGGAATTACTTTTGTAAACATTGAAACATCCTTTATGAAATGTATGCGACATATTTTCGGTCAAACTTTGTTATAAATACTTATAACCATGTAATGGGACCATACGTAGACGACGCCGTCACTTGACGATTTTTCGGGGTCGCTACAAGTGGTATCAGAGCTTTGGTTATAGGGATTTAGAGTTCATTGGTGTCAACCCCGAGTCATAGGGTACATTGGTGAGTCTAGACTACAACCGGCATATAGACTTGACATAGGAATTACCTGACAATTTGTGCATTTATACTCGAACTCTCTTACTCATATCTACTCTTATTCTATCTAAATCTTGCGTTGTATAATTTAATTGACACGCCACCTTGACTATATGATGTAATGTCGAATGCACATATGAATTGGGGTAATATAATTCCCGGAAATTATATTACGGTGACTCATATGAACATACCGACATTATGCCATAAAGAATTTAAGGCGAGTCAAGGATAATTTTCTCTTTATCTTTATTCCATATCGCGGTTAGTATTATTTAGAATACTAACCAACGGTATTCTTTTGTTTTGAAGGAACAATGGCTCCTCGTCGTGTACGCCGCAATGAAACTCCCGAACAAGCTCTCGAACGGATGATAGCTACCGCCGTAGATGCGGCCATGGCCGGTCACTCTTCCAACAACAATAACAATAACAACAACCACAACAACAACAACAATAATGGGGCCGGTAACTCAAACGAGGGATGCTCCTACAAAGCTTTCATGGGGTGCAAACCTCACACTTATGATGGAACAGGGGGACCGGTTGTGCTTACTCGTTGGTTTGAACAAACCGAGGCCGTCTTTAGCATAAGCGGTTGCCGGGACCAAGACAAGGTCAAATACTCCACCCATACGTTCTCCGGTGTTGCTCTCACTTGGTGGAACACCTATGCTCAATCGGTGGGTACCGATGAAGCTCATGCCCTCTCTTGGGCCGATTTGAAGGAAAAGATGATTGTCGAATACTTTCCGCGCGAAGAAACCCGAAAGCTCGAGGAAGAACTAAGAGCTTTGAAAGCGGTCGGAAACGATCTTAAGGCTTATAATCAACGCTTCGCCGAACTATCCTTGATGTGTCCTAATCTTGTTAACCCCGAATCTCAAAGGATTGAGCTCTACATGCTCGGTCTTCCAAAAAGCATCAAACAAGGGGTGATGTCATCCAAACCCGCTACTCATCAAGCCGCTATGAACATGGCCCGTCAATTAATCGAAATGGTTGACGAAATCATAGTGCCGGCTCCTAAGGCCTAGGACAAGTCGGGTGGCAACAAAAGGAAATGGGAAGCCACTCCATCAACCAACTACAATAACAACACCTTCACCGAAAAGCCTTTCAACAACGACGGCAAGAAGGGTTATGTCGGAAACTTACCTTTTTGCAACAAATGCCACAAGCATCATCACGGCGAATGTAACAAGCTAGTTTGTCACCGTTGCCAAGGTGTTGGTCATAGGGCCAACAATTGCACAAGTGCCGCCCCCGTTGCTCGAAAGGGGCCCAATCCTCCAAAAACGGTCACTT
The DNA here is from genome assembly GCF_046630445.1 of Rutidosis leptorrhynchoides. Taxonomy (NCBI): domain Eukaryota; kingdom Viridiplantae; phylum Streptophyta; class Magnoliopsida; order Asterales; family Asteraceae; genus Rutidosis; species Rutidosis leptorrhynchoides. Next base: position 208,922,503 of record NC_092343.1, read on the forward strand.
GTTACGAATGTGGCCAAACGGGCCATTATAAGAACGAATGCCCGAAAAAGAAAACCAACCCCAACAACCGAGGCCGAGCCTTTAACATCAACACCGAGGAAGCCCGAGATGACAATGAACTAGTCACGGGTACGTTTCTTCTCAACAACTCTTATGTTACTTGCTTATTCGATTCGGGTGCCGATAAATGTTTTGTGTCTAAGACTTTGGCTCCTACCCTTTGCACTCCACCACACCCTTTAGATACTACTTATTCCATCGAAGTGGCCGACGGAAAACTCTTAAGTGCCGACACATATTACCGGGGGTGTACTTTGAACATTTTGGGTAAGGAATTTGAAATTGACTTGATACCCATGGAATTAGGGAGTTTTGATGTAATAATCGGTATGAATTGGATGGTCAAAAATAAATCTCACATTCTTTGCGATCTTCACGCAATCCGAATTCCTATCGAGAATGGTGAACCATTGATTGTCTATGGCGACAAAAATTGCACCAGACTCAATCTCGTTTCGTGCCTTAAAGTTCGAAAGCTACTTCGCAAGGGTTGTTTCGCGATTCTTGCTCACGTTAAGAAAGTCGAGGCCGACGAAAAGCGCATCGATGATGTGCCAATCGTTAATGACTTTTCCGATGTATTTCCCGACGAATTACCGGGCCTTCCACCTCATCGACCGGTTGAATTTCAAATCGATCTTATTCCCGGAGCCGCACCCGTAGCGCGTGCACCATATAGACTCGCTCCACCTGAATTGCAAGAATTGCAAAGTCAACTCCAAGAACTACTTGACCGTGGTTTTATCCAACCTAGCCATTCACCATGGGGCGCTCCGATTTTGTTCGTCAAGAAGAAAGACGGATCCCTACGAATGTGCATTGATTATCGTGAACTAAACAAATTGACGGTTAAGAACCGATATCCTCTTCCTCGCATTGATGACCTTTTTGATCAACTACAAGGTTCTCGTGTATACTCAAAAATCGATCTCCGTTCGGGTTATCATCAACTAAGGGTTAAGGGGGAAGATGTCTCCAAAACCGCTTTCTGGACTCGTTATGGTAGTTATGAATTCCTTGTCATTCCTTTCGGTCTCACTAATGCACCGGCAGTGTTCATGGATCTCATGAACCGCGTGTGCAAACCTTACCTCGACAAATTCGTTATCGTGTTCATCGATGATATTTTGATCTATTCTAAAAACGAAGAGGAACACAAAGAACATCTCCGACTCGTGCTCGAGCTCTTGAGAAAAGAGCAACTATATGCCAAGTTCTCCAAGTGTGAATTTTGGTTAAAGGAAGTTCAATTTCTTGGTCATGTTGTAAGTGATCAAGGCATTAAAGTCGATCCCGCAAAAATCGAAGCCATTAGTAAATGGGAGACTCCTACTACTCCTACTCAAATTCGTCAATTCTTGGGTCTCGCCGGATACTATCGTAAATTCATCAAGGATTTCTCCCTAATCGCTCGTCCTTTAACCGCGTTAACTCACAAGGAACGAAAATTCGTTTGGACCTCCGAACAAGAAACCGCTTTTCAAATCTTGAAAACTAAGCTAACCACCGCTCCTATCTTGTCACTTCCCGAAGGCAATGATGATTTTGTTGTATATTGTGATGCCTCGAAAAACGGTTATGGATGCGTATTAATGCAACGAAAGAAAGTCATTGCTTATGCCTCTCGACAACTCAAAGTCCACGAACGAAACTACACGACACATGATCTTGAACTCTGTGCCGTCATCTTTGCACTTAAGTTATGGAGACATCATCTTCTTGGTACCAAGAGTACTATCTTTACCGATCACAAAAGTCTCCAACATATCTTCGATCAAAAGCAACTAAACATGAGACAACGAAGGTGGATTGAGACCTTGAACGATTATAATTGCGAGCTTCGTTACCACCCCGGAAAGGCAAATGTAGTGGCCGATGCCTTAAGTCGAAAGGAAAGAGCGGTGCCTCTTCGTGTCCGAGCTTTGAATATCACCATCCACTCCAACCTTAATAGCCAAATTCGGGTAGCCCAAGATGAAGCTCTTAAGGACAACAACATCGCACGCGAACTTTTAAACATTCTCGTCTCTCGATTCGAAGTTAAGGAGACCGGACTTCGATATTACGCCGGAAAAATTTGGGTGCCTAGATATGGCGATCTACGAAACCTCATCCTAGACGAAGCCCACAAATCGCGATACTCGATTCATCCCGGCACCAATAAGATGTACCATGACCTTAAAGAACAATATTGGTGGCCGAACATCAAAAAGGAGGTTGCTAGATACGTCGCCAATTGTTTGACTTGCGCTAAAGTCAAAGCCGAACACCAAAGACCGTCCGGGTTACTTCAACAACCCGAGATCCCGCAATGGAAGTGGGAAAGGATCACGATGGATTTTATCACCAAACTACCGAAAACGTCGGGCGGTTATGATACAATTTGGGTCATTGTTGACCGTCTCACCAAATCCGCGCACTTTCTCGCCATGAAAGAAACCGACAAAATGGAGAAACTTGCACGACTTTACATTAAAGAGATTGTAGCCCGACACGGAGTACCGTTATCGATTATCTCCGACCGAGATGGTCGTTTCGTTTCTAGATTTTGGCGTACGTTACAAGAAGCGTTGGGAACGCGTTTGGACATGAGCACCGCATATCATCCCCAAACCGATGGGCAAAGTGAACGTACAATACAAACCTTAGAGGATATGTTACGAGCCTGTGTTGTTGATTTTGGAAAAGCTTGGGACAATCACTTACCTCTCGCCGAATTCTCTTACAACAATAGTTATCACGCGAGTATTAAGGCCGCACCTTTTGAAGCGTTATATGGTCGAAAATGTCGCTCTCCTCTTTGTTGGGCCGAAGTGGGTGACGTGCAAATTTCCGGGCCTGAACTCATTCACGAAACCACCGAGAAGATTCTTCAAATCCGAGATAGGCTTCGGACGGCCCGGAGTCGTCAAAAATGCTATACCGACAAAAGACGCAAAGACCTCGAATTTCAAGTCGGTGACCGCGTCATGTTAAAAGTCGCACCTTGGAAAGGTGTCATCCGTTTCGGGAAACGTGGGAAACTAAATCCGCGGTATGTTGGTCCTTTCGAAATCTTAGAGCGTGTTGGAACCGTTGCTTATCGTTTAAACCTTCCGCCTCAACTAAGCTCCGTCCATCCTACTTTTCATGTATCTAACTTGAAGAAGTGTCTCGCCAAGCCCGATATCGTCGTCCCTCTCGAGGAACTTACTATTAATGACAAACTCCATTTTGTGGAGGAACCGGTTGAAATTGTGGACTACGTCGAGAAGGAATTAAAACAAAGCCGGATCCCGATTGTTAAGGTCCGATGGAACGCCAAAAGAGGACCCGAGTTTACTTGGGAAAGGGAAGATCAAATGCAAAAGAAACACCCTCATCTATTTCCGGTTCCGGAAACGTCAGATTCTGAGGAAGAAACAACGACTACTACGCCTACCTAAATTTCGGGACGAAATTTCTATTAAGGTGTAGGTAATGTAACATCCCGCCTTTTTCCGTCAACTTTTCCGTTTAACTATTTTAAACTCCGTTATATGTTTATAACATCTCCCGTTAATACGCGTTTCGATTTATCTTGTTTAGGTAATTTAACGCACCCGATTGGAAGTAGAGGGACTTGTTTTGCCAAAACACTAAAGTGGTGACTAGCCACTTGACTAGTCAACACTTCCACCTCATTTCTTCATTTTCCTTTTCCTTTTCATCTAACACTTTCATATTTTTCTCAAATTCTTCATAAAGCAATTCATCATCCATATTCAAACGATCAAGCTTCGGGCCAAACAAATTACATATTCGAGCTCCTCGTGATCTCCTCTTCGATTCCATACCAATCTCATTTTATTTGGGTAACTTTCTAAAATCACTAATTTTATGTGTTCTTGAGATTTTTGAGTTAAAAGGTTGTTAATTAGTGTCTATGGCTCAAGTCTAGTATAATTATGTGATTTGTATGCTTGTTCTTGCTATTTTGGTGTAACTAGTTCATATTGAAAGAATGCTTGCTTAATCTTGAGTTTTAGGTGTTCATATGTTGTTGAATGATGAAAGTTCATGTTTTAATTGTGTTCCTAACATCACTAGCTTCAAATTGGCATGTAGGTTGACATGGATTAGTTTCATATGCAAGACTGTTGAATTTGTGATTTTGGGTTAGGGTTTGATAGAAGTAAATTGAATTTTTGATGCATTAAATGCTTGTTAATGTTACTTGTAAGTGTTAGGTTGTGTTGTATGCTTAATTACCTTCGAAATGGCATATCGTTCATGTAATTTGGTTGCCAAATCATTAAATTTCAATTTTGACTTGTATGCATTGATTATGGAACATTAATTGCGGTTTTTGGTTGTTTTAAGTGCAAGTTTGATTGATGATATGTGTCTAGTTGCATTCCTCGTCAAAATACCTTTCCAACGATGTATGATAGGCGTTATAAGTGTTTGCGGGTCAAGTTTTGTGTTAAAATTGATTTTGGCTCGTGCATAGTTTTGCAAAACAGAAAAATGTCTGTACAGGTGGTGGCGCGGCGCGCCCCTTACCCGCGCGGCGCGCAGATTATGCTGGACAGATTCTGACCTCTTGGTCCCAATTCACGCGAAATGTTTGACTAGTTACCGACCTCCGATTCACATGAAACTTGTTTTAATATACTTGTATATGAATAATTAGCATAGAAAATTTGTCCGGGACCCGACCCGAACATGTTGACTTTTTCGTTGACTTTGACCCGACCAAGTTTGACTTTTTGTCAAACTTAACCAATTAATTATGCAATCTTCCTAACATGCTTTTATACTTGTATCTTGCATGAAACTTGACAATTTGCTTCACAGGCTACATAATCGAGTCGTGTCGAGCCATAGGACTAATTGAACAACTTTGACCCTTCGTGACTATCGTTATTGATACAACCTATTTGTTTAGGTCGAGACTAGCGTTGTCCTTTGCGCACATTACTTGTTGAAGTACTTTTTGTTCGTGCATACAAGGTGAGATCATAGTCCCACTTTTTACTCTTTTGAACTTACTTTTGGGATGAGAAAACATAAACGATCCTTTTGAACTAAGTGAACACAAGAACGGGAAAACAAACATTCTACATACGAGTTTAGAACAAAAATCCTCAATCCGATTATCATTAGTTACATCAGATGGTGTAAGTGAGAACTTATGTTATATGGCCATATGGGTTGACAACCCTCATCTTTGACGGTTCGCTACCGTCTACGGATGAAATATATTTTCAGGAAACAGTGTTGTTCTAGCACTAATTTATGGGGTATTCAACGGACGGAATGTTAAGCTTTGATAATTGGGTGCTCGTGAATATTAACTTTTAGAATGTATTACTACTTTATAAATATTGCAACTCTTGTGGTTCAGCTTGCTTTTACTCATTTACTTATTTAAACCTATGATTTCACCAACGTTTTCGTTGACAGATTCTCTATGTTTTTCTCAGGTCCTTGAACTTAGGTGATACATGCTTCCGCACATACTTTTTGATACTTGCATTGGATGTCGAGTATACTTGCATACGTGGAGCGTCTTTTTGGCTATTTTAAACTATGTCGCACGTGTTTCATATGAACAATAACTTTTGTTATGTACTTGTCTTGGGAATTACTTTTGTAAACATTGAAACATCCTTTATGAAATGTATGCGACATATTTTCGGTCAAACTTTGTTATAAATACTTATAACCATGTAATGGGACCATACGTAGACGACGCCGTCACTTGACGATTTGTCGGGGTCGCTACACTATGCATGGGACGTATGTTTATGAGAAATGGAAATATGAAATCTTGTGGTTTATTAAAATTATGAAATGATTATTTATGTTAAACTAATGAACTCACCAACCTTTTGGTTGACACTTTAAAGCATGTTTATTCTCAGGTACGAAAGAAATCTTTCGCTGTGTAATTGCTCATTTTAAAGATATTAATTGGAGTCATTCATGACATATTTCAAAAGACGTTGCATTCGAGTCGTTGAGATCATCAAGATTATTATTAAATCTGTTATAGTTAGATATATTATAAAATGGTATGCATGCCGTCAACTTTCGTTAAAATGAAAGATTGTCTTTTCAAAAACGAATGCAATATTTGTAAAATGTATCATATAGAGGTCAAATACCTCGCGATGTAATCAACTGTTGTGAATCATTTATAATCGATATGGACTTCGTCCGGATGGATTAGGATGGGTCCTTTCAATATATATATATATATATATATATATATATATATATATATATATATATATATATATATATATATATATATATATATATATATATATATATAAATTTAAGATATAAAGCTTTAATTAGTTCCTTAAAACCTATGAACAATTTATCTTATAAGACGTTTCACTAATAAAGTTCTTTAAAAATTGTTTTTGTACGTTTGAAACAATATTAAGTAAATATGAAAACTTTGTTTTCCAAAACTAAGTATATTAAAGAATCATTTTACTAAAAAGGTTATATTAGTAGAAGTTGTTATATCGTAAAATAATTTAGAGAAGTAAGATTAAATATACTTTTCATAGGTTTCAAGTTTTTAACGTTTGTTGGTGCAACGTGATATAAAGTCTAAAGGTTAGGTAAACGTATAAAATCATTTTAATGTAAAACGTTAATTTACTTAACTTGTCGATATCCATCTTCTAAGTTTTTTTACATTCCACATTCCAACTTTAAAATGATAGTCATACTAGTTATCTTGTTAACATCACGAGGAAAATGTTGTAAGATATGAATTGAAAATCAAATAGGAATCTTCACTAACTCTTGTCTAGTTCTCGTTAGTTGACACTTTGTTCTTATATGTAAAATCACTTTACCATTTTCCGAATATGGTTAAAAGAAAAAGGTTTTCTAAATCAAAGTGGACCTCCTAACAGGGACTCGTAGCCATAATTCAATGTATTTAATAATTCAATCATTTAATATCATCTTTTAATTCCATCGATAATTATTTTAAATATATTTTAAAACAACAACGTTCATGTAAAACGTTATACGTCTAATAGTTGTTAACGTTTTCAAGTTATAATATATATACATATATACATATATAATCATATCCGTTCCTATAATGGTTCGTGAATCTTTGGAATTTGGTCGAGGTTAAATGAATGTATGAACACAGTTTAAAATTCTTGAGATTCAACTTATAAACTTTGCTTATCGTGTCGGGAATATATAAAGATTAAAGTTTAAATTTGGTCAAAAATTTTCGGGTTGTCACATGGTTAACCAATCGTACAAGGGAATGGCACTCGCGAAAGGCCATCGGTGTTCATAACATCCATTAGTGTACTTAGCACCTCGTATCACTAACCCCCGGGTGGCATCTTAACACCTCGATACTTCACCCCCGGGTGGCATCTTAACACCTCGATGCTTCACCCCCGAGTGGCATCTTAACACCTCGATGCTTCACTCCCGAGTGGCATCTTAACACCTCGATGCTTCACTCGTCATGTTTCTTAGAGAGGTTTCTTAACACTTCGACACTTCACTCGTCACGTGAAACGTGGTGTCTTAGCACCTCGACACTTCACATCTTACGCTACACAAATAAATACATTATATACATACACATATAATTATTCCACTCACCTTAACGATTCGGTGACGGTTTTATACTTTCGCACGCTTCAAAGCAAAGTACCTAATACATTAAATACTCGATCAACACACAAACTAGTTGGATTAAACCCAACACTTTACCCATATGCATTTAATGACTTAAATGCATTAAGTGACCTACTTACCCAAAACCGCCCCTTTAAGGTCAAGACCATCATAAATCACTAAGAGCTAGTGATTAAGGTCCAACAACACTAACTAATACAAAAATTAGGGTATTTCATACCCATCTTTTCCAACTAGGCCAATCATTACCCATTTGACCATTTAAAGTCAACACACCCATTTCGGGTCATCCACTAACCCAAATAACACCCATTCACTTATTAACTAGGTTTGATAGTAATTAACTAACCAATTATGACTCATAAACTCATTTAGCATTTCAAAACCCTAGGTTAGTCATCTTTGAGTCCTCATGCCCCAACCTTACCCAAAAACCCCCCAAAACACTAACAATTTGAGTTTTATGTTCATCACTAACCTAAACCCCAACCCTTAAACAATTAAAACAAGGAAATCAAGATTAGGGCTTACCACCACAATCACAACGTAACTAGTGATTAGATGAACAACTTTAAAACTCGAGTTTAAACCCGAAATGAGCTTCTTCCACCTTTGCTTGAGCTTTCTCACACTAAAGCGTCCTCTCTCTCTAGAATAAAAGTGGAAGTGAAGAGGTGGTTGCAAATGGAGTAAATGACACTCCTAGATCTGATCATGTGGCCCTAACTCGGATCCAAAGTGAAAAGACCAAAATACCCACTCTAAAATATAAAAAAACGAAGTGAGCTGTCAGCTTGGTCTGCGCGCCGCGCGGGCATGTGCGCGCCGCGCTGGCATGTGCGCGCCGCGCACTTCTCCTGTCACATATTTCACCCACAATTTATTTATATACAAAATGTACAAATCGGATTCGGGTCTTACAGGTTTAGGGTTTGGTGTTTTGGGTTTAGTCCCTAAACCCGAAACCCTAAACCCTAAACTCTAAACCGTTCGTGTTAAAAACTCAATTTAAATCATAAATCTAAACCCTAAATTTCTAAACCCTAATATCTAAACCCTAATATCTAAACCCTATAAACCCTAATATCTAAACCCTAATATCTAAAACCTCAACATACGCTCGAAAAATACGATAATTGTTATATATTACTTCTTCGAGCGTTTTTTCGCAAAAATAAAAACATTTATCACAAAGTGTCTTATTAAATGTTCATATTTTCATCCAATCTATAATGTTCGAGCATTGAGACCTTGCGTTGCATGCCTAAAAAATATATACGTTTAATAGTATCAAATGATTTTAAAAATCATTTAATGAATTTCAAAACATCATGATCATCATCCAATATTGATAAAAAAAAATTCAAATCCATGTAAATCAATAAAGTGATGATGTTGTATAATAACTTGTCATAATTAATAAATACATATATGAATGGTGATTTATTGTAAATAAATAGATATAATATATATGTACAGTGTAATAAGTGAAAATCCATTTGATTTAGTTAATTTGATTTATAGTTTTGTAAATTGTGATACGGAGTAATAATTTATAATTATAATTATAATTGTAATTATATTTAGTTGACATTCTTTAATTTACCCAATTTGCTAAATGCCCTCCCAACTTTGGTCGTCGGGTGTCCAATTTCTTCAAAAACGACGCACCAAAAAAAAAAAAAACAACTTCAACCTCTAAACTTTAACCCTTATAAAATTTCAACCCCCACATAGGGGTTTAACATGTAAAATCATTATTTTAATTAAAAAACTTAAACAAACTTCACACAAAATTTTTAACGAGGCATATCTTCCCACTCGCTTCGAGCTAAATTTTTCCGAAATCACCGTTCAACTCGAAATAATTTTACAAACACAACGCAACTAGCTATGCGTGAAACAGACTGTTTTATCCACGTGTTTCTAACCATACCCGTAGCAACACGTTTTTTATTTTCTAAATACATAACCTATGTTAAATATGAATATGCAACCAGAAAAATCTCGTCGCATCGCGCGGGCCGGTATTTTTCTAGTTATAAATATTTAAGGGAGTGATGTGACAAATTTAATATGGGGTGACATGTGCTACAAACTTTATATAAAATATCACAATCAATTATTCTAAAATCAAATGTTAATATAATCTCTCTATCATCTCACCATATTATATTGTTAAAAGATAAAAAAGCCAACATGTCAATCTATAGGTGACGTGGTATAATTTTGGAACATATATATCTAACGTTACTTAAGCTTAATTTGATATGATATAGGTTTCTAGTAAAAATTATACGAATATCAATGTACGAAAGCTATCTTCAATTAAATTCTTGTTATATTTTTAGCTAATTACTTTGCATAATAATAGCTACCTATTATATATATATATATATATATATATATATATATATATATATATATATATATATATATATATATACTAATCCCCACTCAGGATTTGATCGCTTCCTTCGCAAATTTGCCCCAAACCACATTTTCCCCCACTATAAAAAAACCTGAACCACTTAACCATCTTCACCTACCTTCATCTACTCTTCTTCCTCATCTCTTCTCCCAAAACAACGCATATGAATCATCATCTTCCCTAAACACCCACCCACAAAACCGATTGAAGATGTCTGAAACAAAACCGATTGAAGATGTATGAAACAAACTAGGGTTTATGACGATAGACCTCAACCCCTTTCATCCAATTTTTGGCTGCTACAAATTACATTGATGCACAAATATTTTACAAATTAGGGTTTCAGGTGACTGATGGTTACCTGATTTATGTTGGCTTTGCGCTTTACCTCCATGTTACCATGGTTGATTATGACGAACCATATCATGTGTTGTGGTCTTAAAGCTATTACGCCTTTTTGCCCTCCTTGGAACCCTAGATTTGGTTTGCATCCATCGCAGTATCACTCCTTGAATTTTACAGTTGGTAAGTCCGTGTTTTAATTGCGATTTACTTTATATAATTTGTTCGTCATTCGTATATACCTTAGACATATATTTTAATGTTTAATTTCTTTTAATTTGCTTGCTTTAAACATATTGAGGACAAATCTATTTCTGATGTCATTGTTTGTAGGCTGTCAATGGAGATGAGTCTAATTGAAACCAAAAAAATTAAACATTCGTTTCTCATTTGTTTGAATAAAACGATTCCAGTTACATGAAAGCTTCTTTTGAGCTTTCCCACAAGTTAAAGTCGAGGTACACAATTTGTGTTATATGCGTTTGTAAATTCGTATGTCCATTTCATATGGTTACATTAAAAGTTTTTTTTTTATCACTTTCACGATTTAACTCTATATGTTAATATTGTTTTACTCTTTTGTTGTTGTTGTTGTTGTTGTTGCATTTTAGAGTATTAATTGAGATAATTTTATGCAAACCCTGTATACTGTAGTTTCTTATCTAACTATATAGAGGTTTGATGTTGTATATTAATTTGTTGTTTATAATAGTTATTTTTGAATTCTATGACTGGTATAAGGAGTAATTAAGATAATAAATCATGTGGGTCTTCTTATTATCGAAACTAGAAAGATGAATGTGGAACTTACATGTGTTATCATCATTTGGTTTCTGCCCACTAGATGCATCATGCGTGTTGATTCCTTTAAATTTTCAATTTCATGACAATGATCATTTAAATCGGTCCCTCCATTCATTTGATCTGAACCAGGGTGATGTTGTGGCTTAGATGGTGTAAATGCAAAATTTTCTGCCCATGTTTGTAATGCGGGTTGACATAAATCACCACGTTTAACCGAGCTAACAGATTCAGAAAAACTTCTAATCCCATTCACTATCCTTCCCCAATTTGCTCAATTTTTCATTTTGTCCTTTCAGTTATATTCTGCTTAATAATTATCCTCTTCTCGGCATCATTCCATTTGGAGGACATAGGTCTCAACAAGGGTCTTGAAATAGAATTGTGAATCGGTCTTACTCCTTTATGATACTCGAAGTTGTCTTTCTCTTTTTTATCTCAAGTTGTACTAATAATCCAGAATTTATAGTTTTTACAAGTCTCAATTTTATCTTTTTTTCTCTTTTTATAGCTCGCCGTAGATCATTTTATACGGAAATACATGTGGAGGAATGTACAGGAACTTCCACTTTTACTGTGTTGGAACAAAAGTTGTATGAATATGGTTGAAAGGCGAAAAGAAACTGGTGGTGATTTCCTATTTTATGAACTTAGTAATAATATTAATACATTTCATTTGTTTTCTTTACCGATGTTTTGACAACTATTTTGCAGGTTTGATGTTGTGGTCGGTTTTCTCAATTGAAGCCATCTGGAGGTTATCCACAATGCATCTAGAGTCAGACTCCTTGCTAATCGCCATGTTGAAGTAAGAATTTCCAGCAGTTATATTTGTCTTTCTTGATTGTGATTGTATGTGTGTTTAGTAGTTTTATATAAATGACTTCGTTGGTAGTTTGCTCTATATTTTTCTTTATATACATGTGCTGCCATGTGACTTATATAGATATTTCAACTTTACATTGTGTTTAATCACAAACAACAACATATTTAACTCATGTATGTTACGAGGATTAGTTACTCTATCTTAAAAAAAAAAAAGATCACAAATTAATTTAGAGCCATATTCATATTAATCGGTTATGTAGGACTCAGAACAGGGGACCTTTAAAATAACAAAAATATTAAAAGATGGTATGTGCCAGTTTTTCTTCTCTAGCTTTGAACGAACGTGACACCACGGCTGATGAAGAACCAGCCCTGGTAATTTTTCCCTGTTAGAGTTAGTTTGTGCATTTTTGAATATAAATTACTTTGATATACCATGGTTTCAATCCTTACTATTTTTTTCCCTTACGCATACTCCATTCCAGTTTTCACTTCCATTTAAGTGACATATATTAATATTATCATTTTGTTTTTTGTTGAAGTTAGATCCGCCCATCCATCGCTGCTGATGGTAGTATTGATGGTTGTATAAGTTCATCAGGAAGACAATGTGTATCTGTTAAAAAGGGACGTTTTAGGGTTGATAGTTGTTTCATTGCATTTCATGCTCATACTACTCTTGAGTGCATATCCCAATGTCAAGCAACTTATGTAATAGTACCATCTGCTTCTACTAAGGATACTTTACCCGTTAGTCGTCTTCCAGTGCTGGAGGTAGCTTATTCTATGCTTTTATTCTGTGTTTTACTATTGGAAGGAAATATTCGTGTCTTAATTTGATGTATTTGTTACTGCATCCGGCTGCAGGTGTTTTCACTGTTAATTCATTGGTGACAAATTCCAGCACCGAATAGTATCAGTACAATTTGGCACATTCACTATCGTTAAAGCCTATGTTTGAAGGCAATTTCTATGCGCTTATTTAACTATGTTGATTCTTATGATTTTGTATTTTTAGAGAAATTTTGGTTATTAGTATCTTGCTCGGTATCAATTTTATTTTATTCTTTTGTATTGGTATGGGGATTTTTATTTGTGTCCGTGTAAATAAATACACAGTTACCAAACAACGTATCCCCAAAAGACACCGCCGCAACGCGCGGTTCGAATTTTATCTAGTTTGGGATAATATAATGACCTTAAATATTATATATATGTAAAAATACAAAACGAAAAAAGGAAAGTATCTGTTATCTAAAAAAAAGAAACAGATATATCATTAATTATTTTATTAAATAAAGAAAAAACTGACAAAAATTGTTGAAGTGACATGTGGCGAAATTTAACCAGGAAGTGACACGTAGGATTTATAGCACATGATTTATATAATGTAACTAGTTTATAGAGCCCGTGCGTTGCACGAGTGTGTAAAAAGTCGTGCAAAAATCGTAACAAATTATATCATCCAAGTATGTAAATAGCGAAGTAAATAAGATGTTAGAGCCCGTGCGTTGCACTTGTGGATAAAATAATCGTGCTAAATTAATTGATTTTTTCAAAAAATTATTCTTTTGAATTTTAGAGCCCGTGGTGCACTGTAATGACAGATTATATGCAAGCTAAATAATGTACTTAGTATGAGCTCGTGCATTGCACGATAATAGCATCTCTTGTAAATGTCTATGTATGAGCCCGCACGAATTAAAAATCAGTAAAAATAAATTCGTTCATAGAAAAAAATAATGAAATAGTATATTATGAAATAGAATTATATTTTTAAGATACAACACATTTTTATATATAAATATTTTAAAGCACTCAGTTTATGTATAAAAAAAAATAATAATAATCTCTAACACTTCAAAGGCGGAAGAGTTTATACCTCTGTATCATTATCTTTTATGTGTGAAATAATCTATTTTAAAATAATATATTTTAATCGTAATTAAGATATATAATATGCATAGATAGAATGGTAGTTCAGCAAATGAATATTATATAACTTGATAATGATAATGAATTATTTTATTTTTTATTTTATATATTAAATTATGTTTAAGTTAATTTTGACCAAATCTTTTTAAGATCTAGTTAATTATTTAATTGATTTTTTTAATAATAAAACGACACGTAAGATTCCGTATTTGGTTAGGATTGATTAATAGAATGACAGGTAGGATTAATTTAATTCAGAATTTAATTCAGATTAATAAGAGTGTGACACGTAGGATTAATTTAATTCAGATTAATGAGAGAGTGACACGTAGGATTAAAGGGATGCGCTTTATATATATATATATATATATATATATATATATATATATATATATATATATATATATATATATATATATATATATATATATATATATATATATATTTGTCTCACTCATTTTTATCTTATACTTCACTTACGAATATTGTTCATTCAAATACAATTCTTTTACATCTCTAATATATTCTTTTATTTATAAATTTCACGAAGTCGCGGTTTATAAATTAATTATATTATTATATATAATAATATTATAATATAATAGTGATTAAATCTCTTAAAGTAAATATCTATACATGTAAATAGCTACATCAATAATAGAACAAAAAAGTCTTATTTATTGTTAAAAGTAATTAATATTTATTATTTGTTTAAAATTTTAAAACAACAATTAGAAAAATAAAGAAAATGATGTATGTAACTACAATTATTTTTGTTTAAATTACTAGTACTGTATATCATTCTCTCATATATTTGGGTAAAAGGTGGTTCAACAAGTAATAAAAATGATATACATCCTCCATACTTACTTCATTTAAAACATCATGATGTTCAAAAATCAAAACCATCTTCCTCCTTCCAGAGTTTCGTTGTAAAGTGTTAAATAAGAACGACAGCCAAGTTAAATCTGGATAAATTTAAACAAATGGAACAATGTGGAACAACTAATTACCAAAAGAATACTTACAACTAGCTACCAAAAGAATACTTGCAACTTAGTTTTTCTTGATAAACATAAGGTGAATAATATGATACGGAGTACAAAATAACAAAATTCATACAATTAATCCCATTAATAAAAGAGGAAGACATGTTACAATTTCATCTACGATGGTAAAAGAATATCTGGTGAGATACTAGAGAATGAAGAACAATTAAGATTTAGACGTTAAGTAATGTAAGTATAGACTGGGTATTGTATAATCTCTCCAAAAGCATGTAGAATGAAATGATTCAGGCAACCAGCTCATAAGACAAAGGGCGAAAATCCGACACAAGTTGTTTATTGAACTTTTGACACTCAACATAATTATAGAACTAAATTCTATTCTATTTAGTCTGAGAGAATCAGAAATGCATCATCACTTGGCAATCTTTGATGCTATATCCTCTTATGATGAAAATATAGTCATGTCTACTGTTACAACAAATGTCCCATACACAAATCAAATAGTTCATTTATCCATTGCTTATTACAAAAAAAGGCATTATAAAGGTACTAATTCAAATGAATGCAACACCTGTAATTAAGTCAACCAAGTAGCACATATATGATTTATCCACCGCAATTAGATACGTTTAAAAATCCATATATTATATACTAGTCAAAGACCCGTGTGACAACCCAAAAATTTCTGAGTTAATTTAAACAAAATCTTTACATGATTTCATTTAACCTCGACTAATTTCGACGATTCACGAACCATTATTTGTAAATAATTATTTATTAATATTAAATTGTTATATTAATATTATTATTATCACTCATCATTATCATTTACAATTATTATTACTCTCAATATTATTAATATTATTATTATTAATAATTATTATTATCAGTAATAATATTAGTATTATCACTTTTACTAAAAGTGATAAGATTATTATAAATATCATTATTATTAATACAACTTATTAATAATAATAATAATATTATTATTAATAGTATTATTAACATTTATAATGATTATTATCATTATTACTAATTATAATTAAAATTATCATTTTTATTATTAATATTGTCATATCAATATTATTATCATTATTTTTACCATTAATAATATTAATAATATTATTAATAGTATTAAAAGTATAATTATTATTTGTATTATTATTATTATTATTATTAATTTTATTAATATTAAAAGTATATATATATATATATATATATATATATATATATATATATATATATATATATATATATATATATATATATATATTTATTAATTATTAATATTAATTATATCATACAAATACAAAACTTTGTTAGTTATCCTAACTGCCTTAAATTTTCTATTGCTTGATCGTGATCTGCAAGCTGCCTTTTTAATTTTAAAATTGATGATGATCTGTTTTTCAATCCATTGACATATGCTTTTTATTTTTTTATTTTTCTTTCATCGTGATTAATTTTTATTTCATCTACTGGTTTTCAATTTGTATCCTATCGACCTATTTTTTCTATAAATCAATCCGTTGCATTTGTTAAACAAGGCATTCGATCACATCATTATCAATTACAATTACCCATTTCAATTTATAAAACAAAACAGAAAATAAAACTCGATACACCTCTGATCTTGTTCATATATTTAAAAACTACAAAAATGAATCCCATTTCAAATTCTAAAAATGCAGTATTGTTAGGAATCCTATAGTGAATCTTTCTGCAAAATTTTAGCTCTCAATTCCTAAAAACGAATTTAAATTTTGAAGTCAAAGTTTTATTTTTAAAAAAGTCAAACGATTGTTCATCATCAAATTCGAGTTCGATTTTAAGTTTCCGATCCAATTGATGATTTGGAAAGTTTATATGAGTCATTTGAAACATAATTCATGTTATAAGTATTTCCTAAAACGATCACAAAATCGAAAACAATAATTTTTTTTCTTCTTTTTGTCGCGACAGCAGCAGAGGGCACTTTTCATTTTTTTTCTCTCTTTCCATGTCTGATAATTAAAACCAATGTTTATGAATGGTCTTGCTTCGTTTGAAAATCAAATAATCAACTCACTAATTAAATAGTTTTGACATCCTAGTCGATTAAGTTTATCAGATAAAGAAGAAATAGAAAGGAGATAGTGAAACGGGTTATATATATAGATGAGTTGAGATATAAATCAGAAAAATCAGAACAGAAGGATGGTTTAGGGTGTTGACGGGTTTCGAGAGGTCACGGGTTCGAGTCCCGTCTTGGGCAAATTTTTTTAGAAAAGGCTTGTAAGGTAGTTCTCATTACTTATTATTATTATTATTATTATTATTATTATTATTATTATTATTATTATTATTATTATTATTATTATTATTATTATTATTATTATTATTATTATTATTGTTATTATTATTATTATTATTATTGTTATTATTATTATTATTATTATTATTATTATTATTATTAAGTATTATTATTATTATTATTGTTACTAGTATTATTATTATTAAAAGTATTATTATTAGTAATACTAGTATTATCATTATAATTATTAGTATTATCATTATAATTAGTATTATCATTATAATTTTTATTATTATTATTTATATCAGGATTATAATTATTATTATTATTATTATTATTATTATTATTATTATTATTATTATTATTATTATTATTATTATTATTATTATTATGAAAATAACACAATTTATTAATATTAGTATTAGTATTATTTTATAATTAATAGTACTATTATTATCATTATAACATAAGTGTAATTATCATTATTAGTATTGTTATTATTAAAAGTAAAATCGTTATTATCATTTTTACAAAAATCATCATTTTTACTATCATTAAAACTATATCATTATTATTATTTACATTTTTATTACTAGTATCATTATCATTATGATTATTATTATTATTATTATTATTATTATTATTATTATTATTATTATTACAAAATAATACAACTCTTTATTCATTATCATTATTAATATTATTTTATCAAATTAATACTTATATATAGAATATATATATAAAAGTATATATATAGAAATATATAACAACTGAAATATATATAAACTTATTCGATTATGAGTATATGTATTAATATATATACTTGATATAGGTTCGTGAATCCGAGGTCAACACAACTCTGCACTTATTCAGTGCCATCATACATATATTTACTACAAACTATCGTATCGTATTGTGAGTTTTCATAGCTCCCTTTTTATATATATTTTTGGGCTGAGAATACATGCGCAACTTTTATAACTGTTTTACACGTTAGACACAAGTACTCAAACTTTTATGCTATATACGTGCTTTATCACGCTAAATCCCTGCCATAATATCGTTAATTGCTGAGGTATAAGATGCAAACTTAATTATTGTGAATAGATATATTGAGAGTAACGTCTCTAATCATTTGACCTCTGGTCTTTGGTTACATAATAATGATTCAACGACATGAATAACAAGTGTCACTGGGTAACTTTGTTTAGTCGCGATATTACAAACAGCAAACTCTTTTGATTGATATATTTGGTATTAATCAACTTTAAACTAAAATCTTGTGGTCTAATGCTATATTGAACTATTGATTTGTGATAAACCTATGAACTCACTCAACTTCGTGTTGACTTTTTAAGCATCTTTATTCTCATGTACTTATATATTATGCTCCCGCTGTGTATTTGCTAATTGAAAGCAACATTACAACGAGTCATTCATGGATAATTTGAAAGACTTGTATTTGGTAATTTGATGATGATTGCTTGTTGTGCTTGGAGCCTTCATTACATATCATATCAATTAAAGACATTTAATGCTCTAAATAAAATGTAATCTATTTATCTTCCGCTGCAAAACTCAATAAAACGTCTCATATAAAGTCGTTCTCGTTTATACAACTGTGATTTGATATAATTAGTCACAAATACCCCAGGCCTTATTTGGGGGGTGTGACAGATTGGTATCAGAGCAGGGCTGTTATAGAGAACCAGGATTGCATTTTATGTGTGTCTTATGTGTTAGCTAGGGTGCCTTAACAATCTTTAGGACTATAGCCTTTCCTGTCTTAGTTTTAATTACACATCTCTTGTTATCTTACTATCTGTTATCTATACTTTTACCTCTTGCCTTACGTCTTTCTTAGAATGCTTGTAACCTTCCTTCTCTCATTCTTTTAGGATGACTAGCATGAACCCTATCATCATTACAGACACCGAGGGCTATCACTCATTATTATTGAAATTCTTGACATTCCTATGTCATCTATCATGGTTTTGTGTATTACATATGTATTACATGAAATATTATCCATGATTTTTGAAACTCCTATATTTGTTACTATTCATACTCAAACATATATGACTCCCTGTTATATCACGTACATATATGCCTTATGCCTTTGTGCATCGGTTCGCGAACCAGAAAATGTCATTAGAGAATCTCAAAGACATTATAATATCATCACTATTGATATTCATTACTTTCAAAATCTTTGCTTTCTCGTTATTTTTGATCATTAAATTTTCTTGACGGATGGCGTCTACGAAACTCTAGAATGGAAGAGTTTGGATTACCGATTTAAAGGATCCTATAGCTCAAGCCCCTAGACCTGAATAGGCGATCACGAATTGAAAGTCTTTAATCGAAAGATTATCAGATTACATATAATCTCGACACGTCATACTGCAATTATTGCATAAATGGAGTATAGACAAATCATATATTATCATATCTATCCCAATAGACTTTGTCTAACACTTTTCCTAAATTTCCTCCGTAAATTACGGAAATCTTTTTGCTATATATACGTATTCGAGGAGACAAATATATCATTCAGTATCCAACACTCATTTCATATCAAACCCTATTCCAAACATATAATATGGATTCCTCGAACTCCTCGAGCTCCAATGGCAGTGTAACCGGAACAAACGAACCAATCAGCCATCATCTATTCTGGATGAATTGGGGATGGGTTCGTAGCCAACTCAATCAATGGAGGCAAGAAGAAGGTGATCCCTTCCACCAACCGAATTCACCACTTGGCGAAGAACCTGAAGCACTTACCGATGAACCAGTCTGAAACACCATTTTCACCCTCATTTCCAGAACAGCTCGCCACGATTATATAATATCTAGAATTCTAGATCTTATTCGTCCCCTTGTCCGAATCGCTAATCATCCCAGTATAATAGAAGAAGTTAACGAGCTTCGTGCTCGAGTTATGGCTCTGGAGAATATGGTGCAATATCTACAAGCATCAGCAGGACCAGCAGCATAACCAGCATCACCAGTACCATCAGCATCACCACCAACAGCACCAGCACCACCAACAACAACATCCGCATCCCACGCCTCAAACTTGCACTCGGTACCTCAGATATCAACATCATACGCCCCATAAATACCAAGGAATATTAGTAATAATGAGTTAAGATGTATTGACTCATTCTTCCTGAAGAATTATATATGTATACTTTATATATATGGATTGGAACAATAATAAATATTTTCGTACTAAGCTATTACGTGTGAATCTTAACTAGTATGCACTACTTGGTTAATTCATATCACAATATGCTATGATGTACATACTTTGTTAATGACTTAACAATCATTAATCACTGCTTCAGAACAATCAACTCCATTTCATAATAAACCAAGTGTATTATTAAAATACATGTTTGGTTTTACACTTTCATTTTCGACATACTCGAAGCTTTCTAGAAAACATTATTCATGTCTTGTGAATTTCACAAGGATTTCACGAGTATCAACATCATACACCGAGGTATATCTATAACAATGAATGATGAACTATTGAATCATAACTTCACTAGCGAAATATTTCACGACAATTATGAAATCTCTAAGGTTTTGGAGATTATTTATTCTCGTTTCAACCGCAAATCAAATGAGTTTAATATTATATTAACTCATTAAATCCATGATTACATCTGAAGAATATATATATGAATGTATATCTTCATAAAGATGGTAATTAAAAATCCTTTTGTACAAACAGTTAATTGTGAAAATATTTTTAACGGGTAGGTAATACCCAAGAAATATTTATATCTCACATTAATACACTGTACATTCTTCAATTTCGATTCATAAATCATTAACTATACTCACTACCTTCACAACGATACACAATCATTTTCATACAAATTCAATTACATATTCTGATTTTGACATATCAGAATTCAAGTAAAGCTTTAGCAGATGTTATCTTCCTAAAGATCACTACATTCATGAATTATATTCATTCGTATTCTGTGATGAATTATTACATCAAACCATCAAAATTATCATTCATTACTTTTGAAATCAACAACGCCTATTCATCAACCATTAGATCCGTTGACGATTACAATCAGCGTTTAATCATCTAAAAATAAAATTTCTTGAAACCATCTCGGATTGATAACCAATGATTCAGATATGGTAGCATTAAATGCAGAGGAAACAACAAAATTGTAGATGATAAAAGAATGGAGTGTTAGAAACGCTCGATGAAAAATTTGGTACTGGAAAATGGATTGAGCAAACCATGAAGGAAGCTGTGGAAAAATCACAAGGACTAAAACTATAATCCAAAAATCTAGATGATTCGATTTCTGATGAAAACCACAAAAGATCTCTTTAAGTATTCTAAATCCTTACAGGAGAATTTTCCTCATTATCATTTGATCTTAGAAAATTTTAAGATATCATCGTATCTTTCATTATAAATATCCTCTATATTTCTGAAGATACCTTCATAACGATTCTTGTTCGCAATTAATTATCTCTTTGCGATATCTTTATCACATCATAAAGGAAACTGTTTTAGTTTATATATTCTGTAAAATTCAAGTTAAATTATAAATGTTTTGAAGAAGTGTTGGGAATTGAAGCATGAATTAGTATAATATAATGACGTCAGACCAACATGATTATATTACAGTAAGTCATGCTAAATTTTTAATGGAAGATGATGATTCATAGACTTTATAATCATCATTTGCCATGTTACACGACTCTTACATTCTATTTAACCTCTAAACATATCAAGAAAATATTTTTTCTTGATTATTCGGTCTTTTCCGGATATTCTGGTAATTTGACAAATCAAATCGTGCTATTACCTTTCCTTTCTACTTTATATATTATGATCATTCGAAACTTCATACCTACAAATTCTAGACCATTACTTGCTTTATAAAAGCATGAAGCTCCGACATATAAGGGAAAATACAAAGCCCGATAACAACACCGAAATTACAAACCGTGTATATCAATGCGTATAGCAACATAAAGACACGGGAGAATTAAAAACACTGTAACCCCAAGATAATAGTAGAAGTAAACAGATTCCTCCAGTGGTAGATGAAAAAGAAGAAAGACAGAAGCGATAATCAGAAAAATATCCACGATAAGAACTGGATGGAGCATTTTCACAATCTTTGGAAATATGAATTAAGGAAGAAAGTATTGGAGCGGTGAAAATAATGAAACGAAAGAAGTTAATTTATAGCGAATTTCCAGACACAGCAATCGAGGCAATTTACCGCATTTAATTAAAGAAATCCTAATTTCCTTAATTACTGGAGAATCAAATCTTATAAAGATTTACAAAGATTTTCTTGAATCCCTTAAATTCCGGAAATCAACTTTAACCATGTCAAAAGTTAAGGTGAACATTTAATTTCCTCATTTCAATCTTTTGTGATAGTTTCGTTTATACTCTTCCTATCATCAAATCGTTTTATCGATATTATTTAATGTCGATAAAACTCTAATTTTCAACTCATATTCATTATTAAAATATTTTTGTTGTCAACAATGACGATCTCTATCAAATTTCATGACCGTGATTTTCACGAACTCCTCTCTATTTTGTCTGCCCTAATATTGCGGCATAAACGCTCAAGGTTTAAATAAACTTAATATTATTCGTAACACATTTCATGTATCCAATTTACTGAAAATACTTGTATAACATCATCATTTTGAATGACCTCCGCATTAATAATAAAATGCACTTCATATAAGAACCTATAGAAATTATAGTTCGTAAGATTTAAACGCTTGAAACAAAACAATATTCTATCCGTTTGAATTCACGCAAGGCCCCTGGTATACCTGGGAACGTGAAAACTAAATAAAACGAAAATATCCTCACCTGTTTACAAACAACGCCGACTGGTGGCAACAACTAAATTTCGGGACGAAATTTCTATTAACAGTGGGATACTGTGACAACCCAAAAATTTCCGAGTTAATTTAAACAAAATCTTTACATGATTTCATTTAACCTTGACTAATTTCGACGATTCACGAACCATTATTTGTAAATATTATTTATTAATATTAAATTTTTATATTAATATTATTATTATCACTCATCATTATCATTTACAATTATTATTACTCTTAATATTATTATTATTATTATTATTATTATTATTATTATTATTATTATTATTATTAATTAATAATTATTATTATCAGTAATAATATTAGTATTATCACTTTTACTAAAAGTGATAAGATTATTATAAATATCATTATTATTAATACAACTTATTATTAATAATCTTATTATTATTATTAATAGTATTATTAACATTTATAATGATTATTATCATTATTACTAATTATAATTAAAATTATCATTTTTATTATTAATATTGTCATATCAATATTATTATCATTATTTTTACCATTAATAATATTAATAATATTATTAATAGTATTAAAAGTATAATTATTATTTGTATTATTATTATTATTATTTTTATTAATATTAAAAGTATTATTGATAATATATATATATTTATTAATTATTAATATTAATTATATCATACAAATACAAAACTTTGTTAGTTATCCTAACTGCCTTAAATTTTCTATTGCTTGATCGTGATCTGCAAGCTGCCTTTTTATTTTTAAAATTGATGATGATCTGTTTTTCAATCCATTGACATATGCTTTTTATTTTTTTATTTTTCTTCCATCGTGATTAATTTTTATTTCATCTACTGGTTTTCAATTTGTATCCTATCGACCTATTTTTTCTATAAATCAATCCGTTGCATTTGTTAAATAAGGCATTTGATCACATCATTATCAATTACAATTACCCATTTCAATTTATAAAACAAAACAGAAAATAAAACTCGATACACCTCTGCTGTTGTTCATATTTTCAAAAGCTACAAAAACGAATCCCATTTCAATTTCTAAAAATGCAGTGTTGTTAAGAATCCTATAGTGAATCTTTCTGCAAAATTTCAGCTCTCAATTCCTAAAAACGAATTTAAATTTGGAAGTCAAAGTTTTATTTTTAAAAAGTCAAACGATTGTTCATCATCAAATTCGAGTTCGATTTTAAGTTTCTGATCCAATTGATGATTTGGAAAGTTTATATGAGTCATTTGAAACATAATTCATGTTATAAGTATTTCCTAAAACGATCACAAAATTGAAAACAATAATTTTTTTCTTCTTTTTGTCGCGACAGCAGTAGAGGGCACTCTTCATTTTTTTTTATTTTTTTTCCTCTCATTCCATGTCTGATAATTAAAACCAATGTTTATGAATGGTCATGCTTCGTTTAAAAATCCAAAAATCAAATAATCAACTCGCTAATTAAATAGTTTTGACATCCTAGTCGATTAAGTTTATCAGATAAAGAAGAAATAGAAAGGAGATACTGAAACGGGTTATATATATAGATGAGTTGAGATATAAATCAAAAAAATCAAAACAGAAGGATGGTTTAGGGTGTTGATGGGTTTCGAGAGGTCACGGGTTCGAGTCCCGTCTTGGGCAAATTTTTTTAGAAAAGGCTTGTAAGGTAGTTCTCATTACTTATTATTATTATTAGTATTGTTATTGTTATTATTATTATTATTATTATTATTATTATTATTATTATTATTAAGTATTAGTATTATTATTATTATTATTATTATTATTATTATTATTATTATTATTATTATTATTATTATTATTATTATTATTATTATTATTATTATTATTATTATTGTTACTAGTATTATTATTATTATTAAAAGTATTATTATTAGTAATACTAGTATTATCATTATAATTATTAGTATTATCATTATAATTAGTATTATCATTATAATAATAATTATTATTATTATTTATATCAGGATTATTATTATTATTATTATGAAAATAACACAATTTATTAATATTAGTATTAGTATCATTTTATAATTAATAGTACTATTATTATCATTATACCATAAGTGTAATTATCATTATTAGTATTGTTATTATTAAAATTAATATCGTTATTATCATTTTTACAAAAATAATCATTTTTACTATCATTAAAACTATATCATTATTATTATTAACATTTTTATTACTAGTATCATTATCATTATGAATATTATTATTATTATTATTATTACAAAATAATACAACTCTTTATTCATTATCATTATTAATATTATTTTATCAAATTAATACTTATATATAGAATATATATATATATATATATATATATATATATATATATATATATATATATATATATATATATATATATATATATATATATATATATATATATATATATATATATATATATATATATATATATATATATATATATATATATATATATAAGTATATATATAGAAATATATAACAACTGAAATATATATAAACTTATTCGATTATGAGTATATGTGTTAATATATATACTTGATATAGGTTCGTGAATCCGAGGTCAACACAACTCTGCACTTATTCAGTGCCATCATACACATATTTACTACAAACTATCGTATCGTATTGTGAGTTTTCGTAGCTCCCTTTTTATATATATTTTTGGGCTGAGAATACATGCGCAACTTTTATAACTGTTTTACACGTTAGATACAAGTTCTCAAACTTTTATGCTATATACGTGCTTTGTCACGCTAAATCCCTGCCGTAATATCGTTAATTGCTGAGGTATAAGATGCAAACTTAATTATTGTGAATAGATCTATTGAGAGTAACGTCTCTAATCATTTGACCTCTAGTCTTTGGTTACATAATAATAATTCAACGACATGAATAACAAGTGTCACTGGGTAACTTTGTTTAGTCGCGATATTACAAACAGCAAACTCTTTTGATTGATATATTTGGTATTAATCAACTTTAAACTAAAATCTTGTGGTCTAATGCTATATTGAACTATTAATTTGTGATAAACCTATGAACTCACTCAACCTTGTGTCGACTTTTTAAGCATGTTTATTCTCAGGTACTTATATATTATGCTCCCGCTATGTATTTGCTAATTGAAAGCAACATTACAACGAGTCATTCATGGATAATTTGAAAGACTTGCATTTGCTAATTTGATGATGATTGCTTGCTATTCTTGGAGTCTTCATTACATATCATATCAATTAAAGACATTTAAGCTCTAAATACAATGTAATCTATTTATCTTCCACTGCAAAACTCAATAAAACATCTCATATAGAGTCGTTCTCGTTTATACAACTGTGATTTGATATAATTAGTCACAAATACCCCAGGCCCTATTTTGAGGGTGTGACAACCCGCGACTTCGCGAGTTTTTTTTTATAAAATTATTTATATATAAGAACAATCCTAATAAATATTTGAAGCTTTTGATGTTGAAAATGAAATAAGTTGAAAGTATGTTGAGATACAAACATAAAGTTGATGAAAGACAAAAATCTAATAAGAATAAAAATAACTGAAATAAAGAATAAATATTATTTATATATTCATGGATTTCCATTAGTGTGTAAACAAAATTATTCGTTTGTGGTAGTTGTGAAGTCCAATGTGACAACCCAGAAATTTCCAACCAAATTTAAACTTTAATCTTTATATGTTTCCGACACGATAAGTAATATTTGTTATGTTAAATTTCAAGAATTTTAAACTATGTTCATACATTCATTCAACCTCGACCAAGTTCCAACGATTCACGAACCATTAAATGAATATGATTATATATGTATATGTGTATATATATTATAACTTGAAATGTAAACAAAATATTAGATTAAATACTTTATATGATTGTATCTGTTTCAAAATATTTATCAATGGAATTAGAAGATAAGATCAAATGATTGAATTATCAGATATATTGAATTATGATTACAAGTCTCTGTTGAAAGGCCCACGTTGATTTGAGAAATCTTTCCATTTTAACAATATTCGGAAAATGGTAAAGTGATTTATAAATAAGAACAAATTGTCAATCATTGAGAACTAGACAAAGGATAGTGGAAGATTGAATCTCATAAAGACTCGATTGATCTATTTAGTTTCAAACGTACAAAAACGTTTTCAGTTTAAAAAGAACTTTATTATTAAAACGTATATAACTTTTATAAATATCTAGAACCACTTTTGACAACTCATTACTTAACTAGTATGATAAAGATAACGATATTTATATTTTATTTTATTAAATATATATAACGATTTAAATTAATATTATATATATTTATACGCGTATTATACGTACATAGTTTTATACTTTTACTATACTTAAACTTTACCTTTACTTTATTTTTACTTTACTTTAACTTTAATAATTTACTTTAATAATTCATACTTTAATAATTCACTTTAATAATTCATACTTTAATAATTCACTTTAATAATTCATACTTTAATAATTCACTTTAATAATTCATACTTTAATAATTCATTTTAATAATTCATACTTTAATAATTCACTTTAATAATTCAAAAATCTATTATAAATAGAATTTAATAGGTTTCATTATTTCATAGAAACTTGAAAATATTTTTCTCTAAACTCTCTCAATCGATTTACATATATATATTTACTCCGTATTATTTCAAGATATTATTAGTATACATAAAATATTACGACGGAGTGCTGTCTGAGTGGTTTCGAAATTGTTTCTTAAGTAGGATAGGATTAAGGAAATTATGGGTTATAGCTATGGAGGTGATTGAGTATGGTTCATGGGTATGCTCGTGAGGTCAATATAGTGTTTATCAT
Source organism: Rutidosis leptorrhynchoides (assembly GCF_046630445.1). NCBI lineage: Eukaryota > Viridiplantae > Streptophyta > Magnoliopsida > Asterales > Asteraceae > Rutidosis > Rutidosis leptorrhynchoides. The sequence continues at coordinate 208,950,621 of NC_092343.1, forward strand.
TTCCGTTGCGTCTACGTACCTTTCCTGCAATATTGAATCTCAATATTGATACGTGAGTACTCATAATTTAACTTTTACATACTAATAGTGTATCCCTGACTAGTGCTCGAGTATTTAGGATTATGCATGCTTGTACTTTTGATATTGCCCTTAGACAGGTTAGGTTGAATCTTGAATTAGTTACACTTGCAGTTGAGATAAGGTATAAGATATGCATGTCCTTGGAAAGCTAGCGAAAAATTAAGAACTTTTCCTTTAGATATCGAATGGTTTCGATGAACGGATTAGAAGTTATAATCAATTAAATTTTCGATATTTTTATTAAAAATGATTATTATTATCGTCGTTTTTATCGTCGTTCTAATTTTATCTTATTATTATGATTATTATTATCTTTATCAATAAAAGGGATTTATCATTAAAAATTGTTATTTTTTTTATTATTACTATCGTTATTATCGTTAAAGTTATAATTTTATTATTATCCAATTATTATTATTATTATTATTATTATTATTATTATTATTATTATTATTATTATTATTATTATTATTATTATTATTATTATTATTATTATTAGTATTATTATTATTATTATTATTATCATTATTAATATATATATCATTATTTAAAAATGGTTATTGTTATTTTTATTATTATTATTACTATATTATCATTAAGATAATTATTAGTATTATCGTTAATAATGTTATAGTAACTATCTTTATTAATATTAGTGTAATTAAAACAAATATTTGTAACACCTAATTATTTTGATTACTATTATTATCATTATTATGAACACGATATAAAAGACGATTAAAAGCTATTAAACGAAATGATTAGGAAATAATGAGTAAGAGTATCATGATGAAATTAAAATATTATAAGATATTGATTTAGATAAAATTATCGTTCTTATTATTTTTATCATTACTATTATTATTAAAAGTATCGTTAGTATTAAAACTATCATTTTAACAAAAATTATCATTTTAATTGAAATGTCATTGTTACTATAAAATATCATTATTATTATTATTATTTTAAATAGAATTATTATTTTAAAGATAATATTAAAAATTATCGTAAATATTAAAGTTATCATAATTAGAATTATCGTTTTATCATAATGTCATCTTAGTAATTATAAATATTGATATTTTTATAATAATAATTATTATTACAAAATAATACAACTTTTACTTACTATCATTATAGATATTATTTTATCAAATAAATATGTGATACAAATATATTTTACTACGTGTAATAACTTACTTTAATAATACCTATCATATTATCTTTATGATATTAAATGAACCCTATAAATTTTATTACTTAATATATATAAAAGTATAATTATTATATAAATTTAATATAAAAATTTATTTATTAATAAATAAATTATATTATTTACTCTAATAAATCTTTTAAAAATATTTAAAAATATAAAACGACGATATTTAAACTATATATTAATCATGAATAGATTTTTGGAAATTATTTTGAGTCAAATTTACTTTTGTTGACTTTTGCATATTAGTCTCGAGCATTAGGATTGTGGTACACTATGACTTGACCTAATTTGTTAGATAAATATTGACCAACACATAAATATATATAATTAATTTAGGTTCGTGAATCCGAGGCCAACCTTGCACTTATTCAATGACGTTATATGTATTTTTACTACGAAATACAGTATGGTGAGTTTCATTTGCTTTTTTACCCTTTATATTTTTGGGACTGAGAATACATGCGCTTTTATAAATGTTTGACGAAATAGACACAAGTAATTGAAACTACATTCTATGGTTGAATTATCGAAATCGAATATGCCCCTTTTTATTAAAGTCTGGTAATCTAAGAATTAGGGAACATACACCCTAATTGACGCGAATCCTAAAGATAGATCTATTGGGCCTAACAAACTCCATCCAAAGTACCGGATGCTTTAGTACTTCGAAATTTATATCATGTCCGAAGGAGGATCCCGGAATGATAGGAGATATTCTTATATGTATCTAGTTAATGTCGGTTACCAGGTGTTCACCATATGAATGATTATTTTTGTCTCTATGCATGGGACGTATATTTATGAGAACTGGAAATGAAATTCTTGTGGTCTATTAAAATGATGGAAATAAATGATTATGATAAACTAATGAACTCACCAACCTTTTGGTTGACACTTTAAAGCATGTTTATTCTCAGGTGTTAAAGAAATCTTCCGCTGTGCATTTGCTCATTTTAAAGATATTACTTGAAGTCTTTCATAGCATATTTCGAAGAATGTTGCATTCGAGTCATCGAGTTCATCAAAGATTATTATTAAATCAATTTATAGTTGGATAGTGGATATTATGAAATGGTATGCATGCCTGTCAATTTTCGATGTAAAGAAAGTTTGTCTTTTAAAAACGAATGCAATGTTTGTAAAATGTATCATATAGAGGTCAAATACCTCGCAATGTAATCAACTATTGTGAATCGTTTATAATGTATATGAACGGGTCCTTTCAGTTGGTATCAGAACGGTGGTCTTAGCGAACCAGGTCTGCATTAGTGTGTCTAGCTGATAAGTCGATAGGATGCATTAGTGAGTCTGGACTTCGACCGTGTCTGCATGTCAAAAGTTTTGCTTATCATTTTGTGTCGAAAATTAACTACTTATCATCCTCAGGAAATTACCTGCTTATCATTTTTAGTCTAAGACACGTCTTGCTGCATTGATTGCATGAATAGTGTATAGACAAAAATTCATATCTTAGCATATCTGCTAAATCATATCTTATCGTGTCTGTTACTTTAAACTTTGCCTGACATATCCCGTAAAGTCCTCCGTAATCTACGAAATCTTTTGATATATATATATATATATATATATATATATATATATATATATATATATATATATATATATATATATATATATATATATATATATATATATATATATATCTATATATATATATATATCTATATATATATGTATATATTCTATGTAATTAGAATACCATTCGTTAGCCAAAATCATTTCATATCGGAAAAAAAATCCTTTATCCAATCGTACGAAATGGAATTCGTCATCAATTCAAGTCACTCAGATTCCGAAATGGAATCCCATTCAATCTCTGAAAGCAGTGTGACCGAAATAGATCAACCAATCAGTCATCACCTATTCTGGATGAATTGGGGATGGGTTCGTAGCCTCCTCAATCATTGGAGACAAGAAGAATGTGATCCCTTCCATCCACCACATTGCCCTCTTGACGAAGAACCTAAAGCACTTACCGACGAACGTGTCCGAAACACCATTTTCTCGCTCATTTCTAGAGTATCTCGTCACGATTATATATTACATCAAATTTTAGATTTTATTTATCTGCTCGTCCGAACCGACAATCACCCCGGTGTAATAGAAGAAGTCAACGAGCTTCGCGCTCGGGTAGTGGCTTTGGAGAATATGGTGCAGAGATTACAAACACCAGCAACAGCATCAGCAGCATAACCAGTACCACCATCATCAATGCCAACAGTACCATTACCACCTCCAAACACAACCGCGTCGTAAACCTCAACTTCACAATCTGTCCCACGAGCATCAACGTCATACGCACCATAGATACCAAGGAGTACCAACAACAATAACTGACGAAGTATTAATTTATAACTTCATTGGAGAAACATTCCGCGATGATTATGTAATCTCTAAAGTCTTAGAGATTATCTAATCTAGCCCTAACCATAAATCAGTTAAGCGAACCAAAATGATAGAAGGAAGAGTAGAAACCCTGACAAAAATGGTGTGTGATTAACAAGCTAAACTTGCTTTACCAACAGCATCAACAGTACCGTCAGCGTTACCAGCATCGTCAGTACAGTCAACATCCGATTCAACAACATAGATAACATCACAAACTCCGTCAGTTCAAGAATCACTGTGGACATCATTACGAATCAATAAAGTGTATATTGTATCAACGAGTTATGAAGAATTAACTCATTCCCTCTGAAGAAATTATATGTATATTATATATATATATATATATATATATATATATATATATATATATATATATATATATATATATATATATATATATATATATATATATATATATATATATATATATATTTTGAAATAAATCTTTCCGTGCTAAGCTATTGTGTGTGAATCTTAACTACTCGGTTAATTCATATTACAAATATGCAATAATGTAGGTCCTTTGGCCGCAACTTAACCAGTGTTAATTACAATCTCTATCGCAATTCAACAAATTCCAATTCATAATAAATCAAGTATATATTTGATTTTACACTTTCATCATCGATGTACCCGAAACTTTTCAGATAACATCATTCGTACTTTGCGAAATTCACAAGAATTCCACGAACCGAACATCATACATCAACAAATAACGAAGTATTGATTCATAATTTCAATGTCATTAATAAAATACTGCGTAAAAGTTATGTACTTTTTAAGGCCTTTAGGGATTATTCAATTCTAGTTTCAACCGTAAATCAAATGAGTTTAATTTAACATTAACTCATTAAATCTATGTTACATCTGAAGAAAATATACATATATATATTTTCATAAAGACTGTAATAAAATTCTTTTGTACAAAATATTAATTGTGAATTTTTTTTAACGGGTAGGTAATACCCGAGAGATATATAAATTCACAATTAATATGTTAAATTCTTCAAATCTGATTCAGCAAATCATCCATTATACTCCCTAATTTCACAACAATATACATTCTTTTATAGAAATCAAAACAACCATACTCATTCAAAATTTAATTACATATTCTGATTTTGAAATCTCAAAATTCAACTTGAGATATGACCAAAATCATCACTCTTAGATCCTTACATCTTTCACAAGCTATATTTTGACTTCAAAACTGTGTTAGAATATCAAATGTATGTTAACGATTACAATCTTTGTTCAAACCCTTCGGAAATTTCTGAAGACACTTCGAATGATGAGCAATCGAGATGATGATCCAACCACATGTTACCCACAGTTATGTACCCGAAAAACTCTTGAAACCAAAGTAAAAGTTTAAACAACGTATCCGTATCAGATTCTTTGGCATTTATTAGCAAAAATAACTTTGCGACTCCTATTCAAAGTAGCCAGTTTTGTCACAGCTCCAGCAAGTCAACTTTGACTTTTCAGTCAGACTAACCTTATTATAACCTTGAGATATACACCATCGTTACCAGTGAACCTTTTACATTCCACCACATTATTAGCAGATGTACCAACAACTTCATTACCCTTTGACTTTAGCCTCTCCAAAAAGTCATTATAATTATTCATTGAAACCCCATCATTTACTCATTCGCATCTTGTAATGAGAATTGCCATACGAATCATTGGGAATTAGCAATCAGTATTTTGAAATCTCGCAGCATGTCTACGCCAACAGTTATATGTGTATATATAACGTCTATCTTCTGGACTTAATTTGAATGTGAAGTTTCTGAAAAACACTCCGAACTACGAATTGGTTCTCCGAAAAAAAATGCTGATGAAATAGCAAAAACTATAAACGACTTTAAACGGTAAAAGCTGGATGATAATGATGTAGTGTGCTGGCAAAGCGCAGAAAAAGAGAAGTTTTGGAACTGGAAAACGGATTGAGCAAAGTAGGAAGGAGGCTGTGGACAAATTACAAAGACTGAACCTGACTTTAAAGGATCCAAATGATTCAGTACCTGCTGAAGTCATTAACGAATACCTTGCTCCTGACTCTAAACCCCTGCGGACAATATTCTTCGTCATCCTCTGATATTAGAAATTCTAAAATATCATCATATCTTTCATTATAAATATCCTCCATATTTCTGAAGATATTTTCTTAATTTTCTTATTTGAAATCATTTACCTCTTCGCGCTATCTGTATTACATCATAAAAGAAACTATTTTAGTTTCTAAATTCTGAAACATTCAAGTTTAAAATAGGAATATTTTGAAGTAGTGTTGGGAACTGAAGCATGAATTAGTATAATATAATGACACTTGATCAATGTGATTATATTACAGTAAGTCATGCTGAGTTTCTAAATGGAACGTGATGATTCACAGATCATAACATCATCATGTGCCATGTTATACGACTCTTGTATTCTATTTAACCTCTAAAATATCAAGAAAATATTTCTTGATGATTCGGCCTTTTCCAAGGTATTCTAGTAATTTGACAAGTCAAGATCGTGCCATCACAATTTCCTTCCTAGAACATTAACAATGTTCATTCGGAAATTCATATCTGTGAATTCTGGACCATTATAAGCGGTGCTTAATCGCAAGAAGAAGAAACGAAAGGACAACACTCCGAAATAGAAATTGGGGTATAAATTGTAGCAAATAAAAGAGAGCATTAACTGTGAATGATAATGATTATAGAAGACAGAAGCAGAGACTTTGAAATATAAGGGAACATATAAAGCCCAATGACAAACCAGAAATTATAAACCATATATATCGATGCATATAGCAATATAAAGACACGGGAGAACTAGAAACACTATAAACCTAAGAGTATAGTAGAAGTAAATAGATTCTTCTGGCGGTAGATGAAAAAGAAGAATGATCGATATGAAAGTTAGAAGTATATCGAGAATCAGAACTGGATGGAGCATATTGATGAATACTTTAAAATATGAGTTGAGGGGGAAAGAATAGAAGGTGATGAAACATGACTAGGAACTTAGAAATCAACAGATTTAACTCACACAATGGCGGAATAAGTAAATCAAACCCTCTAGTGAATAGGTTAAGTTTTTTTTTTGATTAATTTAGTCAAACCACAACTAAATCAAGTGTGATTAGATCAACACCTAGAGCTATTATTCACCACCTGGGTTATTTGGACTGAGAGAGAATTTGAGGAGCTCACTAGATCTGAGTGTGTGTAACAAATGAGAGGCTTAACCTAAAATGAAGAACATAAGACTTTATATACCCCTGCTGTTGACTCACCCATACGATTCATTCATCACTCGTACGAGTTGGCTTCATCAGCCGTACGGGTGATCACTTACTCGTGTCTTCTCATTTAGGTTGTAATTATGACTTAGCTCAGCATCAACTGTGCGTATGAGCCTGTCAGCCGTACTAGTGAGGCTTCACTCGTACGTCTGACTAAGTCTAACATAGTCAAACATCTAAATCTCATTCCTGCAGTTCCTGTAACCACATACAAACACGGATAGGATAATAACGAGCAATCATGGTGGCCTGTAAATTGTTGTACCTGCAATGGACGTGGTGGAGTGTTAAAAGAATGAGTCAAAGTCTTGGATACAAAACTCTTATCGGCACCCGAATCGAATAAACAAGTAACATAAGTGTTGTTGAGGAGAAACGTACCCGTGACTAATTCATTGTCATCTCGGGCTTCCACGGTGTTGATGTTGAAAGCTCGGCCGCGTGTGTTGGGGTTGGCTTTCTTCTTCGGACATGCATTTCTAAAGTGACCCGTTTGGCCACATTCATAACAAGTACCCGGTTTTGGTGCATTGGGCACCTTTTGAGCGACGGGGGCGGAACTTCTACAATATTTGGCCACATGACCACCCCTTTGGCACCGGTGGCAAAATAGATTGCTACATTCAACATAGTGGTGTTTGTGGCATTTGTTGCAAAAGGGTTTATTTCCGCCATAACTTTTCTTGGCGTCGGAGGTGTAAGGCTTCTTAGCAAAGTTGTTGTTGCTTGATTGGGAGGGTTCCCACTTTCTTTTGTTGCCGCCTGATTTATCCTCGGCCTTAGGTGCCAAAACTATGAATTCGTCAACCGTTTCGATCAATTGGCGGGCCATGTTCAAAGCTTGTTGTAGGTTAGCGGGTTTGGATGATATCACTCCTTGTTTGATGCTCTTTGGAAGACCATACATATAAAGTTCGACCCTTTGAGATTCGGGGTTCACGAGGTTTGGACACATCAAGGATAGTTCGACAAATCGTTGATTATAGGCCTTGAGATCGTTTCCGACCGCCTCTAAGGTTCTTAGCTCTTGTTCGAGCTTTCGGGTTTCTTCGCGAGGGAAATATTCGATGACCATCTTTTCCCTTAAATCGGCCCAAGAGAGGGCGTGAGCTTCATCGGTACCCACCGATTGTACATAAGTATTCCACCATGTAAGAGCGACACCGGCGAAGGTGTGAGAGGAGTATTTGACCTTGTCTTGGTCCCGAAAACTGCTTATGCTAAAGACGGCCTTCGTTTGTTCGAACCATCGAGTAAGAGTAACCGGTCCCCCAGTTCCATCAAAAGTGTGAGGTTTGCACCCCATGAAGGATTTGTAGGAGCACCCTTCGTTTGAGTTACCGGCTCCATTGTTGTTGTTGTTGTTGTGGTTGTTGTTATTGTTGGAGGAGTGATCGGCCATGGCCGCTTCCACGGCGGTGGCTATCATTCGTTATAGAGCTTGTTCGGGAGTCTCATGGCGTGGCACACGACGAGGAGGCATTGTTCCTTCAAAACACAAGAATACCGTTGATTAGTATTATTAATAATACTAACCATGATATGGAATAAGGATAGAGAGAAATTTTCCTTGACTCGCCTTAAATTCTTTATGTCATAATGTCGGAATGTTCGTATGAGTTACCGTAATATAATCCCGAAAATTATATTACCCTAATTCATATGTGCATTCGACACTAATTCATATAGTCAAGGTGGCGCGTCAATTAAATCAAGTAACGTGAGATTAAGATTGAATAAGAATTAGATGTGATAGACGAGTTTGAGTATAATGCACAAGTAGTCAAGTAATTCCTACTTCAAGTCTATATGCCGGTTGTAGTCTAGACTCACCAATGTACCCTATGACTCGGGGTTGACACCAATGAACTCTAAATCCCTACAACCAACACTCTGATACCATCTGTAGCGACCCGACCAAATCATGTTTGACGGCGCCGACTACTTAGGTCCCGTTACGTGGTCATAAGTCTTTAACATGACGTTTGACCAAAATATGTCGCATTCATTTCATAAGTAAAAGGATGTTTCAAGTTTACAAAAGTAGTTCACAAGACTAGCTACATTACAAAGTTTAACGTACGAATGAAACCTATACGACACAATTTAAAGTAGTCAAAAGACGCTCCAACTATGCATGTATACTCGACATCCAAGCAAGTATCAAAAAGAGTGCGGAAGCATGTATCAAGTAGCTTTCAAGGACCTGAGAAAACATATAGAAAACTGTCAACGAAAAACGTTGGTGAAATCATAGGTGTTTTAGTAAACGTTGCATTTGAACCACAAGATTTAATATAATATGATTATCAAAATCATTTGCATTCCAAAGTTGTTGTTTGTATCCCGGGCACCCAATTATCAAACTTAACTGTTTTGCACCCTTTGCGTAGTGTTAGAACATACACTAGACCCGAAAATATATTTCATCCGCTAACGGTAGCGAACCGTCCGAATGAGGCTCGTCAAGCCCATGTGATCACATAATATAAGTTCACGTTTACACCCTGCAAGTGTAACTAATGATAATTGAATTGAGGCTTTTTGTTCAAACCCGTACGTGGAATGTTCGTTTTCGTACTTGTGTTCAAGTGTAAAAGTATCATACGTATATGTTTCTCATCCCATAGTTTAAAGCATAAAAGTTGTTGAAAGATGGGACTATGATCTCACCTTGAGTGCACGTATGAAAAGTACTTCACAAAGTAACGTGTGCGAAGGATAGTGCTAGTCTTGACCTAGACAAATAGGTCATATCAATAACGGTAAACCCGATAGGTCAAAGATGTTCAATTAGTCCTATGGCTTGTTATGACTCGATTATGTAGCATGTGAAATCAAATTGTCATGTTTCATGCAAGATACAAGTATAGGAACAAGTTAGGAAGGTTGCATAATCATTTGGTTAAGTTTGACAAAAAGTCAAACTTCGGTCGGTCAAGGTCAACGAAAAAGTCAACGCGTTCGGGTCGGGTCCCGAACTATTTTTCTGAGGTTTTTATTCATATATAAGCATGTTAGAACAAGTTACATGTGAATCGGAGGTCCATAGCGTGCCAAACATTTTTCATAATTTGACCAAGGAGGTCAGAGCCTGAACACGGCTTATGCCGCGCCGCGACCCAGGATTGCCGCGCCGCGACAATACACGGAAACTGGTACCTGGTCAGTCTTAAATGTTCAAGTCTCAATTCCAAACACTTTCAAGCATAACTCGCAAACCGCTAATACTTAGAACTCGTATCTTATATAGTTAGAAAGGTAATTTGACAAAGAACACAACTAAATACATTTCACCAACCAAAAACGTCATTTGTAACAATCGACTTTCCAAAGTAAATGATCAATTAATGCACACATTTAATGCAAGTGCACATTTGTGATTCAGGCATTTAATGCATACATACAACATGCCGTTTTGTAGGTAATCGAGCATACAATACAACTAACTACTTACTAACAACAATTCATGGCATTCAATGCATCAAATATTCATTTCAAGCTTATCAAACCCTAACCCAAATTCACCAAAATCACTAATCAAGTTTATGGAGTTTTCTCAAGCAACCTACACATCAAATTGAAGCTAGTGATACTAGGAATACATTTAATACATGCATTTATAACATTTAACAACATTCAAGCAACCAAATTAACAAATCAAACACACCAAAGTTCATACTCAAGCTAGTTACTTCAAATAACGAAATCGAGCACATAAATCATATATTCATGTTAGACATGAGCCATAGACACTAATTAACAACTTTATAAGTTCAAAATATCAAGAACATAAAATCTAGTGATTTTAGAAAGTTACCCAAATGTAATGAAGTTGGTATGGAATCGAAGAGGAAGTTGCAAGGATTCCAAATATGTAATTTGTTTTGCAAGACACCCGCTAGCTTGGATTTAGATGATGATTCTTTGTTTGAAGATTTGAGAGAAAAATGGAAAGTAGAAGAAGAAAAGGAAAATGAAAAAGAAAAAGATAGGTGGTGGGGTGACTAGTCAAAAGCTAGTCACCTCTTTGGCACTTTGGCGAAACTAGTCCCTCGAGTTCGGTTGCGGGTGCGTGAATTACCTAAACGAGATATTTTTAAAACGCGTATTAACGAGGGATGTCATAATCATATAACGGAATTTAAATAGTTAAACAGAAAAGTAAACGGAAAAAGGCAGGATGTTACATTACCTACTCCTTAAAAGAAATTTCGTCCCGAAATTTAAGTAGGCGTAGTAGTCGTTGTTTCTTCCTCGGAATTTCGCGTTTCCGGAATCGGGAATAAATGAGGGTATTTCTTTTGAATTTGATCTTGCCTTTCCCAAGTAAACTCGGGTCCCCTTTTGGCGTTCCAACGGACTTTAACAATTGGAATTCGGCTTTGTTTCAATGTCTTGACGGAGGTGTCCACAATTTCAACCGGTTCCTCCACAAAATGAAGTTTGTCATAAATAGTAAGTTCCTCGAGAGGGATGACGATATCGGGCTCGGCAAGACACTTTTTCAAGTTAGATACATGGAAGGTAGGATGAACGGAGCTCAATTGAGGCGGAAGATCTAAACGATAAGCAACGGTTCCAATACGCTCCAAGATTTCGAAAGGACCAATATACCGCGGATTTAATTTCCCACGTTTTCCAAAACTAATGACACCTTTCCAAGGTGCGACTTTTAACATGACGTGGTCACCGACTTGAAATTCAAGGTCGTTGCGTCTTTTATCGGAATAACACTTTTGACGACTCCGGGCCATCCGAAGCCTATCTCGAATTTGAACGATCTTCTCGGTGGTTTCGTGAATGAGTTCGGGTCCGGTGATTTGTACCTCACCTACTTCGTTCCAACAAAGAGGAGAACGACATTTTCGGCCATATAACACTTCGAATGGGGCAGCTTTAATACTCGCGTGATAACTATTGTTGTAAGAGAACTCGGCGAGAGGTAAGTGCTTGTCCCAGCTTTTCCAAAATCAACCACGCAAGCTCGTAACATGTCCTCTAAGGTTTTAATTGTACGTTCGCTTTGTCCATCAGTTTGAGGATGATATGCGGTGCTCATGTCTAAACGCGTCCCCAACGCTTCTTGTAAAGTACGCCAAAATCTAGAAACGAAACGGCCATCTCAGTCGGAGATAATCGATAAAGGTACACCGTGTCGAGCTACGATCTCCTTAATGTAAAGTTGTGCAAGTTTCTCCATTTTGTCGGTTTCTTTCATAGCGAGAAAGTGTGCGGATTTGGTGAGACGGTCAACAATAACCCAAATGGTATCATAACCGCCCGTTGTCTTTGGTAACTTGGTGATGAAGTCCATCGTTATTCTTTCCCACTTCCATTGCGGGATTTCGGGTTGTTGAAGTAACCCGGATGGTCTTTGGTGTTCGGCTTTGACTTTGGAACATGTCAAACACTTGGCAACATAAGTAGCTACGTCCCTTTTGATGTTCGGCCACTAATATTGTTGTTTAAGGTCGTGGTACATCTTATTGGCACCGGGGTGAATCGAGTATCGTGACTTATGGGCTTCATCTAAAATAAGACTTCGTAGGTTCCCATAACTAGGCACCCAAATCCTTCCGGCGAAATATCGGAGTCCGGTTTCCTTAGTTTTGAATCGAGAGACGAGAATGTTCAAGAGCTCGTGTGAAACATTTTCATCCTTGAGAGCCTCATCTTGGGCTACCCGAATTTGGCTATTAAGGTTGGTGTGGATGGTGATGTTTAAGGCTCGGACACGAAGAGGCACAGCTCTTTCTTTTCGACTTAAGGCATCGGCTACTACATTTGCTTTTCCGGGATGGTAACGAAGTTCGCAATCGTAATCGTTTAAGGTTTCAATCCACCTTCGTTGTCTCATGTTTAGTTGCTTTTGATCGAAGATGTGTTGGAGACTTTTGTGAACGGTAAAGATAGTACTCTTGGTTCCATAAAGATAGTGTCTCCACATTTTAAGTGCAAAGACAACGGCTCCGAGTTCGAGATCATGTGTCGTGTAGTTTCGTTCATGAATTTTGAGTTGTCGAGAAGCATAAGAAATGACTTTCGTTCGTTGCATCAATACTCACCCAAAACCATGTTTCGAGGCGTCGCAATACACAACAAAATCGTCATTGCCTTCGGGAAGTGACAAGATAGGAGCGGTGGTTAGCTTTGTTTTCAAGTTTTGAAATGCGGATTCTTGTTCGGTTGTCCAAACGAATTTTCTTCCCTTATGAGTTAAAGCGGTTAGAGGACGAGCAACCAAAGAGAAATTCTTGATGAATCTACGGTAGTATCCGGCTAGACCCAAGAATTGACGAATGTGAGTAGGAGTAGTAGGAGTCTCCCATTTACTAATGGCTTCGATTTTCGATGGATCGACTTTAATACCTTGGTCACTTACAACATGACCAAGAAATTGAACTTCCTTTAACCAAAATTCACACTTGGAGAATTTGGCATAGAGTCATTCTTATCTTAAAAGTTCAAGCACAAGTCGGAGGTGTTCCTCGTGTTCTTCTTCGCTTTTTGAATAGACCAAAATATCATCGATGAACACGATAACGAATTTGTCAAGATACGGTTTGCACACGCGGTTCATAAGATCCATGAACACCGCCGGTGCGTTAGTGAGACCAAATGGCATTACAAGAAATTCATAGCTACCATAACGAGTTCGGAAAGCGGTTTTGGAGACATCTTCCCCCTTAACACTTAAATGATGATAACCCGAGCGGAGATCGATTTTTGAATATACACAAGACCCTTGTAGTTGATCAAAGAGGTCATCGATGCGAGGAAGAGGATATCGATTCTCAACCGTCAATTTGTTTAGTTCACGATAATCAATGCACATTCGTAGGGATCCGTCTTTCTTTTTAACAAAAAAAATCGGAGCGCCCCAAGGCGAATGGCTAGGTTGGATAAAACCACGATCAAGTAGTTCTTGGATTTGACTTTGCAATTCTTGCATTTTGGATGGAGCGAGTGTAGTGACCCGGAAATTTTCGACTAATTTTAAACCGAACTCTCGATACGATTTAATATTTTCGACATGATAAGCTAAATCTGTTATCCTGAGTCACAAAATTTTTGAACTGTTTCTATACATTCATTGGACCTTCGACTGTTCCCGACGATTCACGAACAACTATTTGTAAATAGATATGTGTGTGTATATATAAATAATAATTGGAAGTATAATTTGAGATATTAAATGTTGTGTTATGAAATATGATATTATAATGATTATTTATTTAAAACCACGATTGTAATACTCAGGTGTCGCTTCGATTAATATTTAACCAGTTTAAATTGAACTTATAATTTCTATACATAATTATGAATATTGTAATAATTTATAAATATAATATATTCAAAAACTCATAATATTTCACATTAAATAAATAATTATGTATTTGTTAACATTATTACCAATAAATATTATTAACATTGTTATTATTATTATTATCATGATAGTTATTAACATTATTATTATTATTATTATTAATATAATAATATTATTATTAAGATCATTATTATTAATTTACTTATTTATGATTAATACTAAATTAAATATAAGCAAAACTCATACAGAGATACAAGAATCTGTTTCGCTTTCAGGCTTTGTACAATTTTATTTCTCTCTCTTGTCACAAATCAATAACAGTAATCATAAATAGATAATTGGAATCTGTTAGCCATCCACATCCGAGTCATTCATCTATTTTTTTTTTTTAATGAAAGATTATGACTTCATGTCATCAAATTGTTACATTTCGATCTCAAAACAATACAAACTGAATCCAAACAATGATATAAAACAAAATCAGTTGCAAGTCTCCATCATCTTTTAATTTTTTTCTTTTCTTCTTTGTTTCGTTCCTCCTGATCAAGAGAAGCTGTCAATCACTATGTTATTAGAAAACAATCAAAATCAATTAGTTGATACAACAATCAATCAAGTACACCATATCACCCTCTGCTAATCTAATACTATTAGAAATAAAGAAACAGAAATATGTACGAAAAGTGTTAGCCTTCACTACCTGTTAAAAGATTTTTCTTTCCTTTTTCTTCTTGGTTGAAACTTCCTGTCCTTCTTGTCTGATTCTTGTTACACGTTCAAATCAAATTGCAATACAAACAATTACGATCGAATCTTGTACTGTAGTAATCGTACACTTTAACTCTAAATAATACAACCTTCAACTGAGAATTTAAAAGAAGATATATATAAAAAGAAAAACCACAAACACTTCCCT
This sequence comes from Rutidosis leptorrhynchoides, assembly GCF_046630445.1. Taxonomy (NCBI): domain Eukaryota; kingdom Viridiplantae; phylum Streptophyta; class Magnoliopsida; order Asterales; family Asteraceae; genus Rutidosis; species Rutidosis leptorrhynchoides. The sequence goes on from NC_092343.1 coordinate 208,965,883, forward strand.
TCACTTTTTTCTTCTTCTTTTCTTTGACATCAACCGAACCATTTTCTTTGTGTTTTTCCTCGTTACTATCATCAACCATGAATCACCATCTCTTGATGCAATTAACTATTTTTTTTCATCTTCCTATCACCAACAAAACGAAATAACATTTCACCTTCATTGTTGCTGCTATTTATCTTCTGTTTCAGTATAACCATCGCAAGCCACCTTGTGGCTATCATCTTTCTGCTATTATACTTGCAACCAAAAGCAACCCAAATCACCACCCTCTTAAAACCCTTCTACTCGTTACATATTTCTGTTTATGTTTCAAGTAATAAGAAAAACACACACTCACTTGCCAACTTGATTTAAAGAATATATGGCCTATTATAAAAACCACTTTTGATTTTGATTTAATTATCATTTGAGTGAGAGAGTGGAAGATGGTAGACAAAGAAGTGGGTCTTGAAACTTTAATTTTTTTTACACGTTAACAAGTAATTAGAGCAAGGAATATATTTTTTTGTTTTGTTCTTTTGCTCACGACTCAAAAGGAAAGATGGGAAGGACAGCTAGACGATTTTCTTTGGATCCAAAAGTTCCACTAATTTCAAACATAAACCGACACACTCAAAGCTATATCCACTTGAATGATGAAAGGTAATGGAATACTAGATTGGTGGTGGGATAAGAGATTGGAACAAATTGCTTGAATCAACTCAAATAAGATGAACAAATTTCGTTTTAAAAACTGTATAATCTTTGATAATAATAGTGGGCCGTAGTATATGATGTCAATTATGGTGCTCTGGCAATTTACAGGATTAAAGCATTATTATAGAATATGAGTCAAATGGGTGGGAGTTGGAACACGAGGTAGCTGTAGGGCCGATTTTTTTTAGATTTTATGCCTCAATATTTTTTTTATCGAAAGAATGATGGTTATCATGATCATAATTATTTTGATGATAATGATAAAAAGCGTAGATGATGATGATCATGATCATTATGAAGGACGATTATGATGTTGGTGAGGATTTGGAATATACGATGACGAAGGAGATGAGAAGTTGAAAAGATGAACGGCATGCGTATTATTTTTTTGTTGTAACCCTTACTGCCGTTTGAAGGGAACCGAACCAAATCCATTTAATTGTTTCATGGATCACCTTGTTGGGCTACTTATATTTAAATGGGCTGTAAACGAAAATCCATTAGTTCCTGTCGAAGCCCTACACCAATCCTATGGAACGTTCATTTTCTTTCGTTGCTATATGATAGACTGTGTACACAAAAAGACGATGAAGATGGGTAATTACACGATAATGATGATGATTACCCGATGTATGAAGTGTTAATGTAATGATTTTATGAGAGAATGATGATGACATTGAGCATATGATAAGATGTTATGATTAGGGTTAAGGATGATAGATGAAACGTGGGTTGTAAATGATGAGGTCGTGATGGTTTATAGGATTTAGATCACGATATATAACAGATATATAAGAACAGACGAAATGGTTAAGGGGTGTGGCGGGTTAACGAGAGGTCTCAAGTTTGATCCTGGTCTGGGTCAATCTTTTTAGAAAAGCTTTTGGGAGGTTCGTGAATCCGAGGCCAACCCTACATTTGTTCAATATCGTCATATGTATTTTTACTACAAAATACAGTATGGTGAGTTCATTTGCTCCCTTTTTAGTCATTACATTTTTGAGCTGAGAATACATGCAAATGCTTTATTAACTGTTTTACAATATTTATATGCGTGAGTTCATTTGCTCCCTTTTTACTCATTACATTTTTGAGCTGAGAATACATGCAAATGCTTTATTAACTGTTTTACAATATTTATATGCGTGAGTTCATTTGCTCCCTTTTTACTCATTACATTTTTGAGCTGAGAATACATGCAAATGCTTTATTAACTGTTTTACAATATTTATATGCGTGAGTTCATTTGCTCCCTTTTTACTCATTACATTTTTGAGCTGAGAATAAATGCAAATGCTTTATTAAATGTTTTACAATATTTATATGCGTGAGTTCACTTGCTCCCTTTTACTCTTTACATTTTTGGGACTGAGAATACATGCGCTGTTTTTACAACTGCTTTATTAAATGCATTTGAAATATATTTGAACTGTGAATACATGAAATGCTTTTATAAATGTTTGACGAGATAGACACAAGCAAAACATTCCTCGAATGAATTATTATGCAGACAGAAGTTCTGCGGATTATTATTGAATTATGTAGACATGATAATTGCCACCATTGAATTATGTGGACATGATAATTGCCACCAATTGATGTGAATGTTATATATCGAGAGAATGATTTTATACACAGGTTATGTGTATGTTATTTTTGTGCACAAGATATGTGTACGGTTACTATGATTTATGATGTTCGTACACGAGAAAGATGTACTGTATTTAAAAGATATAGCATGTACATTACATGTGGGTATAGGATTCGGGCCCATTTGTACCATGCAGCATTTAAATCTTGTGGTCTATCAAAATGATGAATTTTTACTTTTACAATAAACTTATGAACTCACCAATCTTTTGGTTGACACTTTAAAGCATGTTTATTCTCAGGTATGAAAGAAATCTTCCGCTGTGCATTGACTCATTCTAGAGACATTACATGGTGTCGTTCATGGCATATAGATGTCAGTTCATCGCGATGGTACCATATGTTATTGTATTCGTTCGAAAGATTTTGAACGGGGTATGACATGTGGTATCAGAGCGGTGGTCTTAGCGAACCAGGTCTGCATTAGTGTGTCTAACAGGTAGTTGTTAGGATGCATTAGTGAAGTCTGAACTTCGACCTAGTAGTTGTTAGGTTATATTAATGAGTCTGGACTTGAACCTGGTCTGCATGTCAAAAGTTTTGCATATCATTCCATGTAAAAAAAAAAAAAAAAAAAAAATTAATATCTACCTATCATTTTCAGTCTCGACACGTCTTATTGCATAGATGGTGTACAGACAAATTCACATCCTATCACATTAAATCTTGTCTGACACATTTTCTTAATTCCCTTCGTAATCTACGGGATCTTCTGTACTATGTATAGGTATTCAATGTAATTAGAATATCATCCGATATCTGAAAATCATTTCATATCGAAAAATCCTTTATTAAATCATACGCAATGGAACTCACCACTAGTTCAAGTCCCTCGGATTCCGACATGGAGTCCCACTCCAGCTTCGAAGGGAGCGTCACAGAATGAATCAATCAATCAACCATCCCCAATTCATCTGATGGGTTCGTAATCTATTTAACCATTGGAGACAAGAAGAAGGCGATCCCTTCCATTCACCACATTCCCCTCTTGGCAAAGAACCTAAAGCACTTACCGGTGAACCTATTAGAAACACCCTTTTCATACCCATTTCCCGAATACCTCACCACGATTAGATTCTATCTAAAATTTTAAACCTTATTCATTCGTTTGTTACGACCGTCAATCATCCCAGAATAATATAAGAAGTCAACGAATTTCGCGCTCGAGTGATCAATGTGGAGAATATGGTGCAAAACTTGCCAGCTTCAACAACATCAACAGTACCACATCACCAACAGCAACATCCGCATCCCACACCTCAACATCACAATCTGTTCCACGAACATCAACATCATATGCACCATGGATACCAAGGAGTACCAACAGTAATTAATAATGAAGTATTGAACCATAACTTCATTAATATTCTGCGAAGAATATGTGGATCCTAATAATTAACGATGAAGTATTGAACCATAACTTCATTAATATTCTGCGAAGAATATGTGGATCCTAATAATTAACGATGAAGTATTGATCCATAACTTCATCAATATTCTGTGAAGAATATGTGGTTCCTAATAGTTTTAGGGATTACTTATTCTAGCTCAAACCGAAAAGCAAATGAGATTAATATCATATTAACTCATTAAATCTATGATAACATCTGAAGAAAATATATATGTATATATATTTTCATAAAGATTGTGATAAAAAAAAATTCTTTCGTACAAACTGTTAATGATGAAAATATTTTAACGGGTAGGTAATACCCGAGGAATATTTAAGATTTCACATTAATAAGTTACATTGTACGTTCTTCAAATCTGATTCAACAGTCATTTCCTATCCTACTTACATCCACAGATATATGAATCCGTTTACCACAGAATAACCATTTCCATTCAAATTTCATATTTAGATTTTGACCTATCAGAATCCAATAAGTGGCATAATGAAGAAAACATTTGACGGAATAAAATTTGTTAGAAACAAACAAATTAACTATGAGTAAATTTTGTTAAGAATCCACGCTAACAAAATCCTAGCTAACTGTTCCTAGCTAACTGTGGACTAATCAACTGAGGACTACCAACAGTGGACAATTAAAATGAATTAAAATATTAATTATAACATATGAAACTAAATAATTCTTCAAGTTTGTCACTTGATTTTTATCTTAAACCTCATTTGTATATTGACGATTACAATCTGCGTTCAAACCTTTCGTAATTCTTGAAAACACCTCAATCGGGAGGATGAACCAACCGCACTTCATCTACGGAAGAAAAGATTGATGTGTATAATTATGCACCTGGAAACTCTCGGAAACTGAGTAAACGTTTAACGCGTAGCTGTACAAATTCTTTTAGCGTTATTATTACCGAAAATAACTTTGCAACTCCTGTTCGAATAGCCAATTTTGTCACAGTTCCAGCAAGTCAACATCAATTTTTCAGTCGAATTAGCCTTATTATAACTTTGATATATAAGTTTGCCTTTCGTCATTGTTACCGGGGAACCCATTATATCTCATCACATTAGCAATAAACTTACCGGCAACTTCATTGATCCTTGACTTTTCGAAAAATCATTATATTTGTCGAAATCCCCTCTTGTGCCCATATACATCTTGTGATGATAGTTGCCATACCAAAAAGCGTCAATCATTATTTTGAATCTCGCAGCATTTTTACATCAACAGTTATATGTATACATATAACATGTATTTTTTTTTTAATTATGATCTTCCATTCTGAAATTCTGAATAAGCACCCCAATTTACGAAATCAGTTCTCGGAGTATTAAAAGAACTGATAAAGCAGGCAAAAAAAACTATTGATGACAGTAACAATCAAAAGTTTGATAATAAAAGAATGGGCATCGGAAAAAGCTCGGGAAAAAAAAACATCGAAATCTGCTTTCTACAGTATAATATCTTCAATATTTCTATGATAACACTATATCGTAAATATCCTCGACATTTTTGAAGGTATCTTTGTATCGTTTTGGTTTGTAATTATCTTCACCGTCATTCTATCCTTAGTACATCATATCGAAAACTGTTTTCACTTCTAGATTTCAGTGAAACACTGAAGTTTAAATCATTGGATATTCTTGAGTAATATTTGGATGAAAGCATGAATTAATGAAATATAATGACACTTGATCAACGTTATTATATTACAGTAAGTCATGCGAAAGTTCTAATGGAACGTGATGATGGTAATGCTTGATCGACCTTACCATCACCACGAACCGTGTTACTTGACTTATATTCATCATGAACCATGTTACTTGATTCGAATTCATTATGAACCCGAACTCGACCCGAGTAGGGCATTCATAAACTATCTGCGTATCAAACTCGAAGAAAATCTCTAATCTTATCATTTCCTTCTTCGATGAAATATTCTTAGGCGATTAAAATCTTTCTATTATGAATCTGAGTTCAAATATGATACTAAAACATTCTCAATTTCAATTCCAACTGTCACCACTCAAATTTCGGGACGAAATTTCTTTAACGGGTAGGTACTGTAGTGACCCGGAAATTTTCGACTAATTTTAAACCGAACTCTCGATACGATTTAATATTTTTGACATGATAAGCTAAATCTGTTATCCTGAGTCACAAAATTTTTGAACTGTTTCTATACATTCATTGGACCTTCGACTGTTCTCGACGATTCACGAACAACTATTTGTAAATAGATATGTGTGTGTATATATAAATAATAATTGGAAGTATAATTTGAGATATTAAATGTTGTGTTATGAAATATGATATTATAATGATTATTTATTTAAAACCACGATTGTAATACTCAGGTGTCGCTTCGATTAATATTTAACCAGTTTAAATTGAACTTATAATTTCTATACATAATTATGAATATTGTAATAATTTATAAATATAATATATTCAAAAACTCATAATATTTCACATTAAATAAATAATTATGTATTTGTTAACATTATTACCAATAAATATTATTAACATTGTTATTATTATTATTATCATGATAGTTATTAACATTATTATTATTATTATTATTAATATAATAATATTATTATTAAGATCATTATTATTAATTTACTTATTTATGATTAATACTAAATTAAATATAAGCAAAACTCATACAGAGATACAAGAATCTGTTTCGCTTTCAGGCTTTGTACAATTTTATTTCTCTCTCTTGTCACAAATCAATAACAGTAATCATAAATAGATAATTGGAATCTGTTAGCCATCCACATCCGAGTCATTCATCTATTTATTTTTTTTAATGAAAGATTATGACTTCATGTCATCAAATTGTTACATTTCGATCTCAAAACAATACAAACTGAATCCAAACAATGATATAAAACAAAATCAGTTGCAAGTCTCCATCATCTTTTAATTTTTTTCTTTTCTTCTTTGTTTCGTTCCTCCTGATCAAGAGAAGCTGTCAATCACTATGTTATTAGAAAACAATCAAAATCAATTAGTTGATACAACAATCAATCAAGTACACCATATCACCCTCTGCTAATTTAATACTATTAGAAATAAAGAAACATAAATATGTACGAAAAGTGTTAGCCTTCACTACCTGTTAAAAGATTTTTCTTTCCTTTTTCTTCTTGGTTGAAACTTCCTGTCCTTCTTGTCTGATTCTTGTTACACGTTCAAATCAAATTGCAATACAAACAATTACGATCGAATCTTGTACTGTAGTAATCGTACACTTTAACTCTAAATAATACAACCTTCAACTGAGAATTTAAAAGAAGATATATATAAAAAGAAAAACCACAAACACTTCCCTTCACTTTTTTCTTCTTCTTTTCTTTGACATCAACCGAACCATTTTCTTTGTGTTTTTCCTCGTTACTATCATCAACCATGAATCACCATCTCTTGATGCAATTAACTATTTTTTTTCATCTTCCTATCACCAACAAAACGAAATAACATTTCACCTTCATTGTTGCTGCTATTTATCTTCTGTTTCAGTATAACCATCGCAAGCCACCTTGTGGCTATCATCTTTCTGCTATTATACTTGCAACCAAAAGCAACCCAAATCACCACCCTCTTAAAACCCTTCTACTCGTTACATATTTCTGTTTCTGTTTCGAGTAATAAGAAAAACACACACTCACTTGCCAACTTGATTTAAAGAATATATGGCCTATTATAAAAACCACTTTTGATTTTGATTTAATTATCATTTGAGTGAGAGAGTAGAAGATGGTAGACAAAGAAGTGGGTCTTGAAACTTTAATTTTTTTTACACGTTAACAAGTAATTAGAGCAAGGAATATATTTTTTTGTTTTGTTCTTTTGCTCACGACTCAAAAGGAAAGATGGGAAGGACAGCTAGACGATTTTCTTTGGATCCAAAAGTTCCACTAATTTCAAACATAAACCGACACACTCAAAGCTATATCCACTTGAATGATGAAAGGTAATGGAATACTAGATTGGTGGTGGGACAAGAGATTGGAACAAATTGCTTGAATCAACTCAAATAAGATGAACAAATTTCGTTTTAAAAACTGTATAATCTTTGATAATAATAGTGGGCCGTAGTATATGATGTCAATCATGGTGCTTTGGCAATTTATAGGATTAAAGCATTATTATAGAATATGAGTCAAATGGGTGGGAGTTGGAACACGAGGTAGCTGTAGGGCCGATTTTTTTTAGATTTTATGCCTCAATATTTTTTTTATCGAAAGAATGATGGTTATCATGATCATAATTATTTTGATGATAATGATAAAAAGCGTAGATGATGATGATCATGATCATTATGAAGGACGATTATGATGTTGGTGAGGATTTGGAATATACGATGACGAAGGAGATGAGAATTTGAAAAGATGAACGGCATGCGTATTATTTTTTTGTTGTAACCCTTACTGCCGTTTGAAGGGAACCGAACCAAATCCATTTAATTGTTTCATGGATCACCTTGTTGGGCTACTTATATTTAAATAGGCTGTAAACGAAAATCCATTAGTTCCTGTCGAAGCCCTACACCAATCCTATGGAACGTTCGTTTTCTTTCGTTGCTATATGATAGTCTGTGTACACAAAAAGACGATGAAGATGGGTAATTACACGATAATGATGATGATTACCCGATGTATGAAGTGTTAATGTAATGATTTTATGAGAGAATGATGATGACGTTGAGCATATGATAAGATGTTATGATTAGGGTTAAGGATGATAGATGAAACGTGGGTTGTAAATGATGAGGTCGTGATGGTTTATAGGATTTAGATCGCGATATATAACAGATATATAAGAACAGACGAAATGGTTAAGGGGTGTGGCGGGTTAACGAGAGGTCTCAAGTTCGATCCTGGTCTGGGTCAATCTTTTTAGAAAAGCTTTTGGGAGGTTCGTGAATCCGAGGCCAACCCTACATTTGTTCAATATCGTCATATGTATTTTTACTACAAAATACAGTATGGTGAGTTCATTTGCTCCCTTTTTAGTCATTACATTTTTGAGCTGAGAATACATGCAAATGCTTTATTAACTGTTTTACAATATTTATATGCGTGAGTTCATTTGCTCCCTTTTTACTCATTACATTTTTGAGCTGAGAATACATGCAAATGCTTTATTAACTGTTTTACAATATTTATATGCGTGAGTTCATTTGCTCCCTTTTTACTCATTACATTTTTGAGCTGAGAATACATGCAAATGCTTTATTAACTGTTTTACAATATTTATATGCGTGAGTTCATTTGCTCCCTTTTTACTCATTACATTTTTGAGCTGAGAATACAAGCAAATGCTTTATTAACTGTTTTACAATATTTATATGCGTGAGTTCACTTGCTCCCTTTTACTCTTTACATTTTTGGGACTGAGAATACATGCGCTATTTTTACAACTGCTTTATTAAATGCATTTGAAATATATTTGAACTGCGAATACATGAAATGCTTTTATAAATGTTTGACGAGATAGACACAAGCAAAACATTCCTTGAATGAATTATTATGCAGACAGAAGTTCTGCGGATTATTATTGAATTATGTGGACATGATAATTGCCACCATTGAATTATGTAGACATGATAATTGCCACCAATTGATGTGAATGTTATATATCGAGAGAATGATTTTATACACAGGTTATGTGTATGTTATTTTTGTGCACAAGATATGTGTACGGTTACTATGATTTATGATGTTCGTACACGAGAAAGATGTACTGTATTTAAAAGATATAGCATGTACATTACATGTGGGTATAGGATTCGGGCCCATTTGTACCATGCAGCATTTAAATCTTGTGGTCTATTAAAATGATGAATTTTTACTTTTACAATAAACTTATGAACTCACCAATCTTTTGGTTGACACTTTAAAGCATGTTTATTCTCAGGTATGAAAGAAATCTTCCGCTGTGCATTGACTCATTCTAGAGACATTACATGGTGTCGTTTATGGCATATAGATGTCAGTTCATCGCGATGGTACCATATGTTATTGTATTCGTTCGGAAGATTTTGGACGGGGTATGACAGCGAGTCTATATGGCGCACGTGCTACGGGCGCGGCTCCCGAAATAAGATCAATTTGGAATTCAACCGGTCGATGAGGTGGAAGACCCGGCAATTCGTCGGGAAATACATCGGAATAGTCACTAACAATTGGCACATCATCGATGTGCTTCTCATCGGACTCGACTTTCTTAACGTGACCAAGGATCGCAAAACAACCCTTACGGAGTAGTTTTCTAACTTTAATACACGAAACGAGGTTGAGTCCGGTGCAACTCTTATCGCCATAGACGATCAAAGGTTCACCATTCTCGATAGGGATTCGGATTACATTAAGATCACAAAGGATGTGAGATTTCTTTTTGGCTAGCCAATTCATACCGATTATTACATCGAAGCTCCCTAGTTCCATGGGTATCAAGTCAATTTCAAACTCATTACCCAAAATTTTTAACGTACACCCCCGGTAATATGTGTCGGCACTCAATAGTTTTCCGTTGGCCACTTTAATGGTATAAGTGGTATCTAGTGGAAGTGGTGGAGTGTTAAAAGAATGAGTCAAAGTCTTGGATACAAAACTCTTATCGGCACCCGAATCAAATAAACAAGTAACATAAGTGTTGTTGAGGAGAAACGTACCCGTGACTAATTCATTGTCATCTCGGGCTTCCTCGGTGTTGATGTTGAAAGCTCGGCCGCGTGTGTTGGGGTTGGCTTTCTTCTTCGGACATGCCTTTCTAAAGTGACCCGTTTGGCCACATTCATAACAAGTACCCAGTTTTGGTGCATTGGGCACCTTTTGAGCGACGGGGGCGGCACTTCTACAATCGTTGGCCACATGACCACCCCTTTGGCACCGGTGGCAAAATAGATTGCTACATTCACCATAGTGGTGTTTGTGGCATTTGTTGCAAAAGGGTTTATTTCCGCCATAACTTTTCTTGGCGTCGGAGGTGTAAGGCTTCTTAGCAAAGTTGTTGTTGCTTGATTGGGAGGGTTCTCACTTTCTTTTGTTGCCGCCCGATTTATCCTCGGCCTTAGGTGCCGGAACTATGATTTCGTCAACCGTTTCGATCAATTGGTGGGCCATGTTCAAAGCTTGTTGTAGGTTAGCGGGTTTGGATGATATCACTCCTTGTTTGATGCTCTTTGGAAGACCATACATATAAAGTACCCTTTGAGATTCGGGGTTCACGAGGTTTGGACACATCAAGGATAGTTCGGCGAATTGTTGATTATAGGCCTTGAGATCGTTTCCGACCGCCTCTAAGGTTCTTAGCTCTTGTTCGAGCTTTTGGGTTTCTTCGCGAGGGAAATATTCGATGACCATCTTTTCCCTTAAATCGGCCCAAGAGAGGGCGTGAGCTTCATCGGTACCCACCGATTGTACATAAGTATTCCACCATGTAAGAGCGACACCGGCGAAGGTGTGAGTGGAGTATTTGACCTTGTCTTGGTCCCGACAACCGCTTATGCTAAAGACGGCCTCTGTTTGTTCGAACCATCGAGTAAGAGTAACCGGTCCCCCGGTTCCATCAAAAGTGTGAGGTTTGCACCCCATGAAGGATTTGTAGGAGCACCTTTCGTTTGAGTTACCGGCTCCATTGTTGTTGTTGTTGTGGTTGTTGGAGGAGTGATCGGCCATGTCCGCTTCCACGACGGTGGCTATCATTCGTTGTAGAGCTTGTTCGGGAGTCTCATGTCATGGCACACGACGAGGAGGCATTGTTCCTTCAAAACACAAGAATACCGTTGATTAGTATTATTAATAATACTAACCATGATATGGAATAAGGATAGAGAGAAATTTTCCTTGACTCGCCTTAAATTCTTTATGTCATAATGTCGGAATGTTCGTATGAGTCACCGTAATATAATCCCGGAAATTATATTACCCTAATTCATATGTGCATTCGACACTAATTCATATAGTCAAGGTGGCGCGTCAATTAAATCAAGTAACGTGAGATTAAGAATAAATAAGAATTACATGTGATAGACGAGTTCGAGTATAATGCACAAGTAGTCAAGTAATTCCTACTTCAAGTCTATATGCCGGTTGTAGTCTAGACTCACCAATGTACCCTATGACTCGGGGTTGACACCAATGAACTCTAAATCCCTACAACCAACGCTCTGATACCATCTGTAGCGACTCGACCAAATCATGTTTGACGGCGCCGACTACTTAGGTCCCGTTACGTGGTCATAAGTCTTTAACATGACGTTTGACCAAAATATGTCGCATTCATTTCATAAGTAAAAGGATGTTTCAAGTTTACAAAAGTAGTTCACAAGACTAGCTACATTACAAAGTTTAACGTACGAATGAAACCTATACGACACAATTTAAAGTAGTCAAAAGACGCTCCAACTATGCATGTATACTCGACATCCAAGCAAGTATCAAAAAGAGTGCGGAAGCATGTATCAAGTAGCTTTCAAGGACCTGAAAAACATATAGAAAACTGTCAACGAAAAACGTTGGTGAAATCATAGGTGTTTTAGTAAACGTTGCATTTGAACCACAAGATTTAATATAATATGATTATCAAAATCATTTGCATTCCAAAGTTGTTGTTTGTATCCCGGGCACCCAATTATCAAACTTAACTATTTTGCACCCTTTGCGTAGTGTTAGAACATACACTAGACCCAAAAATATATTTCATCCGCTAAGGGTACCGAACCGTCCGAATGAGGCTCGTCAAGCCCATGTGATCACATAATATAAGTTCACGTTTACACCCTGCAAGTGTAACTAATGATAATTGAATTGAGGCTTTTTGTTCAAACCCGTACGTGGAATGTTCATTTTCGTACTTGTGTTCAAGTGTAAAAGTATCATACGTATATGTTTCTCATCCCATAGTTTAAAGCATAAAAGTTGTTGAAAGATGGGACTATGATCTCACCTTGAGTGCACGTATGAAAAGTACTTCACAAAGTAACGTGTGCGAAGGATAGTGCTAGTCTTGACCTAAACAAATAGGTCGTATCAATAACGGTAAACCCGATAGGTCAAAGATGTTCAATTAGTCCTATGGCTCGTTACGACTCGATTATGTAGCATGTGAAATCAAATTGTCATGTTTCATGCAAGATACAAGTATAGGAACAAGTTAGGAAGGTTGCATAATCATTTGGTTAAGTTTGACAAAAAGTCAAACTTTGGTCGGTCAAGGTCAACGAAAAAGTCAACGCGTTCGGGTCGGGTCCCGAACTATTTTTCTGAGGTTTTTATTCATATATAAGCATGTTAGAACAAGTTACATGTGAATCGGAGGTCCATAGCGTGCCAAACATGTTTCATAATTTGACCAAGGAGGTCAGAGCCTGAACACGGCTTATGCCATGCCGCGACCCAGGATTGCCGCGCCGCGACAATACACGGAAACTGGTACCTGGTCAGTCTCAAATGTTCAAGTCTCAATTCCAAACACTTTCAAGCATAACTCGCAAACCGCTAATACTTAGAACTCGTATCTTATATCGTTAGAAAGGTAATTTGACAAAGAACACAACTAAATACATTTCACCAACCAAAAACGTCATTTGTAACAATCAACTTTCCAAAGTAAATGATCAGTTAATGCACACATTTAATGCAAGTGCACATTTATGATTCGGGCATTTAATGCATACATACAACACGCCGTTTTGTAGGTAATCAAGCATACAATACAACTAACTACTTACTAACAACAATTCATGGCATTCAATGCATCAAATATTCATTTCAAGCTTATCAAACCCTAACCCAAATTCACCAAAATCACTAATCAAGTTTATGGAGTTTTCTCAAGCAACCTACACATCAAATTGAAGCTAGTGATACTAGGAACACATTTAATACATGCATTTATAACATTTAACAACATTCAAGCAACCAAATTACCAAATCAAACACACCAAAGTTCATACTCAAGCTAGTTACTTCAAATAACGAAATCGAGCACATAAATCATATATTCATGTTAGACTTGAGCCATAGACACTAATTAACAACTTTATAAGTTCAAAATATCAAGAACACAAAATCTAGTAATTTTAGAAAGTTACCCAAATGTAATGAAGTCGGTATGGAATCGAAGAGGAAGTTGCAAGGATTCCAAATATGTAATTTATTTTGCAAGACACCCGCTAGCTTGGATTTAGATGATGATTCTTTGTTTGAAGATTTGAGAGAAAATGGAAAGTAGAAGAAGAAAAGGAAAATGAAAAAGAAAAAGATGGGTGGTGGGGTGACTAGTCAAAAGCTAGTCACCTCTTTGACACTTTGGCGAAACCAGTCCCTCGAGTTCGATTGCGGGTGCGTGAATTACCTAAACGAGATATTTTTAAAATGCGTATTAACGAGGGATGTCATAATCATATAACGGAATTTAAATAGTTAAACAGAAAAGTAAACGAAAAAAGGCGGGATGTTACATACATAAAATATTACGACGGAGTGCTGTCTGAGTGGTTTCGAAATTGTTTTTTGAGTAGGATAGGATTAAGGAAATTATGGGTTATAGCTATGGAGGTGATTGAGTATGGTTCATGGGTATGCTCGTGAGGTCAATATAGTGTTTATCATTTCCGTTGCGTCTACGTACCTTTCCTGCAATATTGAATCTCAATATTGATACTTGAGTACTTATAATTTAACTTTTACATACTAATAGTGTATCCCTGACTAGTGCTCGAGTATTTAGGATTATGCATGCTTCTACTTTTGATATTGCCCTTAGACAGGTTAGGTTGAATCTTGAATTAGTTACACTTGCGGTTGAGATAAGGTATAAGATATGCATGTCCTTGGAAAGCTAGCAAAAAATTAAGAACTTTTCCTTTAGATATCGAATGGTTTCGATGAACGGAGTAGAAGTTATAATCAATTAAATTTTTGATATTTTTATTAAAAATGATTATTATTATCGTCGTTTTTATCGTCGTTCTAGTTTTATCTTATTATTATGATTATTATTATCTTTATCAATAAAAGGGATTTATCATTAAAAATTGTTATTTTTTTTATTATTACTATCGTTATTATCGTTAAAGTTATAATTTTATTATTATCCAATTATTATTATTATTATTATTATTATTATTATTATTATTATCATTATTAATATATATATCATTATTTAAAAATGGTTATTGTTATTGTTATTATTATTATTACTATATTATCATTAAGATAATTATTAGTATTATCGTTAATAATGTTATAGTAACTATCATTATTAATATTAGTGTAATTAAAACAAATATTTGTAACACCTAATTATTTTGATTACTATTATTATCATTATTATGAACACGATATAAAAGAAGATTAAAAGCTATTAAACGAAACGATTAGGAAATAATGAGTAAGAGTATCATGATGAAATTAAAATATTATAAGATATTGATTTAGATAAAATTACCGTTCTTATTATTTTTATCATTACTATTATTATTAAAAGTATCGTTAGTATTAAAACTATCATTTTAACAAAAATTATCATTTTAATTGAAATGTCATTGTTACTATAAAATATCATTATTATTATTATTATTATTATTATTATTTTAAATAGAATTATAATTTTAAAGATAATATTAAAAATTATCGTAAATATTAAAGTTATCATAATTAGAATTATCGTTTTATCATAATGTCATCTTAGTAATTATAAATATTGATATTTTTATAATAATAATTATTATTACAAAATAATACAACTTTTACTTACTATCATTATAGATATTATTTTATCAAATAAATATGTGATACAAACATATTTTACTACGTGTAATAACTTACTTTAATAATACCTATCATATTATATTTATGATATTAAATGAATCCTATAAATTTTATTACTTAATATATATAAAAGTATAATTATTATATAAATTTAATATAAAATTTTATTTATTAATAAATAAATTATATTATTTACTCTAATAAATCTTTTAAAAATATTTAAAAATATAAAACGACGATATTTAAACTATATATTAATCATGTATAGATTTTTGAAAATTATTTTGAGTCAAATTTACTTTTGTTGACTTTTGCATATTAGTCTCGAGCATTAGGATTGTGGTACACTATGACTTGACCTAATTTGTTAGACAAATATTGACCAACACATAAATATATATAATTAATTTAGGTTCGTTAATCCGAGGCCAACCTTGCACTTGTTCAATGACGTTATATGTATTTTACTACGAAATACAGTATGGTGAGTTTCATTTGCCTTTTTACCCTTTATATTTTTGGGACTGAGAATACATGCGCTTTTATAAATGTTTGACGAAATAGCCACAAGTAATTGAAACTACATTCTATGGTTGAATTATCGAAATCGAATATGCCCTTTTTTATTAAAATCTGGTAATCTAAGAATTAGGGAAGAGACACCCTAATTGACGCGAATCCTAAAGATAGATCTATTGGGCCTAACAAACCCCATCCAAAGTACCGGATGCTTTAGTACTTTGAAATTTATATCATGTCCGAAGGAGGATCCCGAAATGATAGGGGATATTCTTATATGTATCTAGTTAATGTCGGTTACCAGGTGTTCACCATATGAATGATTATTTTTGTCTCTATGCATGGGACGTATATTTATGAGAACTGGAAATGAAATTCTTGTGGTCTATTAAAATGATAGAAATAAATGATTATGATAAACTAATGAACTCACTAACCTTTTGGTTAACACTTTAAAGCATGTTTATTCTCAGGTGTTAAAGAAATCTTCCGCTGTGCATTTGCTCATTTTAAAGATATTACTTGGAGTCTTTCATAGCATATTTCGAAGAACGTTGCATTCGAGTCATTGAGTTCATCAAAGATTATTATTAAATTTATAGTTGGATAGTGGATATTATGAAATGGTATGCATGCCTGTCAATTTTCGATGTAAAGAAAATTTGTCTTTTAAAAACGAATGCAATGTTTGTAAAATGTATCATATAGAGGTCAAATACCTCGCAATGTAATCAACTATTGTGAATCATTTATAATGTATATGAACGGGTCCTTTCATGCAAGCAATTCCAACGATCTTTGTCTTATAGTTAGTATATCTTGCATCTTTTTCAAGGTAGTAATACGTAATTCACCTACCAGTAAAGATAAGATAGTTGACTTAATTGTAAATGTGACGCTCCTTACAAAACCATCGGGTACGAATCATCAACAACAGGATCATTACAAGGTCAAATACTATATGCGGTTTCAAAAGCAGTTTGCATTCATGAATAAAGGTGATGTCTTAACCAACATCAAATATCTTACAACAAAAGTATGCTTCAATGAACAGAAGCAATTAGTAATAGCACATGACCCCAATGGTCGTTACAAATCATTGTTTCAAAAGGTAACATAGTTTGAATGCAATTAAAATGTTTCATGCGGTGACATCTCTATTAAAGAGCAGCGGAGTCTACAAGGCATGACTAGTACAACAGCGGAAGCAAGCAACCTTAAGCACATGAGAAAAAACATGCTTAAAACTTCAACACAAAGGTTGGTGAGCTATAGTTTAAGTATAACAGTAATGTAAGGTAGTCCACGAGATTTCAGTGCTACAAAGAGCGTTTTAAAATAGTATGTAAAGTATATGTTTAACCGTGGGCACTTGGTAACTAACTTAACGTTTATAACCCCCTGAAAGTACTTTTGGCGAGTGCGTGTGTTTACGAAGTATTAAACACCCGTTAAATGCTAGCGCTACTAGCCCGAGTGGGGATGTCAAACCCTATGGATCCATATCTAAGATTCGCGTTCACTGGTTCAAAGGCCAATGACTAAACGTTACCGAGCTAAGGGGAAAGTTTATGCCGTTGTATAACCCACAAATAAATAAAGTTTAAGTACTCGTGCCTAGTATGTAAAACATAAAATGGGCATGTATTCTCAGTTCCCAAAATAGTTAAAGTAAAAAAGGGATGCTATAACTCACAGTGGTAAAGTAGTAGTAAAGTTGGTTCGGGAAAGTAAGCAAGTATGTTTGTCCGGAAGGGTCCTCAACCTACGTCAAAAGTTACTAAGTCAGTAAATTGTTCCCAAAGGTTTAAATTTATGTAAATTAGGTCTTAAGTATCATCATCATTCATCATCAAACAAAAAGTATAAAGTAAGTTTCATTCTAGAAAAGAGTTTAAAACAAAGGCTGATTTAGATCAGTCGCCACGGAGTCTATAAAAACTGAATTGAGGTGGGACCAGTGGCCATGGCTCCGTATATGAGTCCTTTAGTTGCTATAAAAATTCCAGAACCAAACTCTTCTTCGTTTGACCGTGGCGACGGTTTAAGTGCGAGTAGGTCAGAATTTTTCAGCACAACGTTAAAAGGACATAGTGACGTTCGGAGGGCCATAGATCCTAAACCGTAACTCGGATTAAGACGAGTCTTAAACGAAAAATTATCTACTCAAACAGAGCTAACTGAAAATCAACTTTACAGTAGCCCAGGTATTCTGATCAGACCCGGAAAATAGTAGGTTTAGTGTTCCGGTGGGTTCTTGGTGCTCGATGCTCATCACGGTTCTCATCCTTGATGCATATAGCTTCAAGTGTACAACTCGTTGATGTGTTTGCATCATCTTTACCAAGTTTTGACCATCATAACACAAGTGTAAGTCTAATATAAGTAGCACAACTTAATTAAGTGTTGCAAGTAGTTTGATGAACCAAAGTTACATCAAGATCTTAGATCCGACACATACATGAACTCTAAAAGTAATATTAAGCTACAAACTTGAAAGTAAACTAAATAATCAAGATCTTAAGTTGTAGAACATAGTTCTTAGTTAGATCTTGAAGATCCAAGACCCAAAAGTCTAGATCTAAAGTTACTAAGTTAAATTCTAAGTCATAACACTTGAATCTTTACTTTAGTGAAACCATAAGTTATGAAACTTAGATTCTCATCTTGTAAAGTGTATGTAAGCTTACAAGCTCTTGTTTACAACAAAATAAGAAGACCATAAGCTATAGAAACTTAGATCTATCAAAAGTATATGAAGTTGTAACTAGAAAGTAAAACTTACATGTTCTTGAACTTACAAAGTTAACTTTGGTTCAAGAAAAATGAGATCAAGATTAACTAGTAATACTTGATCATGCTTACAACAATCACAACTTTAAAGCATGAACAAAAGGAAGAAATAAACTAATCTACAAGTTACAAGTCCATGGTTGTTCATACTTTAAAGATTCAAGCCAAGGCTTTGATCTTTAAGAAAGTAAAGCTTAAGTTTACAACATGAACTCAAGTATGATTTTAACTCATGAACTTTAAATATTTTAAACATTAAATGTAGAACCATAAACTGGAAAGTTTAGGTTCTTGTTTGTTCTTGTAATACAAGATTGATATGGCCAAACGGACGGTTTTTATTTGCGCGGTGTCGTTAGGCCGCGGCTCGCCAGGATCAGCCACTCGTGGGAGAGGATACTTGTTTTAAATTTATATTTAGCAGGGCCTAAATCTTACTACTCCTTATAAGTAAGGGAAGTATGACCTAGAGTCATATTTTAGAGATATCAGTAACATCGAACCTATATTGTAACCTAAGATAGTTAGGGAGTAGTGAATATTTATTTTGGGATTTTCTAATTTATAAGATAGATAAAGTAAATGCGATAAAATTTGTAATTCAGATAAGGTTAAAGTAAGTGCATACTTTGACTTCATCAGTTATTCTGCCGAGATTATGGAATGCTGGCTCATGAATAGGCAGAGGCCCTGTATTCATTACACTGGTCCTAAACGCCCCTGTCATAAGACATGTCACTGTGTACTGCGTTAGGCTTGAAGATTCTGAATAGACAGCAACGTCCCTTACCCCCGACGCCCGTGCAGTTTGACTACAGGCATACACGTTCAGACGGCTCATCCAATTGAGCGACTCGGTTGGGTGACGTATTAACATTCCAAAATGGTCTAAACTTTCTTAAGCATAATAGAATACATGGTGTACCATATTCGAGAGACGTGATGTGCTTCAATGCTTTCGTTAATGATTGGTAAGAGATAGTTAGGCCCTTAAAAAGAGTTCAACCATAAAGAACACCATGGCCATGTCAAGATGACTTCCATGAACACGTTCGATTATCCTAACGGTCCAATCCTTTATGTGTCTAAACAAACAGTTCCTTAATTAACTAAGAATCCCTCAAGCGGGGTACAATGCTTGAGACCGCGTTATGGTGCAGTGTACTGGTCAACACTAACCGTGTTCCATGGCCTTACTTAGCAGAGGTACAGCTTACAACAACCGCTGTGCTTCAGCGTGCAAGTACGAAGTTTATATGCTTGGTGACTACACTAGCATGGTCTAGGACCGACAATGTACTAGGGGTCTAGTCAGATGTTTCACTACAAAAGAGTCCTCAGTCAGAATCTAAAGCTTGATAGACTTACTACAACCGGTGTGCCTCGGTCAATCTTACGTTGTATCCGATAGACTTCTCTTACCAAGGGGTGACATAGATAGTGTACTCTGAATCGGGGTTCGCGACTTCCCAATAATAGAGCCTATAACTACGTTCTATTAGTTGGAAAAGCGATTGAGTTTAAAGCATAATCAGAAGGCATTTCAACAGCATACACAAACCATAATATTATTTTGGCATTATAACTGCTTACATCATAGCATACACTAAAGATAGCTACTCTCTAATCATGGCAATAATATCATAAAACATTATATAAGATAAAGGATAGAAGTACCAGTAGATTAAATGAGTTCCGAATACAAAAGTGACAACTTCAAGACTCCAGACCGCTCCTAATATAATCTTCAGCGTTCGCCTCCGGGTACTTAATTTCCCGCTCGGAGGTGAGAAGGCCTTGAAAGTATGACTAATATTGTACAAGAGAGAGAAAGAAGTGAATTGAAGTGTGTGTTGGAATGAATGACAAAGACCCTTTAAATAGACTTGAAAATTGCCAAATACGCCTGGCAGGCCGTTTGGCAGGCCGTATTTGGCAGGCCGTATGCAAGGCAGGCCGTTTGGTGGCTCGTGTGGTGGCTCGTATATGGATGGCCGTTTCCATACTGGCAAGCCATATGGCAGGCCGTATGGCAGGCCGTTTGGATTGCTGGTCAGCCTGAATTCCCTGGATCGTAACTTGATTTCTTGTCTTTCACCGTTTTCGCTCTAGAATCTTCGTTTTAGCTCTGATTCTCTTGATTCTTTTTGCACCGTCTTCGTAATTACTTGTTCTTCAATTCTAACCGACGAAGTGGGTATTTTGCCAACAAATTTCGAATCTTTCTTGTTTTTGGGCCTTAATACCGGGGTAAAAACGTGACTTTTTAGCCGATATCAAATATCCCACACTTAGACTTTGCTTGTCCTCAAGCAAACTCTCATTTTAAAGAATCTTTTCGGCGTTTCTTTTCTAATAGCCTAAGCGGTTTGCTTTTATTATAAGAGCAAAAAGATAAGGTGAGTCATCTATGTTAGGATTGAAATTATCTCTGCAAGCATGTGAGGAGGTTACATGACATAGGCTAGCTTTCACGGGTCACTCAAATCACTCAAGTATTTTAGGGTTCCCTATAGATTTAAGAAATGAATACACTTATAGCCAGTCATGCTGCACCCATCGTCATAGGCTTGATAAAGACTCAAATCCTTACTGCTAACGCGAGAACGGTAGTAATCTCAGCTTTATGGGTTATTTGTCAATGATGGAAAGGAATTTTAGAGTGGTAGTGAAGTTGTTTTTGGAGGAGGAGATAAAAGGGTAATACAGTCTTTATACAGACTTTTATTAGGATAGATAGGAGTGCTGAAGTATTTTGAGAAGCACTTTTGAAATTTTCTTCTTTTGATAATCATTTTCGGTCGAGTTCTCTTCGGCTTTTCTCTTATTTAGTTTTGCTCCTTTTTTCAGAACTTCATCATTTTTTTTTTTTGGAGACTTCATCTCGAGAAACTTTTTGCCGGTAAACTTTTTCAAGACCTTTGCCATGATACTTGAGAGGTTTATAACATCGGTTTTCGGAAGGAATCTCATTTTCTGGATTTTTCGAGAAATAGTAAAGGTGATATGGATGTGGTGGTGGAGTAGAAGTAGTGGAGGTGTGGAAGGTTTATGTTTGACAAATGGGTAGCTATTTTGATTACAACAGAACCACGCTTTGCTGCTTAGAGATGTAGATCTAAAGCAAGTTCTGATTCTGAGCACAGACATCGGTACTCTCAATGGAAAACAGTGAAGCATTAAAGATGAATGGTGGTCTTATTTGGGGTGCCTCACCATAATCAATTTAGGTCGATAATGCCTTAGTCATGCAATGCTCTATTAGAGATTTCAATCTAACAAGATTTCCACCTTACTTAAGCCTTATTTTTATTGACAAACGTTTTAGGTTTTCAAAAATACTCTTTCGAAAAGGATTTATTTTTGCAAAAAAAAATTTGAAATTTGGCTTAAGGACTTGGAATCTTCGTAATGGTTTATTATGATATAGCATAAAAAGATACCAACATCCCACACTTAGACAAACATTTTTCTCAATGTTCCTAGTGTATCCCACACTTAGGAGTTTTAGTTGAAGATTTGGGAGTATTCGTCTATTGTTTTAATTGGGTGTTATCCCACACTTAGTGATAAGCTAGGATGTGGTATAGTTTGAATCTTGAGCTAGTAGCGAAAAGAAAGAAATACCCCTAGCAGATGCGGCTGGTTTCCTTGCTTCTTTATCGGCTCACTTGTCATCCTTTATTCTTCAACTCTACTTTATTGCACGGGTTGCCTCCTGAGAAGCGCTTTTGTTTAAGGTCGTTGGCTCAATCGTAGTGATTCTTCAAAAAGCAAACATTCCTCGTTGATGGTTGTGATCTTGGTCTTCTTGAGGGAATGTGAGTCTTGGTGGATAAGTTCTGAGAAAGTGTCGGACCAATAGTGGTAAAAAGTCCGGTACTTCTTTTGAAGATCTTCTGAACGATAAGTAGTGCACAGTTTCGGCTCTTGATAAGTCTTGAAGTCCGATGAGAATGTTATCCACAGCTCTGCTGGTTGACCCATGAATGTCAATCATGGAAGCAGTGCTGGTGTTGATGATTTCTCTGATGGGATGCTCATTTCGGAGGTCTTCAAACAATGTCAGAAACTGTATCTTTAGAATTTTGAAGTCTTCGGAACGGTGATCTCCACAGTAAGAGTCTGTAGCTTTGCACAGATTTACTAAAAGGCGAAGCTGAAAAGAAGTGAAGAGCAATCTTGATCCGAGCATTAATTTCACCGTCTTTGAGTATATCTCCCTACATCCAGCTTTAAATGTGAAACTAGGATCCGTGGATTATTGGAAGATACGTGTTATCTGCTTAGTAACGTAGGTGGCAATGTTGACTCGGTCTGGTTCAAGATGAGAGAACGGATTGTTTCTCCTTGCTTCTTCCATAACAACATCTCGTAGCTTTTTGATAATAAGATCGGCGTGGTGATCAATGGTTACGTAAATTACTATCCTCTCTGGTGTGCTTTCAAAATTATCTCTCTCCAGAAGAGCGAAAAGACTGTGAATATCCTCGATCATTTGCAAATCAGAGTGATAAGTTGGGCGGCCGGTGGAAAGATCCATATGCTTCCGGATGAGAGTCAGTAGTGCTCGTTCGTTTCGTGAGAACGGAAGTGCAGATCCGGCTATGGCGTTATAAATCTTAGAGTAAATGATCTTCTGATCTCGACAGAATCTTGTTTCGAGAATAGTACGAACCATTGAATTATGCTCTCGTTGCCTTTCTTCGTGATAGATATGATCGTGAAGAGAATTGATAAAGTCTTGAATGCGTTCTTCTAGGATTTCAACATCATTGTCTTTTCTTCAGAGATAGAGGTGGTGCTCTTCTCTGATAGCCATGATTCGTTCTGTTAAGCGTAGTGAAAAATCAATGGTTGACTTTCGGATGGCTTCGAGAATGTCTTCAAATTCATTGGTATCATTAATGAAGGTAATCATGTCTGCATGTGTGGATATAATCGGAATTCGATCTGAAGAAGAGTCCGGCTCCCCTTGATTTACTTCGGTTGGAGAGTGTGAGTTAGTCAGAATGTCTTCATGATGCTCTTCCTCGTCATCATCGGTATCTTGCTCTTCTGAGGATGTGTCTGATGAACGGGTTTCTTCAGTATTCTGATTCTCCACTTTGATACTTACAGGATCAATTTCTATATCCTTAACCTCAGCCTTGTCTTTCTTCTTCTTGAAGCGAATGATTAAACTGTGATCTGCCGTTTCAAGCCTCATTATTTCTTCATGACGCTCAGTGCTTGGAACGGGTGTTGTCGTAGTTTCTTTTACGTCTTTCATTTCCTCTTCCTCTTCAGATTCCTCCTCTTCCTCTATTTCTTCGCTGAGATCCTCTTCTTCCTTTTCTGGATCGTCTACAGACTGTGATTCGACACCAATCTCGAAATCGTTGGCTGGTGGTAATGACTCATCATCGAAAGTGATCCGTCTGGTGGAAATAGCAAACATCTCTGCCTATCCAGAAAGATCAGTTGGTTGGTCAATTTTGAAGGTAACGCTCTCCCCATGTGATCGTAAGATCATGGTTTGATTGTATACATCAATGACAGTTCTAGCCATATTCAGGAAAGGTCTCCCTAACACTACTGGGGTGTGTAGGTCTTCCTTAATATCCATTACTACGAAATCCGTAGGATACAAGAATTTGTCGACTTTCACCAAGACGTTCTCAACTATGCCCTTAGGATATCGAATTGTATGATCGGCAAGTTGGATTGTCATTTTGGTTGGTGACAAGTCTCCTAACTCTAATCTCTTGTACAGAGAGTAGGGGATTAGGTTGATACTTGCTCCTAAATCTGCTAGCGCATGAATGGTTCCAGATTGGTAGATTGAACACGGGAAAATGAATCGACCCGTATCTCTTAGCTTAGTCCTATTAGTGAATCCTACTCGGGTCGGTCCAGACTCACTAATGCAACCTAATTCCCTACAACCAATGTTCTGATACCAAATGTGACGCCCCGTACAAAACCATCGGGTACGAATCATCAACAACAGGATCATTACAAGGTCAAATACTATATGCGGTTTCAAAAGCAGTTTGCATTCATGAATAAAGGTGATGTCTTAACCAACATCAAATATCTTACAACAAAAGTATGCTTCAATAACAGAAGCAATTAGTAATAGCACGTGACCCCAATTGAAAGGACCCGCCCTAATCCACCTGGACGAAGTCATCAACATTTGGTCCCATTGCGATGATCGGCTCCAAGTAATGTCCTTATATTGAGCAAATGCACAGCGGAAGACTTAATTCGTACCTGAGAATAAACATGCTTTAAAGTGTCAACCAAAAGGTTGGTGAGTTCATAGGTTTATCATAACAATCATTTCAATATGTTAATAGACCACAAGATTTCATAATCATAAACATAATACACTCGCAAGTGTATGTAAAGCATTCTAAGTGGTTGAGCACTTGGTAACCATACTTAACATTTAATCAACGTCGCATATTCCCTTTATTATGAAATATCACTACACCGTACCAAGTGTTGTCACTAAAACGAAGTACTGTGCAACCGTTGAACACTGGTCGTCCAGTCCGGTTGGGGTTGTCAGGCCCGATAGATCTATCAACAGGATTCGCATTTACAATACCCATGTAAATAGTAGTTACCAAGCTACAGGGAAATATGCCAGTGGTACAACTCAACGTAGAATATATTTTTAAGTACTTGTGTCTATTTTGTAAACATTTATAAAAGCAGCGCATGTATTCTCAGCCCAAAAATATATATTGCAAAAGCAATTAAAAAGGGAGCAAATGAAACTCACTTTTGCCTTGAAGGTATTTAATTCGACTTGGTCTCTGATAGATATCACGAACCTAACCATATATATATAATATATCTACATATTTTCTTTTTAAGTAATCGTTACATATATATATATATACTTTTAATACTTTTAATATTTTTCTTAGTCTGTAGTTAGCAGTCCGATGTTAGTGGTCCATAATTAGTTGCTTAAATAAAATAAATAAAGACCCCATCGTATTCATATTGATCGGAATTAATCTCGACCCATGGTACCATGTTGTCAAATGACGTGTTGCGTACATAAAGTACCGTGTTGTCAAATGACGTGTTGCGTACAATCATGAGGTCTTATGATTAATCTTCTCGTGTTGTTTACGGGTGGTCCTGAAATATATAAAATCAAATCATAAGTAATTATATATAAAATATCATATTAATTAGAAAAGATATGATTAATTTACTTTTTCTCCAAATATTTTCGTAGCTAAACTAGCTTCGGATACCCAATCTTGTTTTAGTCGTAGTTTCTTCATTACAACTCAGTTTTTGTTGGTTCAACTTGCCACTTCCTTGGATCGAGTCAAATTTTAAGAATATGAACTAAAAATACCTTAGTTTGTATTCAAAATCATAGATTATAGGTCAAACTTTGGTGAAACTTATGAAAGTGATTATTTTCCATCATAAAAACAATATTTAATGATCATTTTTCTAAAAATACTTACACTTTGAGTTAAACCATGAAATTTTTATGTGTTAACATATTCATAAGAAATATCAGTTTTTCAGAACATGAACTTCCAATTCAAAGTTCAAGATGGTTTTTAATTATCCAACCCAAAACAGCCCCCGGTTGCACTCCGACGACGTAGATTCAGTTTTTAAGATGTTCTTTGTAAAACCAAGTTATATCTTGTTAGGTTAGCATATCATTATGATATATTACAGGTCTTGAAGTGTTTTAAAAGTCAAGTTAGAAGGATCTATTTAGTTTGCGAACAAGTTTGAAATCATTCAAACTATGTTCTTGTTGTTAAAATTTTATACCACAAAATAAGATAGCTATATGAATATGAATTGAATAAGATTATGAACAAGGTTACTACCTCAAGTTACTTGGACAAAGTTACTGCAAAAGATAAGAAATAATCTTGGAATCAAAGAGTGGTGGAGTTAGATCAAAAGGTTGGAAGTAAACTTCTTCAAATGGGTGGTTATTTTGATATGTTCTTGAAAGAGTTTTCTTATGGTGTTTAAGGCTTGTAATTGAAGCTAAATGATGGGGAAAATGCTTGGAGATGATCAAGTATGAAGTTAGGATTATTTTGAGAGAGAAATGAGGGTGTAGGTATGAGAAAATGGAGTGAAGAAATGGTGTTCATTTATAAAAAACGTTTTTAGTTTATAAAGAAAGAAAAGGATTCCTAATTTTGTTTTCTTACTAATAATTCATACTACTTGACAAATCCTAGTTACCTCATATCTAGGGCAGTAATAATGTTGATTAGGATGTTGATTTGATGTGTATATACCAATAGTAAATACGTATAGAAGCTGGGTATGATACAGGTACATATACCTTAGATATACGTATAGAAATCTTGAGGAAACGGAACGAGAATTCAAATATAGCTATTTTTTGTGAATATACTTATATTGTTTTATGTATTTAAGTCCTTAAAAAGTGATTAAATACATTATATATACGATACATGTATAAGCATTATATATTATAAGTATATATATCAAAGAATGTTACGTATAGTTATCGTTTTGAAAACTTAAGTTAGTAGTTTCAAAATATACTTATAACTCATTGTCATTATTACACAATGAGATGTTAAACCATCCTTAGCTCATGTTAAATATATATAAATACATATATATACACAAACGTATAATTATCGTATGTTATATAGTTCGTGATATCTTCGGTCATTTTGGACGGTCAAACGTTGTGTAAAACTCTTTTGAAAAACACAAGTCTCAACAATTTGGATTGCTTATCATGTTGGTATGGTTTAATTTATGTAAATATTAATCTCATAAGTATAATTTGGTCGGAAAATTCCGGGCCATTACAGTACCTACCCGTTAAAGAAATTTCGTCCCCGAAACTTGATAGAGGTTGTTATGGATAACAATAAAAAGGTTTTCATGACAAATATAAGGTGATAATGGAGTTTTATCATCATTGAGTAATGTAGATAAAACGATTCGATTATGCGAAGAATATAAATGAGACTATCGTAAAAGAGTGAGATGAGTAAAATATATTCGTCTTAACCGATGACGTAGTTATGATTGATTTCCGGGATTTAAGGGATTTAAAGAGAATCTTACGTAATAAGATTTGGTTCTTTGGTGATTAAGGAAATCAGGATCTTCTTTGATTATATGCAATAATCTGTTTTGATTGCTCTGTCAGATATTTCACTATAAATTCACCCCTTCGTTTCCTTATTTTCCACGACTCACACCTTCTATTCTTTCTCCCTTGATTCTTACTTTAAAGCATTCATCAATATGCTCCATCCAGTCCTGATTCTTGATATACTCCTAACTTTTATATCTGTCATTCTTCTTTTTCATCTACCACCAGAAGAATCTATTTACTTCTACTATACTCTTGTATTTATAGTGTTTCTAATTCTCCTGTGTCTCTATATTTCTATCTGCATCGATATACACGGTTTGTAATTTTGGGGTTATTATCGAAGTTTATATTCTTCATTATTTTTCGGAGCTTCATGCTTTCGTTTTCTCTTCCCGACTTCGAGTTAAGTGAGTAATGGTCCGGAATTCGTAGATATGAAATTCAGAATGAACACAGCTAATGCTCTAAGAAGAAAATGGTAATAGAACGATTTTGATTTGTTAAATTACCTGAATACCTGGAGAAGACCGAGTCATCCAGAAAAATATTCTCTTGATATGTTTAGAGATTAGGTAGAATGTAAGAGTCATGTAAATGGCACATGATGACGGTACTGTGAATCATCATGCTTCATTAGAAACTCAGCATGACTTACTGTAATATAATGACGTTGATCAAGTGTCATTATATTATACTAATCCATGCTTCAGTTCCCAACACTATTTCAAAACATTCATATTTTAAACTCGAAGGTTTCAGAATTTAGAAACTAACACAGTTTCTTTTATGTTGCAGATATTACGGAGAGATAAATGATCTCAGATAAGAATAGTTGTGAAAATATTGCCAGAAATATGGAGGATATTTATAATAGAACATACGAGAATATCTTAGAATTTCTAATATCAATGGATGATGAAGAAGATTTGTCTGTGAAGGTTTAGAATGAGAAATAAGATGTTTACTAACGATTTCAGCAGGCACAGAATCATTTGGATTCTTTGAAGGCAAACTTATTCTTTGTGATTTGTCCACGGCTTTCTTCATAGTTTCGCATAATCCGCTTTTCGGTACTAAATTTTCTATCGAGCGTTCCTAACACTCCTTTCTTTATCATCAAACTTTTGGCCATTAAGATCATCTACAACATGCTGCTTCGTCAGCATTTTCAAAGTTAACTGATCTGGGTCATCGGTTATCAAACCGAGGTAGTTTCAGGAGAATTGTGTTTTTAGAATGATTAATCGCTGATGGTAATATTGTGAAATATAAAAGGTTCCCCAGTAACAATAAATAGTACGCATATATATCGCGGTTATAATAAAGTTGTTTCGGATGAAAATTCGGAGTTGACTTGCTAGAGCTGTGACAAAATTAGCTACTTTGGAAAGGGATTGCAAAACGATCTTCGGTAATAACAATGTCAAAGGAACTAGAACAGATACGTGTCAAACGTTTACTCAGTTTCCGAGGGTTTTTCAGGTGCATAACTATATGCATCAATCTTTTCTTCCGTAGATGAAGTGCGGTTGGTTTATCCTCTTGATTGACGTGTTTTTAAGAATCATGATAGATTTGAACGCTGATTGTAATCATCGAGATATAATGAGGTTTAAGATGAAATCAAGTGGCAATCTTGAAGAAATGTTTAGTTTCATATGTTATAATCAATATTTTAATTCATTTTAATTGTCCAATGTCATTAGTCCACAGTCGATAGTCCACAGTAACAGTCCAATAATTCATATATAGTTTAATATATAATATACGAATTAATTAATACGTGTCGTGACCCGTATACGTCTCAGACTCGATCACAACTCAAACTATATATATTATTGTAGAATCAACCTCAACCCTGTATAGAGAACTCGATCATTACTGTATATAGAGTGTCTATGGTGATTCTAAATAATATATATAGATGCATCGATATGATATGTCAAAACATTGTATACGTGTCCCGATATTTAAAGTGCGTAAAATAATTATAGAATTAAATGACGATAAATAAAAGTACGATAATTAAATTGCGATAAATAAACTGCGATAAATAAAATGTAATCAGTTAGCTAGGAACAGTTAGCTGGAACAGTTAGCGTGGATTCTTAACAAAATTTTTCATAGTTAATTTGTTTGTTTTTAACAAATTTTATTTTGTCATATGTTTTCTTCATATGCCACTTGTGGGATTCTGGGAAGTCAAAATCCAAATATGAAATTGAATGAAAATGGTTATTCTGCGGTGAACGGATACGTATATCGGTGGTTGTAAGTAGGATAGTAAATGACTGTTGAATCAGCTTCGACGAATGTACAATGTAACTTATTAAGATGAAATCTAATTATTCCTCGGGTATTATCTACCCGTTAAAAACAAATTTCACCATTAATATTTTGTACAAAAGAACTTTTAATTACATCTTTATGAAAACATATATACATATATATTTTCTTCAGATGAAATCATGAATTTAATGAGTTAATATGATATTAATCTCATTTGCTTTTCGGTTTGAGCTAGAATAAGAAATCTCTAAAACTTTTTGAAACCACATATTCTTCGCAGAATATCAATGAAGTTATGGATCAATACTTCATCGTTCATTATTGTTGGTACTCCTTGGTATCTATGGTGCGTATGATGTTGATGTTTGTGGGACAGATTATGATGTCGAGACGTGTGATGCGGATGTTGTTTGTTAGTGGTGATGATGGTATTGTTGATGTTATTGATGGTGGTGCTGATTATGCTGCTGGTGCTGCTGCTGGTGTTTGCAACCTTCGCACCATGTTCTCCAAAGCCGTCACGCGAGCGCGAAGTTCGTTAACTTCTGCTAGTACACCGGGATGATTGGCGGTTGGAGCGAGCGAATGAACAAGATTTGTAATATGGGATAGTATATAACCGTGATGAGATACTCTAGAAATGAGAGAGAAAATGGTGTTTCGAATAGGTTCGCCGGTAAGTGCTTCAGGTTCATCGCCAAGAGGGCAATTTGGTGGATGGAATGGATCACCTTCTTCTTGTCTCCAGTGATTTAGTATATTATGAACCCATCCCCAATTCATCTAGAATAGATGATGGGAAATTGGTTGATCCATTCCGGTGACGCTGCTTTCGGAGCCCGAATGGAAATCCATATCGGCATAACTGTCGGAATCTGAAGAATTCGAACTAGATGCGGAATCCATCTTGTATAATGGGGAAAATGAATTTTTAGTATGGAATAGATTATAGGAGTTAGATTTGGTACTCTTCAATACATAATTTACATATGTATATATAATACCAAAATCCCGTAAATTACGGAGAATCTTTGAAAAGATATCAGTCAAAGTTCGCAATAACAGATATGCTAAGATAAGAATTTGTCTATATACTATCAATGCAGTAAATGCAGTAAAACGTGTCTAGACTTATGAATGATAAGCAGGTAATTTCCTAAGGATGATAAGTAGATGATTTTTGACTAGAAATGATAAGCAAAACTTTTGACATGTAGACACGGTCGAAGTCCAGACTCATTAATGCATCCTAACAACTATTAGTTAGACACACTAATGCAAGACCTAGTTCGCTACGACCACCGCTCTGATACCAACTGAAAGGACCCGTCCTAATCCACCTGGACGAAGTCATCAACATTTGGTCCCATTGCGATGATCGGCTCCAAGTAATGTCCTTATATTGAGCAAATGCACAGCGGAAGACTTAATTCGTACCTGAGAATAAACATGCTTTAAAGTGTCAACCAAAAGGTTAGTGAGTTCATAGGTTTATCATAACAATCATTTCAATATGTTAATAGACCACAAGATTTCATAATCATAAACATAATACACTTTCAAGTGTATGTAAAGCATTCTAAGTGGTTGAGCACTTGGTAACCATACTTAACATTTAATCAACGTCGCATATTCCCTTTATTATGAAATCTCACTACACCGTACCAAGCGTAGTCACCAAAACGAAGTACTGTGCAACCGTTGAATACTGGTCGTCCAGTCCGGTTGGGGTTGTCAGGCCCGATAGATCTATCAACAGGATTCGCGTTTACAATACCCATGTAAATAGTAGTTACCAAGCTACAGGGAAATATGCCAGTGGTACAACTCAACGTAGAATATATTTTTAAGTACTTGTGTCTATTTTGTAAACATTTATAAAAGCAGCGCATGTATTCTCAGCCCAAAAATATATATTGCAAAAGCAATTAAAAAGGGAGCAAATGAAACTCACTTTTTCCTTGAAGGTATTTAATTTGACTTGGTCTCCGATAGATATCACGAACCTAACCATATATATAATATATCAACATATTTTCTTTTTAAGTAATCGTTACATATATATATACTTTTAATACTTTTAATATTTTTCTTAGTCTGTAGTTAGCAGTCCGATATTAGTGGTCCACAATTAGTTGCTTAAATAAAATAAATAAAGACCCCATCGTATTCTTATTGATCAGAATTAATCTCGACCCATGGTACCATGTTGTCAAATGACGTGTTGCGTACAATCATGAGGTCTTATGATTAATCTTCTCGTGTTGTTTACGGGTGGTCCTGAAATATATAAAATCAAATCATAAGTAATTATATATAAAATATCATATTAATTAGAAAAGATATGATTAATTTACTTTTTCTCCAAATATTTTCGTAGCTAAACTAGCTTCGGATACCCAATCTTGTTTTAGTCGTAGTTTCTTCATTACAACTCCGTTTTTGTTGGTTCAACTTGTCACTTCCTTGGATCGAGTCAAATTTTAAGAATATGAACTGAAAATACCTTAGTTTGTGTTCGAAATCATAGGTTATAGGTCAAACTTTGGTGAAACTTATGAAAGTGATTATTTTCCATCATAAAAATAATATTTAATGATCATTTTTCTAAAAATACTTACACTTTGAGTTAAACCATGAAATTTTTATATGTTAACATATTCATAAGAAATATCATTTTTCTAGAACATGAACTTCCAATTCAAAGTTCAAGATGGTTTTTAATTATCCAACCCAAAACAGCCCCCGGTTGCACTCCGACGACGTAGATTCAGTTTTTAAGATGTTCTTTGTAAAACCAAGTTATATCTTGTTAGGTTAGCATATAATTATGACATATTACAGGTCTTGAAGTGTTTTAAAAGTCAAGTTAGAAGGATCTATTTAGTTTGCGAACAAGTTTGAAATCATTCAAACTATGTTCTTGTTGTTAAAATTTTATACCACAAAATAAGATAGCTATATGAATATGAATTGAATAAGATTATGAACAAGGTTACTACCTCAAGTTACTTGGACAAAGTTACTGCAAAATATAAGAAATAATCTTGGAATCAAAGAGTGGTGGAGTTAGATCAAAAGGTTGGAAGTAAACTTCTTCAAATGGGTGGTTATTTTGATATGTTCTTGAAAGAGTTTTCTTATGGTGTTTAAGGCTTGTAATTGAAGCTAAATGATGGGAATAATGCTTGGAGATGATCAAGTATGAAGTTAGGAGTATTTTGAGAGAGAAATGAGGGTGTAGGTATGAGAAAATGGAGTGAAGAAATGGTGTTCATTTATAAAAACGTTTTTAGTTTATAAAGAAAGAAAAGGATTCCTAATTTTGTTTTCTTACTAATAATTCATACTACTTGACAAATCCTAGTTACCTCATATCTAGGGCAATAATAATGTTGATTAGGATATTGATTTGATGTGTATATACCAATAGTAAATATGTATAGAAGCTGGGTATGATACAGGTACATATACCTTAGATATACGTATAGAAATCTTGAAGAAACGGAACGAGAATTCAAATATAGATATCTTTTGTGAATATACTTATATTGTTTTATGTATTTAAGTCCTTAAAAAGTGATTAAATACATTATATATACGATACATGTATAAGCATTATATATTATAAGTATATATATCAAAGAATGTTACGTATAGTTATCGTTTTGAAAACTTAAGTTAGTTGTTTCAAAATATACTTATAACTCGTTGTCATTAGTACACAATGAGATGTTAAACCATCCTTAGCTCATGTTAAATAAATATAAATACATATATATACACAAACGTATAATTATCGTATGTTATATAGTTCGTGATATCATCGGTCATATTGGACGGTCAAACGTTGTGTAAAACTCTTTTCAAAAACACAAGTCTCAACAATTTGGATTGCATATCATGTTGGTATGGTTTAATTTATGTAAATATTAATCTCATAAGTATAATTTGGTCTGAAAATTTCGGGTCATTACACCAATGGTCTTTACAAATCATTGTTTCAAAAGGTAACATAGTTTGAATGCAATTAAAATGTTTCATGCGGTGACATCTCTATTAAAGCACAGCGGAGTCTACAAGGCATGACTAGTACAATAGCGGAAGCAAGCAACCTTAAGCACCTAAGAAAAACATGCTTAAAACTTCAACACAAAGGTTGGTGAGCTATAGTTTAAGTATAACAGTAATGTAAGGTAGGCCACGAGATTTCAGTGCTACAAAGATCGTTTCAAAACAGTATGTAAAGTATATGTTTAACCGTGGGCACTTGGTAACTAACTTAACGTTTATAACCCCCTGAAAGTACTTTTGGCGAGTGCGTGTGTTTACGAATTATTAAACACCCGTTAAATGCTAGCGCTACTAGCCCGAGTGGGGATGTCAAACCCTATGGATCCATATCTAAGATTCGCGTTCACTGGTTCAAAGACCAATGACTAAACGTTACCGAGCTAAGGGGAAAGTTTATGCCGTTGTATAACCCACACATAAATAAAGTTTAAGTACTCGTGCCTAGTATGTAAAACATAAAATGCGCATGTATTCTCAGTTCCCAAAATAGTTAAAGTAAAAAGGGATGCTATAACTCACAGTGGTAAAGTAGTAGTAAAGTTGGTTCGGGAAAGTAATCAAGTATGTTTGTCCGGAAGGGTCCTCAACCTACGTCAAAAGTTACTAAGTCAGTAAATTGTTCCCAAAGGTTTAAATGTACGTAAATTAGGTCTTAAGTATCATCATCATTCATCATCAAACAAAAAGTATAAAGTAAGTTTCATTCTAGAAAAGAGTTTAAAACAAAGGCCGACGTCGATCAGTCGCCACGGAGTCTATAAAAACCGAATTGAGGTTGGACCAGTGGCCATGGCTCCGTATATGAGTCCTTTAGTTTCTGTAAAAATTCCAGAACCAAACTCTTCTTCGTTTGACCGTGGCGACGGTTTAAGTGCGAGTAGGTCAGAATTTTTCAGCACAACGTTAAAAGGACATAGTGACGTTCGGAGGGCCATAGGTCCTAAACCGTAACTCGGATTAAGATGAGTCTTAAATGAAAAATTATCTAATCAAACAGATCTAATTGAAAATCAACTTTACAGTAGCCCAGGTATTTTGATCAGCCCTGGAAAACAGTAGGTTTAGTGTTTCGGTGGGTTCTTGGTGCTCGATGCTCATCACAGTTCTCATCCTTGATGCATATAGCTTCAAGTGTACAACTCATTGATGTGTTTGCATCATCTTTACCAAGATTTGATCATCATAACACAAGTGTAAGTCTAAGATAAGTTGCACAACTCAATTAAGTGTTGCAAGTAGTTTGATGAACCAAAGTTACATCAAGATCTTAGATCCGACACATACATGAACTCTAAAAGTAATATTAAGCTACAAACTTGAAAGTAAACTAAATAATCAAGATCTTAAGTTGTAGAACATAGTTCTTAGTTAGATCTTGAAGATCTAAGACCCAAAAGTCTAGATCTAAAGTTACTAAGTTAAATCCTAAGTCATAACACTTGAATCTTTACTTTAGTGAAACCATAAGTTATGAAACTTAGATTCTCATCTTGTAAAGTGTATGTAAGCTTACAAGCTCTTGTTTACAACAAAATAAGAAGACCATAAGCTATAGAAACTTAGATCTATCAAAAGTATATGAAGTTGTAACTAGAAAGTTAAACTTCCATGTTCTTGAACTTACAAAGTTAACTTTGGTTCAAGAAAAATGAGATCAAGATTAACTAGTAATACTTGACCATGCTTACAACAATCACAACTTTAAAGCATGAACAAAAGGAAGAAATAAACTAATCTACAAGTTACAAGTCCATGGTTGTTCATACTTTAAATATTCAAGCCAAGGCTTTGATCTTTAAGAAAGTAAACCTTAAGTTTACAACATGAACTCAAGTATGATTTTAACTCATGAACTTTAAATCTTTTAATCATTAAATGTAGAACCATAAACTAGAAAGTTTAGGTTCTTGTTTGTTCTTGTAATACAAGATAATATGAAGAATAAACTAGGAATTTTGATTCTTACAACTACAAACAACAACAAGTAATTAAACAACAATAAATAACAAGTAACATAAACAAGTAAATGATGATGATGATGGGAGTCTAGGCTACGGTTTTGATGAGGAAAAGGAAAGAAAAAGAAGCCTTGTTACTTACAAGAATGGAGAGAAAAGATGAGAGAAAATGTGAAGTAAAATGAAGTGTGTGAAAGAGTGAAATGGATACAAGTAATAAGTAATCAAAAAGCAAATTTTGAACTCCTCTTTACTATCCTTAGGCCGACGGTTTTCAACACAAAGGGGGGAGGGAAAAGTCCACTAGTTTCTTGCATGTATTAAGCTCAAAATGGTAATAAAGTTGAGTTGTAATTGTATAAGTAACTAGTCTCCTTACAAGCTAATCAAACTAGTTTCATCTAAATGTGATACTTGCATAATAAGATGGGCTAAATAATCCATTAAGTGTGCAGGGTGGGCTTCTAAGTCCATTAACTTGTATCCATTAATAAAAGCCCAAGTCTTAAGCATGTAAGCAACAATTAATCAAATAAAGCCCAAGTAATTAACTAGTAACCTTAGTTAATTAAAATGATTAATAAAAATTAATCATGAATGTAAATAATATTAAAAATATTATTCGTGTAATGTACGTGTGTCACAAAGACGATTCGGGCCATGCAAAGTCATGTACGGTAACAAGTAAATGCATAAAAATACATTTATTAAATCACACGTATTAATAATAAATATTATTAATTAAATGTTGGAAAATCCAGGGTCGTTACAGTAAAGCATAAGTTATGTATGCATTTATTGTAAGATATTATACTTGAATAGTTGAGATGTTACCTGATAATAATAGTAGTTGACAACAGATGATTTTCCTAGATTGAGATGTTACCTGATGACAGTAGTTGTTGACAACAGATAATTTTCCTAGATTTTCAGACATTTGATTTGAGAAATTATTTATAGAAGAAAAGTCTCATTTATCAACAAATGATTTTCCTAAAAAGGAATCTGTTAAAGTATCCTGAAATTTGTGATGTCAGTTGTAATGTTCATTTCATCCTTTTATTGACATCAGTTCGGGATCACTCAGGGGGACTAAACCACCCACGCGGTCATCTCTCGTAGTTGCATAACCCGCCCCTAACTACTGCCCTGGAGGAAATTCGGACCAATCCGAGGGCATTGCCGGAAAAATCTCAATCCCCGTTGCCCCCACACAAAGTGAAAGGCGATCTGGTGGATACTTCAGGTCAGGGATAACATTGAGCGCAATGTTGCAGCACAGCGGAGTCGAACTCCTGACGTCTCGCTAAAAGAGACAGGTCACTACCATTTGAAGTACAACTCAATTTTATTTATTCCATTAGAGAAGCTAATTTCAACGTTTCCATCTTTTCTGCTTGTTGTTTGCTGATTAGGACGTGCTTAGTAATTAACTGAAACACAAAATCATATTCTATTAATAATAAGTAAGTAAACATACACTTTATTTGTAAATAATGGAAACGGTAATTAATTTATTTAATATATATGTGATGGTCGAAATCCACCAACCCACGTGAGAAATTGTTCAACATATGACATTCAAGATCCCAAAACAATACTCAAGACATTAATCTTTGATGCATCACTTTTTAGTTTGACTAATTTAATGTAATGTTTAAAGATATTGTTGTTGATAGGATAAATATCTTTCTTGGTACCTTGCGTCATCATAATTTTTTTTTCAGACTTATAACAAGTTAATCTAGTTCTTGAAACCAAGTAATGTATTCTGGTGCAAAGGTGACAGGATCTGTATTTGAACATAGTAAAATTAAAAAAATAAGCAATAATGAATCGGTCTTAAATTTGTTGTTATAGTTTCATTTAAATTTCTTATCACGACTGGCATCATTGGTTATAGCCTCCTGTAAAACCACTGCTTTGTAATAAATTAATATGGAAGTTATAAAATTCAATAAAATTGCAGTTCTTTATTATGATTTAATAATATAAACCAAATTTTAGAAATTAAATTACAAACCTGATTTCGTGATTGATTTGGGTTATCAATCTGTTAAGCTACATGTTGAATTGTGTTTTTCAAATTATGAAAGCATGCCTACTTTGAATTTAATTGAATTATAAGCATGTACATTATCACGAAATAAGTATTTATATTGTGAATGACCTATATAGACACCTTGTTACTTCAATGGGTCAAACATTAAAACAGCCTAAAGAGTCTTTTCTACAATTTAACTATAACTATATTAGTTGATCAACGTCCCCCACTAAATCAATTGAACACTTCATCAACTATATTAGATTTATATCAAAAATATATTTGATACATTAAATCAATCATAGAATGAAAATACCTATTTTGTGTCAAACGATCATGTGCTAATTAAGAGGAAAACAACCACACCTTATCAGTTCCAATGTATTAAGATCTTTAATTTAATACCTCTTTCAGCCTTTTGTGTTTCTGTACTACAAGTCTTGTTTATTCCTTCTTTTTTTGTTCCTGGTTTTTAGATTTACGAATACTATTATGATACTTATAGTAGAAGATAAAACACAT
Organism: Rutidosis leptorrhynchoides; assembly: GCF_046630445.1. NCBI lineage: Eukaryota > Viridiplantae > Streptophyta > Magnoliopsida > Asterales > Asteraceae > Rutidosis > Rutidosis leptorrhynchoides. Next base: position 209,004,768 of record NC_092343.1, read on the forward strand.
ATCTCATAATCATATATAACAAAAACTGACATGAAAATCTCAACCTATTCCTTGGGTGATAATTCTTTTTTCTTATATTTACCACATTTTTTCTTTGAATTGTTATTAGACGTAGCATCATCTTGATTATTTTCTTGAGGTCTGAGCATGATGGATTGGTGAAGAAAGTGAGAATGTATATTAGACGGTCTTTATTTTGTTTTATTGGTGATTCGGTTATAAATATATCTGAAACATAGATTTAAGAATTGATAATATTGAGGATGTGATTTGGAAGACTTATTCAATTTGTTAAGTTAATGAAGTGTTTCCTGAATATGTGATGGTGATAGTTGAAATTTTTGGATAGTTTCTAAAATTAAGTAAGTTGTTACCAAAATAGTTGCTTAAAGATATGCACAAATGACGTAGAAAATCTTCAAAAATTGTTCTTGATCATATTTGTAGTTATCCCATGGTAATTTAATCAGTCAAATTGATTTTCTTAGATATATAATAATCGTGTAGTAGATATTAAACTAATACACATAATGTATATAAAGATAATATATGATAAATAATTTGGGTTGTTCTAATTTGTTGCATAGTATAAAAGTCTGCTGAATTTTATTTAAATAAATCACTAACAAACAAACATAAAGTAACACAAAGTAGCATTATGCTAAATCACGTAGAAATAGGAAACATAAAAGACTACTTCTGAAGCTTGCAAAATATTCAGGTTCACATCAAAGGTCTGCCATGCGGGGTATCTTGAAGTCGGCAATTCTAGAAGCTGTCGAGGTAGTGGGGTGTATCAAAAACTTCAATGTCTGAAGGAGATTTGCTTTTTCGCTTTCCCGAGCTATTCAATGGTGTCTTCCAACGTTGCTGGTGATCCATCACTTGTGCATTCTTTTATTGGAGCCTTACCCTGTTCAAATAGAAGAGGCAAAAAAATTGATTAGTTATATGAAAATCACTTGGGAATTACTGAATTACTAAGGTATTATTTAGTATTCCCTATGGTAATTATGAAAAAAGAACATTAATTGAATTGTAATGTCACACCTTATTAATTAACCGGCGTTGCCAAATCAACAGAACCAATTCACATTTTAAACGCATCATACATTCATACTGATCTTTAATTTCTTATTTGACCTCAAATATAATCACTGGGTCATCAGATAAATCTTCAACAGTGTATAAAGAATAATTGTTGCTGGTTACATTATATTCGTAGACCTTAATTCATCGATCAAATTCAATGGATGTTCAAATTGGTCTTAAATGTCAAAGAAAGTATACATATTTTCAAAATAGTTAACAAATTAAGATAATTTGTTTCTTGTATTATCAGTTATCAGTACCATATCATATCATGATTTAACTTATATTGAAATACATTCAAAGCAGATACATTCAACCACCATTTGGCTAATTGAGTCTCAAACAATGTTAGAGCGATTGTTCCCGTCTTGTCTTCCACCTTAATATTGACACGAATTCTGCTCATAAAGATGAATGATAATAATTTTTGTAAGTTAAAAATTGTGTCACTTAAAAATAATACTATGTATGAATAACAAAATGAGTTGCTGTAAAAGGGTTAAAGCACATTCGATCATACTTTGGACTGACATCAGAAACTTCTTTGTCACAAACACCACATCGAAAACGGTTTTTTTTCTTTCCGAAAGAGTAGGTTGGTTTGACCTTACCATCCAGCACCATCACAAATTATGTACACCTCTCCACGTATCATAAAAGCTTGAAACCTGCAACAATT